>NW_022989778.1:0-455424 GCF_902827175.1 Gymnodraco acuticeps
AGAGAGAGGAGAGAGAGGACGAGAGAGAGGGAGGAGAGAGAGAGAGAGAGAGAGAGAGAGAGAGAGAGAGAGAGAGAGAGAAGCCGGACCTGACAGGGCCTGGGAGCAGAGTCAGCGGCCTGGGATCAGTGGAAAAGCCTGACTGGATCGGACATTTTCCTGCAGAGAGCTATCTCCTGATGCCTCATCATCAAACACACACACTCCTGCATGAAGAAATAAACATGCATGTGCACAAACATACATAGTTAATTGTGCATGTGCACTCATTTCTGCTGCTTAGAATCTCCCCATTTCCTTTCTTCCCCTAACATGAACCTCTTCTCTCGAGTGGATATTATTTCTTCTCTATCGTCACCCTCGCCTTTATCCTCCTCCGTCTCTCTCCTAGTGCTTGGATGTACAGTATGTGGATTTTGTCTTGGATTTTGTATATCATTATATCATTTGTTGTCTTTTCCTGATTTAAAGGTTGCATTACACTCAAGTGATGTTATTTTCTGAATTTAACTGACCGTTTCATTATTTGACTTCACCCACTTAGTCATCAATCCACATTGCTGATACCCATTTAGAAAAATGTATATTGTGTCAATATTTTGTGAATGGTCATCCCTACAATATCATCCCAATATCGATGCCAGGGCATACGCTCAAAATTATTGTGATATTTGGGAGGGTGTGGAAAAGGGGGGTGGCACTCTCCATATACTGCCTGTTAACCTGTCAATCATCCAGCCAGTCAGTCAGTCACTCTCTGAATCAGCCATGCAGCCCCCCCTCTCCCTCCCTCCTCTCCCCTGCCCAGGTTCTCCCACCCTTCAGCCTCTGCACCTGTAGCTACATCACCTGAGACGCCTTAGGGCCCGCTGACCGGCTCGCATGCAGACCTTTCGCCCCGTCGCCCCCGGTGACCCCCTGCACGGTCTACCATTTCACCGCAGGAGCCCTGACTCACACCAAGGCCAGTCTGAAAAATGAGCCAGCCATGCATGCAGAAGAGATAAGATGCAGAGAGGGAAGGCACGCAACCAATAAATACACATCACTCAAAGGAAGGCGATAGAGATGGAGAACCAGAGGTAGAAGATGCTGGGGGGCAATGTGAGAGCTGAGAGGAATGAGAAATACATATAGTGTGCACTTGGCTGGGCAGAAGAGGCATTTAACACACTTATTATTTGCCTTTTATATATTTAAAAGTTGAAATATGCCCATTTTGTTCACAGATTGTGCCTTTTTGCCTGTTGGAGGCCTTATCTGTGACATTTGATGATTCAAATATACGTATTGTTGGGATAAATGATCTTGTATGTGCTTTAATACTAAAATGTGTGTAAAATACAGAGATATTAAGCATCACAGCTGGCAAACATTGTCTTTTTAAAACATTCAATCCTAAAAAGGGTCAGCTTTCACAAACATCAACATGCAAGAATGAATGCTACCCAAATTATGAATGAACACGGAAGCGGATACCAACACTGGATACAAAAGTATCAGTTTTTCTCCAAACTCTAATCATTTTCAGCTCGTGATTGAGAGATAAAGCTTTTCTGATCTGGCGAGAAAGGGAAGATGAAAGAATAATTAACAGCCTCTCGTCCCTTGCTTTCTAAACCCTGAACCCTTCTCTGTCTGGCCCATTTGCGTTGGTGTGTCGTCACAGGGCCGGGGGATTTAAGCTAAGCCATATCAGCAGCTGAAAAGGACTCCTCTGAGGAAATACACTGGCCTGGATGTGGCAAATATATTGCTGTAATGCGTTTGCGTTTGCAGGGGCCAGGGATCAACAATAGAGCCAGCTGAGGCAGAAGCAGAGAGCTTTTCCTCTGGTAGAGTGCTCCTCAAGGACCCAGGTAGCACCACATGTCGTAGTTTAGCACAGACATGTTATATTCTCAACAAGTACATGCTCTATTCAACCTTGAGCTGCGTCGAAGGCAAAAGCAATGTGGGTTTGCTAAGATCTAAAGTGTGTCTATAATAAGCAGCAGTTTTGAACCTGAATCTGCAAAGTGCAAGTTCACTCAGTCATGAAGAGAGACCCTCAGGGACGGGTCGCATCGTTCCTCCTGATCCGGTCTCCTCACACAAATACATCAAACACTAACACACAAACACACACACAGTCAGACTAAACAGACATTGACACACATGCATGAGTGCACAGAGACATGCTTTGACAGAAGAGAATCATGTGGGATGGAAATATTCCTTTTTCGATCTTCTGTACAATTAGTTTGCCTTGGGACCCTCCAAGGGGTCAAAAGCCATGTCTGAGGGTCAAAAGATAATTAACAAGTCAAAGGGGAGTTCCAAAAATGATATACATCAGAGTCCGTTAACAGGTCTTGGGGATTAGGTATATGAAAAAAAGGTTATGGCTCCAAAGGGAGCTGTGCAAAATCTAATTATTTGCCTCGATTGATGTCACATGAGTCAGCCTCAATTGGGACTGAAGACTTTAAGTTTGGAAATGAAAAAAAGTCTAGGGGTTAGCTTACTGTACCCTGCTCTCCGTCACTCCACTATAACTAAAAGTCCACTAAATGTAAAAGTCCTGCGTTCAATCCCCTTGAGTACAAATATTATCATTCACACCTGCCTGTAATGAAAGATCTGCAGTCTCACTGAACTGTAACTGCAAATATGAAGGTGTGATTGTGTGCATACTTCCACCTAACACTGTCCATTTGTTGCAATAAAACCCACTTTGCTAAGGTCAAAGCAGAAACAGAGCTGATTGTGCATTCAGTAGAAGTCACACCATCTCCAGTGTACAGTTACGTGATCCTTTTCTCACACACGGCACGCAGCCCAAACTCTGACCTCTGCACGACACTGCGTTATCGGATAACGACGGCAGCGATGTGTAGGACAATAGTGTTGCTACCACGCTGGGTGGGGGGGGGGGGGAGAAGAGTCGTGACAGCGGTGTTAAGGAGGTGAGGCTCATTTAGACATGTTGGAGGTGTATGGGGCCCAGCAGCCTGACCTCTCAAGGACAAACACAGGCCAGAATCCTACACTTACACCAGGCTGGGACACTAGATATGAAAGAGTCGACCCCCTGACGCCTGATACCCTGCAGTGGGGCAGACCTTAGTGGCCCACCTGAGAGCAGAGCCAGCTGGGGAGCAGAGTGTTAAGCTGCTGGCTGTCGCTGTGTCACGTCTGTGTGTTAGCAGGAGGCCAGGCTCTGCTGCTGCTGCTGCTGCTGCTTCTGAGGGCTCCTGCGAGATGCGTGTTGCAGTTTGATGAGTGTTTCTTGCTGCAGTGCGAGAAAGAGAGACAGGGAGAGGAAGAGAGGGAGAGGATCCCATCCCATCAGAGCTTCACATTTCCTGCAGTTGCATTCACATGCAGGCACATGCTCTAAAATGCATACATGCACATTGCAGAGGAGCGCAGTGCACACCCAGGCACGCACACCCAGGCACGCACAGTGAGAGAGGAAGTGCTTCAGTGACCCAGCACTGTGAGATAAGGCTGCTCTGCAATTCAGAAATATGCAACCTGCATGTTAACAACCCCTGGAGCGCAGCCTCCCCGGGGTGCTCCTGCCTCCTCTCTCAGCCCCCCCCCCACCTCCCTGCTTTCCGTGTTCCTCTCCCTCGCTCCACACACCTCCTCTCCACCCATCCCGCAACTCCACCTAGCTTCACCTGATCGCAGAAATAGAGAGGACAGAAAGGAGAGGGAAATGGAGGATGGATCTTTTCAGCAAAGGAGAGGGGGGAGAGAGATGTGTGTGTGTGACTGCAGAGAGGTGGGTTTCTGCTGTTGGTCTGCGAGCATGTGCAGAGTCCCAGTGAGCTGCTCAGTGCAGAGCAGGGGCAAGGGGGCTCGGGGAGGCGAAACACAACATATGGAGGACTAATGAGGTTCTATTTGGAGGGCTTCTCGCAGAAAGGTTACATGAGGGCAAATATGAGGGGATGTGGAGATGCGGAGTTAAGAGGAAGGGATCGAAGTGGCCAGAAAGTCATGGAAAGTGCAGATGGCAGAGGGAGAAGCACAAACAGAAGACGAGCAGAGAGGTAGAACGCTGAGATCCATTCTCAGTACAGTGGAAGGAGATTGGCAGGTTTCCGCACTGGAGATGCTATTGAGAGTGACACGTCCACACGACACAGCCGTAACACATTGGCTTTGATACTAATATCAGTCTTTTTAGACGGAGGTTGATGACATTTGCATTTAGATTGAAACAACTTGGGGACGGTCAGGAGACCAACAGAGGGCCGCAGAAAGGAAGAGAGGCAACAGGGAGAGGGGCGGGAGCTTCACTCACAGCTATGGGATGCTCCAGCTTTGCATGCCCTCTTTAAAACACACACACACATCTCCTTCTCACACCCTGTACTTACCAACACATGCTTGCTTAGTGATACACACCAAACGTGACTTTTATCTGCAGATGTGACGCTACTCTACTGTAGTTCCCACTCGACTAGGTCAAGGATGCAGGGGAGCTGCACAGTACTCCCCCCCCCTCCTGTTCTGCAACTACACATAGCTGACATTTGCATCGTCTAGAGAGAGGAGCTATGAAGAGGAGGTGGGTAGCCTGCTCAATTTGTATCTTAATCACTTTAAAATGGCCTCGAGCAATTTCTAAAATAATTTAACAAGGGCTGTGCAGACTGACACAGATTCTGTGTCCTATGCCCTGGCTGCTAATGGAAGAAAAGATAACTTTATTCCTTAACGGGCAATATTGGCACTTGACTGTTTAGCTTATATTACCATATCATTCAATAATGTTGTTTTTAAGTGAATGTTTAATGTTTAAGTGAAGAGGACATTGAGTGTATTTGGTGTGCCTTGGACCCTCGAAACGAAATATTATTTAGGATTTTCAGTTCATGTTTAACGGTTTAACATTGACTCTGCTATTATCATCTTAACATAACACACATTGAAGCCTTTTGTTTCACAGATAGGAAAATGGACTGGATAGACATGTCCTTATTTGGCATTATTGATGCACATACAACATTCCTTGTTACATTGTTATTTGCTTTTTTCCCTTTACTCCTTAATTCTAATGTATGTCGAAGTTAAATATTTGACCAACAACTGCAAACAGCCAGTCAATCTTCACCAGTGTCACCAGCCATACACCCATTCGCAGCATCAGGTTGGCGAGGGGCTTTTTCAGAGGACAAGAGCACCACCTTGTGTTCATATTTCATAGAGGCTCCAGCTCAGCATTGCCTTGCATTCTGGTCACACACAGCCAATGCACCCAATACAGGTGGCTGAGGACAACTGACTAGACAAGTTCCTTACTGTGGCAATTATGTGGGATAAATAGTCTGTCAGTATCTTGTTATGTCTCTGTCAAATGTAAACCACAATAGCTGCATCTGCAGGAGAAAGGTCCTTCCTGGAAAGACGTTTAAATAAAATAAATCTGCCTGTAGAACTGTATAATTTCAGCAAAGCATCTTCACCAAAATAGATGTTTAGCCATCTTTGAGAATCAACACTATATCAGTCACTTGACAAAATGAATATTTGGCTGTGTAATTGAGCAGATCAATATGAAGCCTGGTGACTATTTTGCAGTTCTAAGTAAATCAATGCAATGAAGTCAATAGGAATCTAGGACATCTAATTAACTACACATAATCTGCATCCATGCATAATGGCCTGAACCTGGGCTCATATAACCAAGTGTGGTTCACTGTGGTCCAATGGAAGGATCAATACAGCATGTTTATTAAGTGCCATCACTTTGAAATAGCTGTGATAGTGGATTTTTCCAACCGCTGGACCATTACAGTATATTAATGTCTGCTGAGGAGACAGGGCTATGTGCAATACGTGGCTGATGGGATTGCATTAAGTGTTAATAGCAATTTACAATGCCACATCCCCTCCGAGGATTTATAATCTTCCGCGTAAAACAATTTAATCCTCCCAATCAATATAATCCTGCTGATATTATTAAAAGCACCCCATGACATGTTGATATGACTATTTTGCCTCAGAGCCAATAATTCTAATTTACCTGGTGGGAGGGAGTGTGTGTGTATGTGTGTGTGAGGCTGAGAGAAAATGAGCGCTCGGAGAAATGATGGGGGAGTGCAAAATACATTTTAGTGATGAAGAGGCCCCAGGGGGGAAATAGCTCTGAACTACCTACTTACATTACAAGTCGCGGAATCAAACAGATATCACAGGTGCGCACACGCTCACACGCACGCACGCACACACACGCACACACACACACGCACGCACACACACGCACACACACACACACACACACACACACACACACACACACACACACACACACACACACACACACACACACACACACACACACACACACACACACACACACACACACACACACACACACACACACACACACACACACACACAACACACACACACACACACACACACACACACACCACACACCACACACCACACACACACACACACACACACACACACACCACACACCACACACACACACACACACACACACACACAGGGGACATTACATTGATTTACATGCATTTCCTGGAGACTTATCCTAACCTTAACCATAACTAACACATGCCTAACCCTAACCCTTACCCTAACCAAGTCTTCACCCTAAAATGAATGATTCCCCCCATGGGGACCTCCAATTTGTCCCCATAAGGGAGGCGAGTCCCCACACGTGACTATGTAAACAGATTTAGGTCCCCACAAGTATAGTAATGCTAGGCCACACACACACAACACACACACACACACACACACACACACACACACACACACACACACACACACACACACACACACACACACACACACACACACACCACACACACACACACACACACACACACACGCACACAATAAGCATTAACAACACAGCTTCTCAACCATGAATTTTAATACACTTATTGATGTTGATGATGAGTAGGGAGGGAAGTCTAAGAGAAGGGGAGCAGGGAATGGAAAGCAGCACAATCCTGATACAATTTTGCATATTTACACAGTGAGTGATTGCAAGAGTGATTATTACCAGAGTAGGACACCACTCTGATGACTGCCTCTGTGTTGTAATTCTTGAAAGGCAACGATGGCTTCTTCAAAAAAGAATGAGAGAAAGTAGGACATGATTAAATATCTTAGGGGAGATTTTAAGCCACTCTTAAAGGCTTAGCCCTCACGAATCGTACCTTAATAATGGGCTGCCATTTGTCCAAAGTCATAGGCTAATGGCCACATCACCATATGAAAGCATGGGATGTGGCGAGTGCCTTTAGCTGTGTAACATTGTTATCATCACTCCAGTATGAGGATCACTGCATGGGTTAATGGGGATAAAGGCGTTTAAAAAAAAAAAAACTAAAGTACCCGCAGTCACCAGCAGGGGTCAGTGTAGCCCTCAACCCCGTCTGCAGGCGGCTGAAACGGGGATTGAACCTTGAGTGGAGTACAGAGGGGAGCGGCCTGCAGTGCACTGGCCAGCCAGAGCCGCACTGCATCAAACACAAGGAGTGTAAATTGCTATTAATAAGCAAGAGAAGGCTGGGCAGTGACATGGCCTAGTCCGGGATTTATGGACCCTCTGGCCCGCCAAGCATTTTATAACTCATTCAGTATAACTCATTTTTAACCATCAGCAAGTGTCAGATACTCAGGTCATAAATGTGTCCCTGCACACACTGTGGCAAATGAGTGAGACTGTGAGGGTGTGCATGTGTGTGTGAGGGAAACAAAAAAGCCCTGCTTGGACTTTAAAGTAATAAAACACTTCCTCGCTTCCACCCACAGACGCCAGAACCAACCAGCAACAGGACAGTGGTGGTACACTTTAAGTTCCTCTACGAGTTGTATTATTCTGTCATCCCTCTGGTTATGCTGCACATGCAAACATTTAACTGCTCCTGTACGGACTTTGTCCTTTGTTGCCAGTGGCGACGCACAGAGAAGTTCCTTGTTAAACTGATTACCCGAGTAATCTGGTTAGTGATAATGCTCCATGCTTGTAAAAGTCACACCGTGGTTAGAATATACAACTTGTAATAGAGGAAATATAATGTGTTTCTCCGTTATGTTGCCCTACAGTTATTTGAGTTTTGTTTTTTATGTGTGCACAAAGTGAAACTCAGAGTTGAAAGTAGTACTAGACCTGCAACTGAATTATTAACAATTATATATTCACAAATTCCCAGAATCCACGGTGACATCTTCAATTAACTTTCATGTTGTCTGACCAACAGCCCCAAAACCAGAGATCAATGAACAATCATTTTTAGCAAAGACAAACAAACCACTCTCATATTTTGAGAAATATTTTTTTTCTTCCTTGCCAAGGAAGGTAGATGAGAGGAAAGATACCACTGTCAATGTGTGTACAGTACAGTACAAGGCTAGAGGCAGAAACTGATTATACACAAGCTTACACATAAAGCTTAGTTTAAGAAAAACAAACATATATATTTCCACTTTTCCGTTAATGCATTTCTGAAATATTGATATTGGGAGACTACCAGGGCACATCTGACTTAAGCCCCGGCCACACGAAAACGAAAACGAACTGGAATTCGATATAAAAAAAGTCTTCCGTCCACACGAGACCGCTCGACCCGCTGGAGACGCTGTAGTACATATGCCGGGCCTGTAAGTAACGCTGTACTTCCGCCACAAAATACACCAAAAGCAGCGAATAAGACCCCCGAGCATGGTTGCCATGGTTGCCCTTCAGTTTATTCTCCGCGGTGGAACATGCAACATGTAGTTTATGTAGTTCTCCATGTCCACTTGTTGCTGATGGTTGTGGTAGAGGAGCTGTAGACATCTGTATCATGGTCAGTAGCGTCTGGAGCACGAACGCAACCCTGTGATCCGCCATTGTTGTTGCTGGCGAAACACATCAGCAATGGGTGATGCGGGGGTGAGCAGCAGAGGTGGGGAGAGGGGGGGCTATGGCTTCATCCTTATCAGGAAATGATCGTATAGGGCAGGGGTACTCAAATACAAATCTTAAAGGTCCAAAATAAATGTTTCAATAAGACAAAGGTCCGTTTATTACGGTCATTCAAACTTTTAAACAATTGCAACAAGATTCTTAACACGAGGTTGCAAAAACAAAAATAATCTGTATGCAGCAGTTTTCATTGTTATTGTGTCTGTGCTTGACCCCTCAGAGTCGCAGAGCTGCACAGTTATGAATAAAGGCAGCTGCACCCTCTTTCATTCAGCATTCCCATTATTGCTTTATAAATGTCTTCCCCCTTGTGTGTCCACTGAGGTTCGTCAGGCCCAACACATCTTCAACAAACTCCCCCTTTGCCTCATCATGAAAACTCACAAACACCAGCAACTGAGCATTGTCAGTGGTGTCAGTGGACTCACCCACAGCTAAGGAAATGCACTGTGCATTTTTTATTCCATCACAAAGCTGATGAATCAAATCACCAGCCAGTATTTATGTTCTTCTGGTTGCTGTGGAATCTGAGAGGGGGATTTGCTTGATTTGACCTGTTATTTCCTTTTTGTTTGCCTTCAACATGGTCTCCATCACTTCAGTCATGCATTCTTTTATACTGCAGTTATTATCCAGTGGAAAGTCCTTACCTACTGGCCTAGTTAAAGTGGTTACTTTTTTTTGGCTGGGCAGTGTAGTTTTACACACCGTCTTATTTGACTTTCTCAGGACTTAAAACAGTTTTTTGGGGGCAGACCCCCACAAAGAAAAAAATATATTTACACACGTAAGGTCATCATCTTAAAGGTGGGGTAGGTAAGTTTGAGAAACCGGCTCGAGATACACTTGTTGTTATATTCCATGGAATGCTCTTAACATCCCGATAGCAATGAATATCTGAAGTGCTTTGACAAAAAATCCATTAAAAAATGTCATCTGTGGAAGCCGTAGTACTGTAAAAAGTACAACCAATCCGTTTAGCCGGGCCGGCTAAATGGATTGGATTGCCGCCCTGTCTGTCAGCCTTCCATCTCGTGCACGCACAAATGTATCTCGTGCCCTCATTGGGCGTGCATTGCAGCAGTACTTCAATGACTCGCCAGCAACAGGCGGCCACTTTCACCAGTCTGCAGACGTCATGTGCGCGTTCATGTGTGTTGGAGGAGGTGCTCTGTAAGGAAGTCTGAAGGAAGGGGCGGATTCTTTTCGGCTGTGTATTTTCAAATGTTAGTGCACTCGAGCCGGTTTCTGAAACTTACCTACCCCACCTTTAATAGTTGTGTATACTCATCCGTGAGCAGAGCATCAAGTTGACATGTCTATTACAGCTGAATGCGGCGATTACCATGTTGTTCAGCAGAACGCCTCACAAACGTATTAAGATCAACAGCTTCAGTGCGTTTTGATTCAATGCTGAGTACAGCCACACTGACAGTCTCTTCTCTGTCATTGTAGACCGCAAATACCTCATTCCTTCAGTGCTTGGGTCTGAATGCTTCTCGTTTTGCGCCGTCCAGTTCAAAATGAACTCGCCGCCAATCGTATGTCCACGCTCGCGCCAGGACCGGGGGACGTGCATGACGTGCATCTTGTGCTGCATTCACTTGCACTCGGACATTAGAGACTTTCTCTCATAAATGTCCGATGAGCCACAACTTTTCTTTCAAAACAAAGCTGCCAACTGGGGTGGCAAGGCCTATTTTTAGGGTGTCAGTTGCCACCACGGTAGGTGAAACTAGGCTACTAGCTACAGTACAGATGGAACTAGATGAGCTGTTAACTCTCGCTCTGAATTTTGTTTTTTTTAATTCTCGCTCTGACTTAGACAGGTTGAAAGAGACACACACATTTTTCCCACCCGCATTCCGCGAAGACCCGCCCTACTGTGCCTCTGATTCGCAGATTGTTTGGGGGGAAAAAACACTGACTGGATGCTGAATGTGATTGGACCAAAGCGTTGACAAACACAGGTGGAACACAGTGGAACAGTCAGACATGCAGAGCGCTGTTTGCAGTGGACATAGCGGAGAATTTTGACTTGTTGCGAATGCGTTGTGGTGATGTCTCACATATAATACAGAGAGATAATACATATGAAAACTATAATTTGCTCAGAGTCCGGAGACAGTGGTGGTTCGGTCCGGATCCGGACCGGAGTCCGGATCCGGACCAGAGTCCGTAGTTTGAGGATGCCTGGTATAGGGTATACACACGGAGCCGTTTGGCCCCCCAGAGCGCTTCGTCCGCAGATCTACCCACCTTGGGAGCAGTTATCGTTATCCGCGTTTCTGTGTCGGCCTCGTGTGGACTAACCGTCTATACGATAGAGAACTGTAGCGGATACAACCCGTTTCGTCTCCGTGTGGCCGTGGCCTTAGTGTTTCAGACATGCTAAAGTGTCACTTTTTGACCAAATGTGTCTTTTTGAGTCCAAACTAAGTCAACCAAACTATAGTTAAGGTCTGATAATCTTCTGATATTAGATTTTCACTTGAGTAAAGTGCACACTACTTCACATTTAACAAATGCCAACGATGGTCCCATTTTCTATATTTTAAGATTATATTAATCAGAATAATTCCGTCATGGTCATACCCACAATGTTTTCAAACAATTTGCTTTTGGATTTCTTTTATAGCAGGAGACAACCATGTAGATATTTAGATCAATCAAACTGTTGCTTGTTGTGATGTCGTTAAAAAGAACACTTGGTACCAATTATGATGCTTGAGAAGAAGGGAAATGCAAAGCTCATTGTAACAAGAGAAGCCTTTTTTAAATGACTTTGCAACAGTCTTTTAATTGACAAGAGTTGCAAAAGCTGTGAAGAGCAGAAAACCACATATTTGACAAGCTATGTCAATTTAGCTTAAAAGAAGAATGATCATTTCACCAAAATCATACACCCATGTCTGACAAGAATCTACTTTGATCATCTCAAGACACTGGATATTAAATGTTCATGTCAATAAGACAATAAATACACCAAAGACACAATATGTTGAACAGCTGGGTTTCTGCATGTAAACTAGTAACAAGGAAATGCCACTGTCAAACACTGATTCACACATCCCTGCACTCACCATGGCAACAAGTGTCTTTCCATCCTGTGGATCAACATATGTGTGTGTGTTGTTTTGGCTCTATGTTGTTTGTGTGTACTGTACAGTGTGTGCATGTATGTCAGGATGCACTTTCTGTCGCTCTGCATGTCCATGAGTCATTCTGGACTGTGTTAACAACCCCGATGCTCAAAAGATGGAGGAGCAGCACTCTGCGCAGGAAGTGCGATTACAACATATTTTAAATGCCAGCGCTAAAACAGTTTCCACCACAACATGAGCACTCATTCAGGAGGCCAGATGTAATTTAAAAAACAACTTAAAAACCGGATGGATGGAAGACAAAGAGATGGGAGATTGTTTATGTGATAGTTGACAGAGGGAGTTGAAGAAATGGGGAGAAAAGCACAATTATTGTCTGGAGGTAGAATTCAGAAAGGAGGCAGGGAAGAAGAGAGCAATTAGCAAGAGATAAAAAAGCATGGCTTTGAGGGTAAGACAACCTCCTATTACTCCAATTAATCCAATTTGAGAAGGAAAAAAAAAGGATTTAGCACACCAGTAAGGCGGATCCATTTCCCTGACAACAGCAAGTGTTTGAGGGTCATGAGTGGGCTGCCAGCGCAGGCCTCCCGCCAGGCTGAGCAGAAAACAGCATGCTGGCATTTCGGGCGGGCGGGGGGGAGCCCTGTCAGCAGGCACATTAGCTCTAATTCAACATGACTTGTTGATATATTTCCGAGGCGGTAATGATGTTAATGGCGGTATTTTAAAGCACGTGTGCATGGAAATCAGAGGGAATATTAATGCCACCGGCCGCTGATCGTGCTGAAGGTGGAGCACATTAATATGTATCAAGTATGTGCATATGTGTATGAAGTGAATAATACCACTCCATTTTAATATTTACTTGCCCGTTGCTAAATTAAACTAGCCCTTTCATTGAAACAGTCATCACTTATCTTGCTCTTGGTTTGTTAAGTGGATGTCAGTGATGAAGTGTACGCTAGCCTGAGTCTGGGCTCTGTGGAGGTGAAAGTGTGGAGAGGCAGACTCTTTTCAGAGTTTGATCTTTGATGAAAGAGTTTGCTGTGGCACCCTGCCACCATCAAGTCCTTTACTGACCCAATTAATGTGTTGCCTTAGCCACGAGTAGCTGGAGTAATGTCCACTACCGTCGGAAGATCTTAGCCTCTAATTAACTCTAGATTTCTGACATGTCTGTGATCTGTCTCATGGCCCTGCTCTTTGAAAGACTGTCATCACGAGCAACCAGGAATCATAACTTATATCACCAGATGGAAATTCTAATTACGTGCTGACAAAATGTGGTCATTTTCAATCATGTTTGGGTTTCTTTGCCTCAGACAGAAGCAGAAAAGCAATTTATTTCGGTTCTCAAGCTGCAACTTCATTAGTCTTATCAGCTGCAATTGTTTCAAGATTTGTAGGATTGTGTTTGCGTCCAAACGCTGGCAATCAAAATACCATTTTCTCCACCAAACGTGTTCTGAGTAATCCCACAAATAATCAGCTCCATTTGTGCTCAGATTACTCTGGTTTGTCTTCCAGTGGCTGTAATGGATTGGACCTGCATTCGATAGCAAAGTGGAACAGATTGCTGCCCCACAGAGTGTTCATCCAGCCCATTTGACAGCTGTATTGTTTGAAAAATAGCAAGAAGGAAGGCTGCTGTGAAATCCCACCCTGTAGGGGCTCTTTAAACTGTTCACTGCCTTCACGGCTGCACCAGCCTCAGCGATGGGGAGAGCGGACTCTCACTCTTCTCCCAACCGTCAACAATGAATTTAGTGTTGTTGACATTTGGAGCAACCCATTATCAAGTATCCCCTAGGCATGGGACTGCTTGCAACACCAATTGTGCCTTATAAGACAAAAGACTGATGTCATTTATAACCTTGCATAAATTACCTTCAAAATTAAATTATAAGCGGTGAGCTGGTCAACCGAGAAGTAATGGCTTCTTTTCAGATTCATTTAAATGGCTTTTAGAGGCGCATAATATCCAATATAAGAACAAAGATTTAAAAAAAAAAACCAGGACATTTTGTTTTAATGTTTTTCATTTCTTGCTTATCTTTAAACAGAAAAGAAAAAGAAAGATGATATAATTTCATGTGATGGAACTTTGAAATTGAAGTACACACTGAGACAAAAAATAAATAAAGTGCATTTAAATGTTAAGGCATTATAAATAGTACAATGTAAAAAGTGCACAGTCTTTTTTCATGCTCTTAACTGCTGTCATATGAGTTTTCTCTGCCTTAGTCCCTATCCAGAAGGGTGGTATTTAATTATGTAACACTACACTCTCTTCCAGCAGTAAAATACAATCATTTTAAGCACCCAATCAGTAATCATTGTGACAGTCTAGTGTGTACAGCCAGAGGGAGATTACAGGACCTGGAAGCTTCTGAAACAGCGCTGAGGACTGTGCAAAGAGCCAGAGCGTGTTAAAGTTTGAGCTTAAGCTGAGGAGGAAGAGGGGATGCTCAGGCCTGGAGAGTGCTTACAAGCGTGTGGATGAAAGCCAGGAAGAAGAAACACAGTCGCAGGTGGGAAATGTAAAAATAGGCTGGACTCCACAACCAAGGATGCAGCCTAATAACATCAGAAGCATCTTTACCCACAAGGCTTTTGTCATTTCAGGTGTGTGTTAGCTGCCACAACTTGACGCAAACAATTGCTTTTTGCCAAGTCAAGCAGCGAAATCCTAATACCCCGATGACATGTAATGACAAATGTGTGATCACTGGTTGGGAAAAACCGTTGGTAATTTCTAAAAACATTGTCTGAAATAATGGTGGAAGAGAGAGGGGAGAATGCTACAAAGTGCAAATCACAGCAAAGGCAATGGGCTGGAAAACAGAACAGCCGTGTTGATGACAACAGCGTGTGCTTCCTGTGACAGAGACCCTCATTTTAATGTCCATCTCTCAACTTAATCCATGCAAACACATCGTCAGCTCTATGAGGGGAAATGGGCCGCTGAATGACAGCACGCCATAAACAACTCCTGACCAGGATATTAGGAGATACATCTTGTCTGAAAAAGAGCCGGGTGGGGCTATATGTCGCACTGGATTGGAATTGATGTAAATATTATTTCAATGTTAACGGCAAGCTGTTTGCCTTAAGTGTGCCGTTGTAACTGTTCTGCCCAGCGAAGCTTCTCTAAACGCCCTCAATGAGAACTGCTCTTGTGCCATATGTTTGTGCACACAATAAATAAGAAATGAATTCCTGAGGAGTTTAAGTAGCTCCCCGGCATTTCTCTCAAAACTAATGGGCCAAGAGTGAATTATTGATGAGTGTTGATCAAGGAGAGAGCAGAAAATAGGTTACCTATAAGCTCACACTCAAACACAATGACAAGCCTGAATATGTAATCAAAAGGGGTAAATAGGCATGTGATATGATGATAATATTCCAATGCTTTCCTTCTAATAGCTCATTTGAAAGATAAAATGAATCTCGGCCTTGCTATTGACTTGTGTTCACTCCAATTCACGAGACCTCATTCAATTGCGAGGCACTGCTCGGCAGCAATCTTATCGCTGTTTCCTCTAACTCCAGCATCCCTCGCTCTCTCTTCCTCACTGTTTGCTGTGGGCAGCGGTAACACGAGAGTGATGGGAGTGACCTTGGCCTGGTTTTGTGGGCTCCAGAGGGCGGCCATGTCTCACAGCGTCTCCTCCACCAATCCCGATTAGCAGGCGGGCAGCAGGCGACGGGCGGGAACAAGTGTCGCAGTGCAGAGAGGATGTGGAGGAGCCGGATCGGTGGCCCAGAAGAGGTGTGAAGAGGGGCTGGGACAGTGGGATGACAGCGTGTGGGTGGAGGGTGTGCATGAGAGGGGAGGGTTCTGTAGGACAAGGATAATGGAGAGATAGTTCAACAGTAGGTCAAGGAGGACAAATGGTCAGAAGTGATCTCGGTGGGGAAGGAGATGAGGAGGCATACAAGCCTGGGAGGAGGCCGCAGTCTGGGCTGTGCTGCTGAATGTTTTACTGCTCTTCAGGGCCATCAATGCACACTGGGCTGACACACAGGCAGACACACTGTTAGTAAGCAACAAATCCCTAACTCAACAAACTGAATATTATTCATTTTTGGCGCATTGGGCTTTTCTCCAAGGATCAGGGTATACTTGTACTTCCTGGCATACAAAATGGGGAGGCAAAAACAAGCAATAATAAAAAGAGCATTTGCATTCACGTCTAACCTCCGGCCACCTGATACATTTAGGTCTAATATGTACTCTTCTTACAGCTCTATTTTGGTCTCCACCAGGAAAGTATTAGGCTAAATAACTGCTGCAGGAAAGTTGAAAACAGATGCCTCAAATGGCCATAAAAGTCACCATAAACAAGAGAGTGACACACAAGAGAAACAAAGCTCACATTAAGAGCAAAACAGTCAATAATGCAGAGAAAATCCTCAGCGACCTCTTTCCTATTCAATAATCAAACAGATTGCTCTTTATAAAAGAATTACGTTTTATCAAAAGCACTTTGAATTGCCTTGTGTTGAAAGGTGCTATTTAAATAGACATGCCTTGCTTGTCTTATATCAGTATAGAGAAATACTCTACTTCTTTATAACTGATGTTCTTGCAGCATCTACGCTAATGTTTAAGGAGCCGCCATTGTTGTTTTGAACAAACCTTTCTGTGTCATCTCAACACACACATATACCGCGCCCATAGCTGCCAAAGCTCCTCAAAGCTGGACATTGATTGGTCTAGTCCACTGTCGTTTAGACACAAAAGTAATACTTAAAAACCGACAAAATAGATTGTTCTGTAATCTTGTGATATTGCATGAATGTGCCATGCAAGGTAAATACTAAATATACGTTAATAAACTAACGAAACAAATGTTCAATAAACCACACTATTATCAGTTATTTCTTACTTGTATTAAAAGTCTTAAAATAACTTTTTTTCAACCTTCTTTTTTGGAAGATTGCACCTACAGTATATGACTGCATGTCTTTCTCAAGCCTTGAGGCCAACATTATGTTTTGTTCACCTCATCCTTCTCCATGCAACATTTGATACGCTCACATGCGCACTCACACACAAGCATTCGTAATGTATACGCACACACACCCAGCAGATGGGCTCATGCTATGACAGCCACCTTTGCAGTGTCCTTGGTTCCCTGCTCGTAATTCCTCCTCCTGTAACTCTGCTGTAACTCTTTCCTCTTGATTCAAATCAATTTCAGGGCACTTCACCTGAGAGACGTGCAACAAGGTTTTCCATGCAGAGGCACTGGAAGTTTTCTATCTCTCCCCCTCTGCCTTTCTCCAGCCACGTCCATTCCGTTCTCCCTCCTTCGGACTCTCCCTCCCATTATAGGCTGCTCTTACATGAGCCCCAGGCAATCGATTAATCAAGATTAATATTAACTCGGAGCCCTGGAGCTGATGCTCGGCCCATCCTGCAGGTGCTGGAGCATGCAGAATATGAGAGATGGAGCTTAATATACATTCTGCTAGTGCCTCTCAGCCCTGAAGAGCCGCATGAGAAACACTGTTAAGAGCGAGGAAGTCATTGTGGTGTGCCAGATTTTCAGCCATTGTGTATTTACGAAGCCCCATAAAATAAGATATACTGCCTGCAATTCATGTATGCTGATATGCATGCATGTGCACACAACTGGACATACTTGTGTTTTAAGCCCCTAGGGCCTAGGCGGTACTGAGCCCAGAAAAAAAAGATGTCTAACAAAGGAAATGCCACAAGGTTTATTCAAATTTTCTTTATCCATTTCCTCACAGTTGACCAATTTGTGTGCAGGCTCTCCAGTGGAGCAGCCATGATGAACACACAGGGAGACAGTCAGTTTCATGGTGATTAATGAACATTCGATGAGGGCGAATCAATGACGTTCATTAAATAGAAATCAGTGAAAGACATGAAATCGAAGTCTCCCCAACATGAGATAAAAATCACGAGAAAATATGAAATAAATGAAGAGTAAATGGAGTCCATGGCTGGGAGACATTTGAATCAATATATGTATTGACCAACTCGCTGATGTAAATGCACCAATAAGAGAAGGAACAATGGTGTGTCAAGATCAGTTATTTTTTAAAAATGTTTTCGGTCTGTTTCCGGTATTTGTTAATGACTATGTGCTGTGAGATGTGAGACTGGAATTGCACAGGGGGAAATAACGTAGGCTATCTTTAGATGCGGATTTTGTTAAACTAATATGTTTGCGCTGTGGACCAACACTATACATTGACGGGGAAGGGGGTAGCAATAAAGATAACACCATTAAACAGTTACACAACATAACAGAAATAATATCGATAGCAGCGTCCCTAGCAACCACCTTGGTAACAATGAAAACTTCCTGAAGTAATCTTTGTAATAACTAGCAACTAAAGATCATGTACATCCACTGCACACATAATCTGAAATAACAACTCATATTTCTCGCATCAAATGACATCAAAACGCATTTTAATGGCCAAACTAACTTTAAAATAGGCATTTTCCACCGAGAATAAAACGAAGTTCGGCCATGTTTTTTTTTTTCTGCAGGGAGAAATTTGAAGATCACGTGACATAGACGTCAGCCATTGGAATGAATGGTGAAAAAAACGGGGTTTGTCAAACAGAGCACATGGTGTAGTCCAAACGATAGCTGGGGATTCTGGGTAGTGTAGTGTCTTCTGCCATCCTTTACTCCGAAAAAATATTTGTTTCTCTGAATCGAAGGGGAAAGATACAAAAGCATTGCACACAATTTAAACCAATCAATGTTGTGTAATTAACAAGGATAATCTGGTGTTTTTTAGTCGATGAGTAGTGCAGATATCACTGTAAAATCAATCGACAGTAAGGGGAATACTTACTTCCGGGTGTACAATTCTCTGTTATCCAATGAGAATGGACGCTCACATTGCCTTTAAGGGCAGCCGACACAAACGAAAACGTCATTACCAGTAGAAATACATTGCTTTTAAAATCGTGCTGTGCAACACGAAAAAAAGGGGGAAATCGTGTTGGTGAACACGAATCAATAGATTAAAAAATCGTGTTGGTGAACACGAAATGCCATGAGACTGGTTTGTGTTGAAGGACATCCAAGATTATACTGCAGGGTACAGACCATGTAGCCTTTGAGCAGTGTTAACATATGCTTAAATGAGACTTTAGAGATGGTAATTCTTACAATAAACTCTTCAGATGCCTATTCTTATTTTTAAAAGGTAAATAGAGTGAGAATGCCGACTAACTACTGACTTCCCAGACATTAGACGTGTCTTTAGCTTGCTAATGCTATGCTTCAAGCTTGGAACTGCAAGTCAAACTTCCGCCTACTGGGATACTCCAAAGCGTTAGGGATACTTAAAGACTCAAATCACAGGCATTTCTCAAGAATGAATTAGTTAATAACCACACGTTTTACAGGCCTCATTAAGCTGTTAATAAGCATTTAAGGCGAATACAGGCCATGACACATGTTCTTAGAATCAATGGGGAATTAGCTAGTTGTGTTTCATGGCTTACAGGCTAGCTATTAAGTGTCTTGTATTTTTACATACAATAAAAAAACTCAAAAGCACCGATCTAATGGGTGAGAAACATGTTCGCCCCTGCCCTCCACCTGACCCTTCTTCATCAACCTGACAAGCACATGCAAGCAATGGCACAATGTTGAGTGTTTGACAACCTTCCAATCAAATGTTTCTAAGTTTGTCTTCACAATCACATTCGACCTGATGTGCAGAGTGATATAAAACTGACAGCAATGCAACCATAAAACAGATTTCTGTGTTAACAACCTCCTGGTCATTACACTTCTGCCACTCAGAAATATTAACAACAATAAAATGACAAAGCAAATAGGCAGGCTCTGGCAGTGATGTGAGAATAATGACTGCCCTCTGTTATTTTACTGAACATGCAGTCAAAGTTCAAGTTTCAGCTGTCGGTCGCGTATCCATTGTTTGGGAAATGCTCGGGGATTTTGCAGTAAATAATGCACTAGATGAGCACAGTCTTGTTGACGTTATGATTGTAGGACGGCTGCATAGGGACATTTTCTGTCCAAGACTTCAATTTATCATTTGAAATTGTGACACAGATCGGCGGGAATGGTTCATAGCTGAAAGAAAAATAGCTCTCTGTTTTGACAGGAGAGATGCGATCAGAAATGGGAGACATCGAAAACAGAATGTTTGGCCGTGTTTGAGAAATGGCTGACAATGGAGGATCAGACAAGTTGACAGTGTTCTTATCTTTGCTTACTTTTGCCTCTGTACAGATAAACAGTTTGACTTTTAGCACAAGCTTGAGCACTACAGAATGTTATGAAATTATAAGCTTGGGCCTCTACAGTTTCATCTGTGTTTGGAGCAGTTTTTTTGCATCAAGCGATTCGGTTTATGCTGTTTATCTTTTTAACTGAGCAACAAGTCATAATAGCTGTTTTAACTGCAGCAAGAACAGCTGAGGTGGTGTTACGATCACATGACGTAAAACATACACTTTGAGCTGCAACAACAAATCCATTGCGACAAAACAATTGCACTATATTGTAGTGATTTTCAGCCTGTTTGGTATTTGTCATCAAATGAGTGGATTTATAAGATAGTTTGCATTTTGAATCTAACTCATCCAATAAAACTAACGACTGAACCAAGTCATTTGACAAAAATGAGCCATTTCCAAATAGTAAAAACGCAGCCAATTTAAAATACTTTTTTACTCTCCGCTATTCAATCTTAATTGTGAGATGCATCTTCACACGATAAAAAGCATTCGTCTTTGCTGCACAGACTACTGCTCTTAATTTTGACTCAGACCTAACCTGGTGACCATCTTTATGGAGTGGAAATCTGAACTTTGCATCACACAGGGATCGTTGCTGTTCAACGTTCAGGCTCGACAGAGAGCATACTTAGCGTAATGATCCATTGGCTGTGTGTGTCTAATGAAGAAATAGATTATATGTGCTTGCCCACTTCATTGGTTTGCTAATGAGCATATTTGTTTGCATGTATGTGGGAATCTTCTTGGTAGTGTGTGTTGAATATATAGCAGAGGGGGGGGGGGGGGGGGAGCAGTATAACCAGTCAGAAGAGGAGGGGTTAATGAGCCAATCACAGTCCATCAGGGGAGCTACCAAGAACACAGAAGAGTCCACTGGTCATTCACTCTGCTTCTTCCTTTAATCTTTCCCAAATGTTCTTCTCACTCTCAAGCCATACCTTCCTTCTCTTTCTCCCTCTCTTTCGGCCATCTTCCACACTCCCAGCTGATTAGTGTTAACGAGGACATTAGGCATGGCAGTAAACACAGTCCCTCTCTCCGATCCATTTGGCAGCGAGGAAGTAAAGGGAGGACAGGTCTGACTTTTTTCTAGCCCCTCTGACTGGTGAGGCAGGCAACACTAGTGAAAGTAGTATTGAGTGTGTGTTTTAGGGGGTGTATAAAGAGAGGCAGAAGAAACTGGAGGGGTCAGATCACACTGGCACCAGTTAACATTAGAGGTCATATAATCTCAATCATCTGACCGGGGGGGAAGTAAAAACCTTTTATCAAAGCCAGCACTCACCAGGTCAAAATACTCAGGATGCTTTCCTGTGAGGAAACCCACTCTTCAATCATTTGGCATTCTTTCAATGCGCCCTGCAATATCTTGTGACCTGAAACGTGAACCTCATCCCAATTTGTGTTTATTCAGAAGCTTTCTCCAGGGGAGGAATCGACCATTTCCATCTGTAGAGAACTATACATGTCCCTTGTGTGTGCTGGAGTGGTTTAACCAGTACCTCTGGGTCACCCTTGTACTCCTCAAAAAACACACACCAACATCAGTAACACATACAAATGGGATGTGGTGTGTTAGTGTGGTGCAAACCCTGAGGGGAGGTCGCTTTGATAAAGGGGTTTATGTCCCTCCCAAAGGGCCAGAAGCAGTGCTTGCAAAACAGCCACAAATCAATACCCCACACATCTGTCAGGGTGTGATTAAATTCTCCCATTCCCTTGATAACACCTACCCCATACATAAAATGTATACCTATTCACACACTCAAACACGCTCTTTGGGCTTTGCAGGGGGCAGATGAGGTAGTTCAAGGCCTAAAAAATGGTTAGCAGGAAGTGTTATGTTTCCCTCGAGGTCCAACGTCTCAATGCGTGACCTTAAAAGCACAACTTCACATTGAAACTGTTTTTTCTCTTCTAAAAGGCACTGGTGTAAGATGTCAAATGACACATTGACATTTGCCCTCAGGGTTCGTGCCCTTTGACTACAATGTTAATGCTACGGTGGCACAAAAAGACAAATACTGACTTAAAAAGATGGATGTGTACTTTGCTCTTTTTGGACACATAGGTGTGCCACAGCTGAACTTCCTAAGGATATGGAGGGAAGAAATTCATCAAAAAGCAATCATCAGTGCTAGGTGGTGACTGATCTAGCGTGGCATCCATTCATTATGTAAATCTCACAACCTAGCTTTCTTTATCATCAAAGACCCTCATTCTGAAAAATTAGCCACTCTCCGTCTGTGGAAAAACAACAGAACACTAAAACTGGACTGTTGCTATGGAAACTATGTGGGAGATACCATTTTAGGGAGAGCGGGCGAGAGGAGTGTGCGGATGTGTGTGTGCAAAGTCAGGCAGGTGCATGAGGAGAGCAGTGTTAGCAATCAACAGGTGTAGCCTACTGGCAAAAACAATATCAGTCCCAAATGGAATAGTAAATTAGATTTAGGGTGGCGTGACATGGGACAGCAGCGGATTAGTCTACCGATATCATGCTGTCTGTGTCGAACACATTTCAGATTTAAAGTGAAGGTTCCGTAGTAATTGTCACTGTCGCAGATGGACCTCATTATTAGGAGATTAGTCCTCGGCTGCACAAAAAACAAAATCATATTCATTGATGTCTATCAACATTGAAGCCACCACAGCTCAACATGTGGAACTCCCACTGAGGCAGAGACAAAGAAAAACTAAAATAATACAGTAGGTTATCAATATTGCAGGATACCAAGAACCCCCCACCCCCCCAATTGCCAGTGTCATACTTACTTTCAACCAACTGCAGCTAACATTGACTTGATAAAAGATTTAAAGGAGAGAGAGAGAAAGAGAGGTAGTACCTTCAAGGGCACATGAAATCTGAACGATCATTTACATTCATGAATCAATAATCCTTGTTGGATGAAAGAGGGAGATAAAGGGTTGTCTCATCTTTGGGGTCATTTCTGTGTTGAGAGACCTAATTTCCATTACTCAGGATGAAACGCTCCACAGCGCAGGGAACCTCCATTCACCCAGGCATCGGTCATCTCTGATGGGGCCCTACCTTTTCATTTAGGAATTTACGAGGGCTTTTTATTCTCTCCTATAGTCATAACTTAGCGAGGTTTGACAGCAAACAAGGTTTTTAATGCCAGCATCGGGATGTCCGTGTCTGGAATATACAAATGGGATATGTAATTCTGACCTCCGTGTCACAATCTGATAGGAAAGTGCTTAACACATAAACACGGTACAGTAGGGTCGAAGCCTGGCTGAGTATTTTGTCTTGCTTGGTACCTTTAGTAGGTGAGAGTCGGATTCAGCAGGATTTTCTGGGGCTATAAAGAAGTTCATCTGAGGCTGCTTTTTTTTTTAACCGATAAAAACACACACCAACACGCAAGGACGCATACAAATACCAAATCAAAGGGAAAATCTGTAGAATATCAGACTCGCCCACATAGAGTGAGATCTTCATTAAATGCGAAAGAGCTGTATCCAGGAGCAACATTGTTAGAGGTATAAGGTCACATTCATTTGCTGCAGCTCTGATTTATTCCATACCAATCCACTGAAAAACACATGACTTCAGAAATGATGTTGAAAACTGACAGCCATAATATAACACTATGGTTTTGTTACAGCATCCCATAAAAATCCCATAAAGCTATGTTGGGAATCATTATGACCACATTTCGCTGAATCTACCAAAGCTAATTTACAGTATAGGAAAACTTCTGGGACAAGTTCCTTCTCCCGATGTGTCACTATGCAGTCTCAATCAGCCGCTGTATTGTAAATCACTTGGATGTGAAATTACTAACAGGAATATACGCATTTCATTGTAATATTGTCCCAGATTTATGTGCCATAAAGACGCATCATGAGGCTAATTCAGCCGACACCTGGGAGCGTGGTAGCTTGTGACAGGAGGAGGAGGAGGAATCATTTTGGGATAAAACTGTAAGAGTTCGGTTTACTTCAGATGATTGGATGAGGAAGACAATGAAGAGGAGGTGTGTGCTTGCGTTTGTGAGTGTGTAGCGGATACAGATAAGTGATAGATCTGATCTGTCACCTGCTCAGGCCCCACAACGATGTCATCATAAGCCAGCGCCTGAGCACCTGTCACACACAATAGATGGAGAGTAGCGGAGTGGAAATACCTGTGTAGGCATATACCTGAGAAGTGAGCATTGCCGTCCTTTCAGCTCCTGATAAGTGTGGGCACTCACGTCTCACTCCCGCTCTGCAGCTGGAGCCTCTGCCCTCGGCATGCAGCGAGTTCACCTCCAGACCTGTATGGAGAGAAAAGTATTCAGATCCTTAAATAAAAGGCACCTTTCAAGTTCAAGCCTTGCATATATTTCCCTAACAGTATTTGCTGTAAAATGATGCACTCTAAGCACTCTTCATGAAGAATGGAAGCCGTCAGAGTGGAAAATAATTGATGCCTTAACATATAAACAACAGCCTTTTTGCAGCTGGTCCAGGTGGAGCTAAGCTTAAAAGGCACTGAAAACACACTGGCTTAATCAGTTGTATATCATAAGCAATGTGTGCTACATACACACACAATTATCAGCTTAAGTTAAAGCAATACTGCCATTTCCCATGGAAGATATACTTGTTGTTTCTTAGAACTGGTTTGAAGTGGGCGGGGCTTCATGGAAAAAAGATAATGTAACTTCCTTCCATGGGCCAATCAGAACTAAACAAAGTAGAGATTAAAACACTGAATCTGATTTCTACCGTTGTGGTTGGTGTTGCCAAGGACACAACACACTTATGGTGAGTCAAACTTGAACTTTGCTGCCCATTTAGTCTATTGTCAGGACAAAGGGAGACTGTTGAGTTGGAAGCAAAGTAGTTTCCCTTTTGTCACCAAACGACTATTTAAAAAAAGGTTAAGAATAAGGCTTTATACTTCATAGAAAGCCCTTACCAGAGGGCCTAGAAAGGTGACTCATATTTTGTCAAAGACTTCAAAAAAGGGTGAGTTATTTATTTTCACCTTGAAGCCAATTTACATGTGTAACACAACTCAAAAACAAAATATAACTTCACAAACTTAGCCTGCCTCACTGGCTAAAACTCAAAACATTACATGTAAAATCACAGACATCTTTCTCCACTGACTGGCAAACAACATCTGCCTTGAATAGGCCCTACGATCTACAACACAATCAGTTTGGACTGAACCATATTAATCTCAGGGGGGTCTCGGTATCTCACATCTACAACAAGTAAGTCAAAATAATAATGAATGTGGTAGTCAACTTTATCCTTACAAACTAGATGACTTTTCTTACCATTTTGCAACACCATTCTTGGTTTAACACGTGGCATAATCGTGGTTGTCATCAAAGCAGGAAGTGTTTGTCAAGTATTTGCCAAGATTCATGTAGGTTGCGTTAGATTAAACTGTCAGCTAAATGAACTGCAATGTTTAGTTTATTTTTTTCGAGCGTGTAAAACCAAAGAAAATACAAATGAAACAAAAGGTGATACAGACATGATACAGTACTATACAAATGAATGCAATAACAAAACGAAATATTTAATTAATAATTGAATAATCTGTAGTATCATTGTCTGATATCAATAAACAACAGAGCTTTAGCTAATTACACGTCCGAAAAGGGGGCGGAAGAAGTTTACACTTAATCCGACCCCTTCTCCCTTTTTTTTTTTTTTTTTTACATCTCAATATATGTTAGCATACAATATAAATGTATACTTATAATCTTGAATAATTTATATAATCATTCTTATAATATATACAGGCAAGTTAAGAGAATGGTCTCTATATATTTATATATATACATACATACATAAATTCATAAATAGAATACAAAACAAGAATATAAACAGTTATGGTTTAGCAGTGTCCTCCCTGTACCTTGTGAGAATTGTGTCTTTATACCTCTTTTTGAATAGTTTTATGTTTGGACATCCCTTTAGCTCCTCACTCTAATTGTTCCAGATCTTCACAGAAACACAAAAACAGAAACACAAAAACGTCTCTTTGTTGTGCGCACCCTAACATTCAATCATGTAATGCAATGAATTTAATTTAAACAGGAAAAGTTGATGATAACTGGAAAATGGTGTGGCTTTAAACTCACACAATGCTCATGTTTCAATTGGATGACTCTTTAATAAATAAAGGGTACTAAAATGTATAAACTCATGTGTTGAATCCCTACCGGCAAACAAGTGTTACAGCTGTGAGATTAAAAGTAAGAAATGCAGTTTCCCTTTTTAACAGTGGTGATTAAAAGTAGAAAAAGCATTTACGGTTTTAGTTTGAACCAATAAACACAGGGAATAATGTGACCTAACTCAGATCACCTTGAATGTTTTTTAAAGATGACTGAAACTGTTAATTAAAAAGAAATACAAGTCTCAATGATATGGTGATTTAATTATGTTGAACTTGAGCTTCTTAACTGTGGCTCTACAGAGGGGCAGCTCACACAAACACATTATTTACTGCTCAGGCAACTCTAGGCCAGTGTTCTGTTTTTTTTTAAGGCACTTTTGTAGAATCAGGTCGTACAGCCGGCAGTGTTCAGTGGGATCTCCTGCAGGATAGAATGGCTTTGTGTATCAGTGTAGGGAGTTGTGGAAATACTGCTCCTTTTTTATATATCAGCCTTTACAAATCTGCCACCTTTCAGAAACATCCGAAAAATACACATTTCTGACTTCAGAACCACAGTTAGGTAAAACGATGAAGAGGAATGCACAGTCTGATCTGATGCTCATATCAAGGTGTTACTCTGATACAGTATAAAGGTCTCTGTGCATTGCAAGAACATTTCAAAACATTACACTATATTGCATTTCAAAATACAGACTTTACGCTGTCAAACATAGCCGCTGTCTTGTCTACAAAGAAGCCATGAATATAAAAATACGTGACAACTTAAAGCAACATGTTTGGAGGGATTTTTCCTGGTGAAGCTTTCCTGTGAGTTTCAGATGAGTGACAGTATAAGGAGTATGAGATGATGTGTTTACTCATATAAGTGCATGGACACATACACAAAGCTGTAGGAAGCCTTCTAACTTTTTGACATGGAAGCACCTTTCTTCTTCTGAGGTGAAATGTATGAACCACGCTTGACTGCCTTGTGCAAACACACGCTCAGATAACGTCAGTTAATTTTATTTGCGGGGCCCCAAGTCTTGATGCAGCCTCTAAGGTTTAAAAAAAATCCATGAACAATGAATAAAAAGCCCCCCTTCTATTAGAGCAGCAAAAGAACTGAATTAAGGCAAAGTGAACAAACACGTCCATCAAGCTCAGGGGAAACAGCACCATGGGTGTTAAAAAATGTTTTCACATTTGAGTCAAAACACTGTGATCAATTTCTCTGCAGCAATAACATGCATTTGTTTGTTACTCCATCACAAGTCTGCACACATTCTTCCCTCTAAGCTGCAACCCCCATGGCAGAGATCCACAACAGTTTAATGGATATAAAGTCATTGAATCTACAAACATGCTGAATTCACATAAATCTAAATCCTAATGCAGGAGGAGGTTGAGGGACTTAAACCGCTGGGAAGCAGGCAGCGGCTGAAGCAAAAAGATGCAGCGCTGAGCTGTGGCATATACAGAGGGAGAGAAAATGTATTTATGGATTGCCTCGCTGTTTGATTGAGGTCATAGTTATGTGACCTTAAGGCTACTTCTATGTTTGGAGGATCCTTGGATGACTGCACTTAAATACATATTTACTGCTGTCCAGGCAATAATGTGAATTGAGTGTTAACTATTATCTCTATAAATTCTACCTATCAACTATTGGTTATGTTTTCAGTTTGTTTTGTTTATTTTTCTGTTTGTCAGCAGTGTTACAGACAATCTACAGGCCTGGTGTTCATGAAGCTATAATCAAATACAGTATTTAAAGTGATATAAGAATACACATTTACATACATGTACATATATATATATATATATATTAGGGCCGGGACTTTAACGCGTTAATTAAGATTAATTAATTACACAAAAATTAACGCGTTAAAAAAATTAACGCATTTTAATCGCACTTATTTTTGCACCGCGGAACTTTTCTCACTGGATGAGTTTCAGGCGTACCGATTATACTGGAGCACCAACTAACGTTCATGACTTCAGACAACAACAAACCACAGTGAACAACAGTGGGATATGTTGTTTTAAAAAACGGACGGATGGAAGCGTCGATAAGAGCACGGTTGTGTGCAAATTATGCAAAAAGGAATTCGCATATCACCGCAGCACATCAAGCCTCAAGTATCACCTCAATGCAAAAACATATAGCAGCTAGCGTGGAAGCTAGCGTGGACGTTAGCCTCTTTTATCGCGTTCACACCAAAAAGAGCCGGTACTAAAATTAGTTCATGAGAACCTTTTTACCCCCACGAAAGTCCCTGCTAGAGAGCAGAGAGCTGCTAGAGAGCAGGGACTTTCGTACGGCTCTCTTGTGAGAAAAGAGCTATATTTCTGATTGGCTGGGCGGATTGCAAACCACGCCCCGTAAAACTCCCAAAAAGTTTTGTGAATTTTATTATCCTAGCATTAGCATTATTAGCATTAGCCCAGCGCAGAAACGCAGAGAGACTAATTTATGGCAACACAAAATAAAACATGGGAGCGGTGGAGATGAGGAGGTGTCGGCGTTCTGGCGATTTACTCGGAAGGCTGCTGGGACTCCCAGCAGCTTCTACTGAAGCCAGTCCCCAACTCCGGGGACTTTGGGCGGCAGTATACGCCGTGAAGTGGTTTGCGGCCTGCCAGTAAACCCAAAGCAGTAGAAGAAGAAGTGACGTCAGCGGCTTCATTTGCCTAATCCACCCCCAAATTCAAAGAGTTCTCATGAACTAAGTTCTCATGAACCTTTGTGGGAAAAGTACTGCGGTGTGAATGCGCCTAATGGTATACTAAAATCCATGTGAAAAAAATTGCTTCTCACTGTTCTCAGGTCAAATATTTATATGTGATTAAAAATGCGATTAATTTCGATTAATTAATTACAAAGCCTCTAATTAATTAGATTAATTTTTTTAATCGAGTCCCGGCCCTAATATATATACATTATGTAGTCCTTCTCCAGTTAATAATCCTAAAATGCCTGGCTTTTCACTTGAATACTCCTCTTTTCCTCACGATACTTTTATACATTTGTCCAACACAGTGAAATGATCTAGGATCTCCTCCGCCCTTTTTGTTCCCACTGGTGTTCAGGCTCTGTTGCAGCAGACCTTCATTTATCATCATCACTATAAACCCGAGGGACTTCCACCCACACAAGCAAAGCTGTGTCCTGTGCATCTTTCTCTAACCGCCCTCCACCGGCTCCCTCGCTCTCCATCCAGCTTCAACGCAAACAACACTCCTCTGTGACAAAAACCTCTGAAAGCAAACCAGCAGTCCATTTCTGACTTCACCTTTTGGTGAACTTCCCAAGAGCTTAATTGCTCCGAGACAAGTGAACTTTTCTCCAGGCTCCAGCAGCACGTCTGACAGGTCCCACTCATCAACTGTCGTCAGCCGTCATTAAGCAGAGGGACAGAGGAGCCACTGGAGGCTGTACACGCTGACATCATGCTGGGCATCCTTTACCATTGTTCTGCCATCTTCCACACACAACATATATACTGATAAGAGAGAGAAGCTGCATCCAGAACCTTTACACATGACATGCTGTTCCAATAATGTGTGTTAAAGAAGGTAGTCTACTCTCTTGGGAGAAATGGCATTTTGATCTAATCAAAACCCTTTACTGGTTTGATAACTGTCAACTCTCCACTATCGAATAAAGGAACAACAATGCCCGCCAAATGATTCTCCAATCCACAGGCTAACAAAAGAGAAATGACTAAAGTGGGGTCAAAGTAGAAGGAAACATTTAACAGTTACAACCAAACTATTTTTCTATCATTTTCAGTGGGGTCAAACTATTAATTAAAAATACAAAAGGCTAAGAGAAATGCTAAATACTTCCTTAATTCCTTTCATTAAAAGTGTTTTTTTAATCAATTCATCATTGTCAACTATCAAAGCTTGGTATGATTAGACAAATATAGCCTGTAACATCTGTGCTAGTGTTTCTCAAAAATTAAGCCACCTTTCCAATTGTTCAAAACTGGTTTAGACAAAAAGGTGACGCCAGGTATTATAATATTTAATTGGAAAAATGAGAAACCAAAGAAATACACAAAAAACAAGATGGTGCAGCAAATGTTATTGAATCAAACCAAACCAGTGACATTTTACAATAAGACACTTAATCTTGTTATGCTCCATTAAAGCACAATTCTACATAACTCCTAACTTAGTACTAACTGGGAATGTATTCGTTTTTTAATGACAAACCAGAAACAGAATTCTAAAACCTATTTTGAATGACTTATTTTAAATTGTTTTATTATACCAAACCACATCCTAGAGGATAAAGCCTTCAAAAAGAATAAATAATAACATGTTGTCCAGTGTTGTCACAACCGTCCACATTTCTAGCTGCAAAAAGAGGTTTGATAATGTTTTTTCCCTCTGGGTCAAAATTGATTTTTCCATTACTAACTGACCTCCATCTCTGGCACTATGACACATTGTTGGCCTCTTCATGTTTTGTGCAACAAGCAATCTACTGAAGTCCAGATGGTGTGACACAGTCAAATGCAGCGAGACATATAATATTATAGTAATAACTCTGTCCTACAGCAACACCCACACAGGTGTTTTCAATTATTCTCCCGGCTTATATTGCTCTGCTGCTGTTGAAGTTGTGCAGAGCTACAGTCAGGGGCACTTGTGTGAAGTCATTCATCTACAGTAGATGTTAATAAAGCTGCAGTCATAGCCAGTGGCGTTTTTCTATGTACAAAAGTGGTGGGGCACAAAAAACTTAGATGTCTATAAGCTTCTGCAGTGAGGTTCATGGCTGGTGAGGCACTGGCACTGACTCTTCAGGTTTACACATGTTATATTTTGACCTAAATCAAAATATAATATTATTTTCAAAAGCTTTTTTTGTCTGATGCTTCAATTAATTTTAAACAGACAGTTCAACAGAAGGATACCCACAAAAATGTAATTTTATCATTTAAATATTGAATTGTTCTCTCTTAGTAAGATCCCATTTTCAATAAAATTGCAGTCTTACCTTGACTTGAAGATTAAGTCCATTTGCCTATCCTTCTGGACAAAAATCTCTATTACTTTTTTGTAAAAGTCCTCCTTATGTTCTTGTAGTTTCAAAAGTCTATCATAAATCTAATCTAATCAATAGATTTATAATTCGAAAATTATAAAAGTAGGGTAGACATGTGGATATTATCCGGCTGAACAAAACGTGCATTTATCTAACAGGTTTGTTTCCCACAGATCTTATTTGGAGCTATTTTCTAAAATCCTATGGAGAAATATCATTGCTTTTTTGTCGAGGGAAGCCATGCGCAGCTTACTTCCGGGTTTTAGGATGCGTCACTGCAGCGCATTTTTTTGTAATCATTATTTTTAATACTTTCTGCTGACACTAGGTGGGGCTGTGCCCCACCTGCCCCTAATGACCAGTCGCCACTCACAGCACATTTGCTTGGTGAAATGTACTCACACTGTCGATCAACACTTAATTCTTGGGACGAGCATAGCAGGCCTTCAACTGCAATTAGAGTTGTAAACTACTGTGTTTAATCAAAAACGATATCAACTTTAACTGTCTTTGAACTCTGCATCCCCTCTTCTCTGCTGTCTGGATTGCTTTGCCATGAAGATATAAAACAAGTCTATCAACCAACAATATTTCCTCAAAGAGAGGCCATGTTTATTCAGACATTCCTCATGGGAATGAATAGGAAGTGACCTGACTTCACTGTGAGAATGCTGAAGATGTAAGTTGACCCGACAGGTGCAACTGGGCTAACAGAATGTCAGAAAAAGGAATGAAGCAGATTGTTGACACGCTTGCACTGTCAGGAAAAAAAGGTCTAATCAGGCGCAATAAGTGAAAGCACCTGTGTCGGTGCACCACGGTAACAGATCACATGACTTTGTGGCAGCTTACTTTCATCAGCTGATTTGAAAGTTTAGGGCCATGATTGAAGAGAAAGAAAACGTATCCATCCTAACCTTTCATGGATGTCAGAATTGACACAAAGGTCTCATTCAAAGTTGATCTCTGGCGTGTGCTTGCTTATCTTTCTATGAGATATGATTACACAGTCAAAATACAGATAAATGAAAAAAGGCAGATACGAGAAAGGAGAATTTAAGAGCCCTAGCAGGGGAACACTGACGATCTAGGTTGAGTTAAAGAGGCACTATTACAGTATGCTTTCTTGGTTGTCCCTTTCCTGTAGTGTGTTATATTGTTTTTTGTGCATGTGAATGGTCTGTAAATGCTAAAATCCCTCCCCCAGAGGGTTACAAGAGGTGCAGGCAGTATGAGAAAAATAAAGCACTTTCTTTGAAAATCCGAAGGATGTAAACACGTCACAGTAGAAGCACAAAATACAGATATAACCCTGAAAAGGAGCTACATGTCCTTTTTAACACAAGGATTGGACAGACTCGACCAGCCCAATAAAGAGATGGTGTGTTTCATATCTGCCTCTAGATTTCCTTTGACAATACATGTTCTTGAAAAGCTGCTTTTCATTACATCTTTCATAACCACAAGCAATGTAGGCCTACTTTAACCTATCACCCGCTTGTGTGGGAAGCCATTAACAGGCATCTAGCTGATAGTACCGTAACCTATCCAATAACCTTTAAGTTGATGTATGAATCTGAGAGGTATGATTTGAATCCTTTTTCCATCTTCAGTATTGACTTTTATAGGTTAGATTTAATGTACCGTATCAGTTCCACATCATGGGTGCCTTTGGTAACCCCTTAAACACATGCAGGCCTTAACACAGAAACACACACTCAAACAGTGTGTGTTACATGTGAGGGTGCTCTGAGTCTTTCAGTCCAGCTGACAAGGGGCTACTGAAATGAAAAGTATAAAGTACAAATGTCCTCACTTTGAAGGTCTACAACTCTACACACACACACACACACACACACACACACACACACACACACACACACACACACACACACACACACACACACACACACACACACACACACACACACACACACACCACACACACACACACACACACACACACACACACACACACACACACACACACACACACACACACACACACACACACACACACACCACACACCACACACACACACACACACACACACACACACACACCACACACACACACACACACACACACACACACACACACACACACACCACACACCACACACACACACACACACACGTAATGATTTCTTTAAACACACCAATAGCATACAGGCTTTAAATATTTACAGAAGTAATATACAAACTAACACCTTTGCAGGCACATTGTATTGACGTACAGTTTCCTGTAGGACTACCATAACTTTAACCACTATATCATCAACACTAATCCTTATTCCAAACCAAATATCTAACAGTTAAAGTAAGAAAATGTCACAAGACGGTAGTTCGCATCTGCTCTCTGGAGTGTTATGGCATCCTTGAGCTCATTGTTTTCATTGTCCTTCCTCTAGCTTTACTGTTTTGGTTTAGTTCAACCTCCCTCACCTTCGCAAAGCACATGACCTAACCTTTGTATCTGAACGAGCAGTTACAAAAGGACAACATAGGTTGATTTTAGTATTTGAACAAAAGCAAAAAGCCGGTATTTTTCTGGTGGGGACAGTTTCTATGTAACTTGAAAGCTTTTTGTCCCCATACTCAGTCCACTTAGAGGGGGAATAGATACGGGTCCCTACAACATGATAGATACAGGTATGCTCTCTCACTCGGACCCCCGCAGCTCAGGGCCATGCCCCCAGCAGATGGACTGCCTCGTGTCCCCAGCCGGAGGATCCAGCAGACGGCTAGCCTCTCGGTTCTCTGTGAAGTCAGCACTTTACTGTCGGATCAAATAATTGGATTCCCATTTGTCAGCAGAGTACACGTGTACACACACTCAGCAGATCTCATACTTGGGAGGGGGTTGAGGGTAAAAGGGAGCATCATTAAGACCTCCGTGTGAATGGAGATTTAGACAAATTATTTTACCTATTGAGCGATTTGCCAAACGGGGAGCTAATTATCACAAGATCTTTTTTTATTCAAGGTTAAAGAACACACTTCCCGCTCAGAAATTATACTGAAACACAAGATTTAAACGAAAATTTTAAAGTAGACTATCAGAGTTCCTCACCGAGACACTGACACAGGTCTTTTTTCACTGGATGACAGTATAGGCAGCAGTTAAACCCTCGATGCAATAAATCATTACTTTGCTTCCCTCTCAGGGACAAAAATCCAATATTGAAAATCTGAACATTTAAATGACTCAGTGACCCCTTAAGGCTAAATGTGAGAATGTAATCTTATGTGATAGAGATACTGTCAAGAAGACAAAGCCAGCACATGACAAGTGGGAAAACTGTGCCTGATAACCGTGAATAATCGTACTAACGGTGAAAGCTCAATTAAAACATTCACTCTGCTCTCAGTAATCTAATATCCCTAATAACACAGGTTTACATGTTACATCTTATAATCAGGTTTGTCTGATAGCCTACAGGAAACATTTCCACATCTCAATATAAGTGAAACAAAATGTCACCAGTATTGTAATTGTAATGTTGAATATATTTTCATTTTCAACCACCTCTAATCAGGCAATGTTTCTTTCGTAACACGGCTTGCATCTAATTTGCTCTGTGACCTCTCGGGCGAATGTGCCAAATCGGGATATTAAAAACAAGTCTAATGTGTTACACTGGGGTTAATTGGAAGATCGATTTTTATTTAGCAATGTTAATTGTGTAACTTGCAAATCTCTAAAGCAATGTGGTCGCTGAGATAAACCTCACTACTGGCTGTCGGTTGCTCTTTGTTTCTTTTCGCTCTGGGGATCCTTCTAAAGCCATCAATGGAGCAGCTAAAGCAATTTCTCCATTAGTTCATCCCTCAGCAGGTTAAACACAAACGTTCATCCAATTTTAACTCCGACCCTGCGAGTCAAAGTGTCAACAATGGCCTCTCATGGTGTGATGTCATTGGAAGTTAAAGGTCTCCTATCATGCTATTTTTAGGCATATATTATGGGTCTCAGATATATAAAATATATAAAAAGCATGTCTGATGTGTTTTGCTCAAAATACCAAACAGATCATGCATTTTATTCATCCCTCATATCCCTCTGTTTCAGGCCTGTTAGAGAATGGCTGGTCTGGGTCCTCAGCTTGAACAAAAAATAAGAGGAGGGGGAGCTAATGCCTGCTCAGAATTCGACCGCAGATACTCAGCTAAATGCTGCCGTGATTAAATGCCATATCATGTTCCAAACCACATCAAGGATTATTTTTGAAACAGTAAGGAGCTCAAATGCTTTTTCTCTTGCAGGTTTACCACAAGGTGAGTTCCTTTTTTTATTTCCTGCTTTTTTTACACATACTGGGTGTTTCTCAATGTCAAGGAAGGATGCTCCAGAGCCACTATTTCAAGAATGCTACGTTATCGAGTCCCGCCGAAGGACTGTTCCAATGTCCAGGCTCCTTGGAATTCTACCGAGCCCGGCGTCCTTCGTAGCGAGAAATTTCGAGGCTGCACATGTGTATCCTCCGCAGTCTTAAAATCCCCACAATGCTTTGCGCACGGACCAATTTCCAAATCTTTGGCGGAAATCGCGCTCCATTTAAGGCGGGGCCTCGCATATGACGCACACCTGCACACCTGTTAGCCTGTTCCACCATTCTTCGTTTTCCGAGGCTAGGAAGGATTCTTGCCTCGCTTCTGAAGGAAGTGACTCCGAAGACATGTCCTACCAAGGAAGCGTCCTCGACATTGAGAAACACCCACTCTCTCCAGTACAGGTTAGCTCTGCGTGTTAGCGATGCTTGCTAATGTAAACACAGACCATGTTACGTCCAAAACAGTCGGGTCATTACGATACGATACGATATACTTTATTGTCCCCGTAAGGAAATTCGTTCTGGGCTCCGTCCAGCAGTTCCGCATACATGTACATAATATACAAACATAGTGGACATTTAAGAGACATACACATATCATCAATCATACACCGTTTGAACAAACACAATACACGCAGACGCACATACTGATAATGGCGACCTATTGCACAACCCTCATGGCCAACATTTAAAAAAAGTACATTTCATTACATTTGACTTCGACTACATTTCATTCCTGTCAATGTTAAGAAGTTTAACGGACATTGGTAGGAATGAGTGCTTATAGCGGTTCAGCCTGCTCTTGGGAACCCTGAATCTTCTACCAGAAGGTAGGAGCTGGAATTCTGGGTGGAGTATGTGGGTGGGATCAGACACTATTTTGTTTGCCTGTCTGATAATGGACTGCTCATATATGTTTTGGAGAGATGGGTGTTTTTTAACCCCCATAATTTTCATAGCCGTCTGTACCAGGCGAGCGATCTGTGACTTTGACTGCACTGTCAAGTTACCGTACCAGGCAGTGATACCATACCTAATGATGCTCTCCAACACTGCATGATAAAACAGTAACATGAACTTCTGGTCGACTCCGAAAGCCCGGAGTCGACGCAGAAAGTACAATCGCTGTTGAAGTCTAGAGCACAGACCTTGAACATGCGCCTTCCAGCTGAGTGTATTATCTAGATGGACACCAAGGTACTTATAGGAGCTGACCTGAGTTATGGGTTCATTGTGGATAACCACCGGGCTAAGGTCACCCACTGCCTTTGGGTCCCACACCATCTCCTCAGTCTTCTTCACATTCAGCACTAGATGGCTAGAATCACACCACTGCACAAATCTCTCTATTCAGAGTGATAAGCCGATGAACTGCTGCCCTTGTGCATTAAGCCAAGGATAGCTGTATCATCAGAGAATTTGATGATATAATTCTCCGGGTGGGCTCTTGTACAGTCGTTTGTGTACAGTGTGAAGAGGACCGGGGAGCTCACACAACCCTGGGGGGCTCCTGTACTGATGGTCCGGGGCTCTGAGAGGGCATTGTTGACCCTGACTTGCTGAGTGCGATTGGTTAAAAACGAAAAATACCATTTCAAGATGAAAGGATTTATATTGATCTTTATCAGTTTTTGAAGCAAGATGTGAGGCTGCAGTGTGTTAAAAGCCGAGCTGAAATCCACAAACAGTAGGCGTACATATGCCTTAGGGGTCTTCCAGGTGTTTAGTGACCAGGTGTGTGATGCTATTTAGAGCATCGTCTGTGCCACGCCCTTGCTTGTAGGCAAACTGAAAAGGGTCTAAATGTACATCAACATCATTGTTTCTGATAGCAACGTTTCTGATAGTGCCGTGGGTCCACATTTGGCTCAGCTCCGTTGTAGCCCCGTTTTTAGAGATTTGGGTACAGAGGAAAAGAGAGTTTTGTTTTCTGACACTTTGTGAGTTCCCTGACACACCGGGGACACATATTTATGTATGACAGACATCAAAAAGTGCATTTTGCATGATAGGTCCCCTTTAAAGTGGCCCTATTATGCTCATTTTCAGGTTAATAATTGTATGTTGTCATGGGATCAGGGATCATGTTGGGTGAGAGAAACTCCCTCTGGAGGAAACTTTGGGATTGTAGCCTTTGCAGACCATTTACATGCACAAAAACCTAAATAACACACAACAAGAAAGGGAAAGACCAAAAAAGCACAAATCCACTCCTATAGATATTATATGTGGCAGAAACAGGCTTTACACTTTACAGTAACTACAACTCCTTTCATTTGACCATGGAGCTTGTATTATAGTGTAATAGTGTAATGTAGTATAATAGTGATGATATTCTTGAGGTGCTGTCAGGTTTGTGGATTCATCTGAGGCTAAATAATTTGGAAATCTTTTTTTATGTTCTACTATTTATGTTCTCATTAGTTACTGGAATTCTGTCCAGACTAGCCTTCATCTATATTGTGATTTATCTCCAGGCAGCAGAATTATGCAGTAAAATATAATAAATGTGCAGAACCAAGATACGGACATTACCTCTGTTCCATTAAAATGGTTTATTAAATGTTTACAGAGTGAGCCACATGCAAGTAGCTCAATTTGTTCCTGGCTCAATACAAACTTTCTTCTTTTTACCCCAGATATTGCTCATAAATATAATATCAGATATGGTTTTCAATCCAGATTTCTTCAAATATGAACCACTGGCAAGCTCAGCATGGAGGCTCTAAGATATATATTGTATTTTTATGGAATTTATTTGAGTATTTTTGTGGAACCAAGTTTTATTGAGTTGCTTATTCCAAGCGATCAACATCTCTATTGGATGGAAAGCCAAAAATGTGATTTTTGTTTTGTATGACCTGTTTACTTTATTTGACCTGCATGTGTGTGCAGTGTGTCAAACATGGTCAACTGTGAGGCCAGTTCAGTGTTTTAAGGTGATACAATTAAGGATATTTTATTTGAACCGGTTACTAACTTTCCCCACCATTTCTCCTGTGTAGGGCGACTGTGGCTGCGAGGGAGTGTGGTCGTCTTTCAACCAGAAGGTTGTGGGTTCGATCCCAACATGTCGATGTATCCTTGGGCAAGATACTTAACCCTGAGTTGCTCCAGATGGCATGGCCAACGGTGTGTGAATGTGTGTGAATGTTAGGTCCTAGAGTAAGATACACTGCTCTGTACGAATGGGTGAATGACATGTAGTATGTAAAGCGCTTTGAGGGGTCTTAAAGACTAGATAAAGCGCTTTACATACTACATGTCATTCACCCATTCATACATGTAGTCCAATTACCATTTACATCTTACAGCATCATTTTGTAGTCTTTTTTACATGTTTCCTCAAGACCTTGCAATATTCTGTCATGTAGAGTATGCTGCAGAGTTGAAACACGGTTTGATTAGCAGTGTGAGTGAGTGATAATTTAGACCCTCCAGAAAAACGCGATTCTGCGATCGCAGAATTTACCGCATAATCAGCAAAATGGCGCTGATTTTTAAAAGGCCGCATATTTATCAAAAGGCCGCATAATCCCCGCATTTTTCCACACAAAGTTGAGGGGGAAAAAAGTTAACTCGTCTTGAAGTGAAGTGATGATGATGACGACGCGACGTCATCAGCTCGCGCATCACAGAAGGTAAACAACACCGTAGAGTGAACGTGTGGAGCTCACACGAGAGAGAAAACACCAAGATGAAAACATCTAATCCATCTCATTTACCGACGAACATTTATGCTAAAGACCGGGCAAAGCAGTACCCCGATGTCTCGCACGGAAGTGGGGGGAAACTATTCTGCACCCCGTGCAACTGTGTTGGAGCATAAGAGAACATCGACGGTGACGACCCACTTTGATTCATTCAAACATGCTTTCTGCTGCTGCGGACAAGAAAGCCAAACAACTCACGTTCACCGAGGCATCAACCTCCAAAACCCTTTCGAGGGCTACAAGAAACGGGTGAGAAGCCTACAAGATTGAAGCTGGTCAGATAACGAACGAGTAAATGAAAACAGAATGAGGCGGAGAAGTGTGTGTGTGTGTGTGAGAGAGTGTGATGAAAATAGCCCTATTGCTTTTACAATAAATAAATATTGAATGTGTTTGAATAGTAAAGGGGTTTAACATTAATGGCAGGTTGTGTGTGAGAGAGAATAAATAAGACAGCCCAATATTTTAAAAAAGATATTTCGCATATTTCGCAACTTTCCGCATATTTCGCAACTAACCGCAATTTCACCGCATAAAATCACATAAAACCCCGCATGTTTAATCGCATAATCAAGGATTTTAGCCCGCGTTTTTCTGGAGGGTCTATAATATTGTTTCATGTGCCTTGGAAAAAACATAGGAATAAATACATTTCTTTGGAACTTAATTGTAAGAATATTGACTATGTGACCAAATTCAGATTCACTCTTCACTGCTTTTGCTTATAAATATTGCATATTGCTTGATATATTTCTCAGAATATGGTTAAGGAATGTATCATTTATTAGAATGGGTTCTTCTCTATATTATGCTGCCAAACAACTCTCTTCTCTACTTATCTGATTTGACATAAATAACATTGTGGAGGATTTTTTTTTAGCACAAATTACTTTTGAATTAGAAGGGACAGAACAACTTCAATTCCTCATTAATTAGACAGAAGTATTTCTCTGAAATATGCTGCCGTACCATGAAATAATAGTCTCATATTTCTTATCTGATTGGAAATAATTACACTGTAAGGAAATCGGAAAAACACAATTTACTGAAACATTCATATTATATTCCTACACATTGCAATTATAAGTTACTTAATGTCTTCAAAGTTATTAAGACGACTACAGTGAATGAAGAAACTCTGCATTTAAGAGTGGCTCAGTCAGTAGGGGCTTGGACTGGGAGCCGTAGGGTCGCTGGTTCAAGTCCCCGACCAGACCTAAATATGGAGTGTGGACTGCTACTTGGAGAGGTCCCAGTGCACCTCCTGCCCTGCCGTGGTGCCCTTGAGCAAGGCACCGGACACCCCCCCACTCCCATTGCTCCCCAGGTGCTGTACACTAGCTGCCCACTGCTCCTAGTACTAGACTCCTGGTACTAGGGTGGGTTAAATACAGAGAACAAATGTCACTGTGTGCCGTGTGCTCTGCATGTGAGACCATTAAAGAGGGTTTCATCCCTCCAATTCTATCTATCTATAAATGGTTCAAAACTGATGCAATTACATATTTTAGGTACAAAATGTATCTAAGCATATTTTAAATAATGTATCTGAACTGAAGATGGATAGTTTTATAAAAGGTGCAAATGTTTTGTTTGATGCGGGTTCTTGCGGGGATATTGATGACAGAGGAATGTGAAATTGTGCATTTTTCCAGATTATAACGGCAGAAGAAAAATGGTTCTGTTTCATACTACTGTCAGAAAGGCAGAGTGGCTCATTCGCTTTACATTATGTGGAAGAAATGAGGATGGACACCACTGGGTGTCAAACTCTAAAACGTATAATAAAAGACGATCCATCAGATTGTCAGGGATCTTCCACTGTGTGTGAGTGAAAGTGACAGTATGCGAGCAGACATATCTTTAACAAGCTGACTGTAGTGAGGGCAGAGAGTCTGGCTGTTTCTCAATGTCGAGGAAAGCTGCTCCAGAGCCACTATTTCAAGGATGCTATGTCATCGAGTCCCGCCGAAGGACTGTTCCAATGTCCAGGATGCTTGGAATTCTACAGATGCCGGCAAATTGCGGGAAATTTCGAGGCTGCACATGTGTATCCTCCGCGTTCTTAAAATCCCCACAATGCTTTGCGCACGGACCAATTTCCATTTAAGGCGGGGGCCTCGCATATGACGCACACCTGCACACCTGTTAGCCTGTTCCACAATTCTTCGTTTTCCGAGTCTAGGAAGGATTCTTGCATCGCTTCTGAAGGACCTGACTCGGAGGGACTTGTCCTACCAAGGAAGCGTCCTCGACATTGAGAAACACCCACTGAAAGGCACAATGAGAAATCCTGAGTCTTAATGGCAGGACCTCTGTACGGTGCGGGACAATCCCTGGATTTGGTGCTTCCTCAGCTGAGGACCTTATGTTTCTAAAAAAAAGGCCTTTTCTCAGCCAGCAACAAGGCTTCCCTCTTTCTCTCTGTTACTTTGATCACTAGTTTTAAGTTGAATGTTTATTTAGCTCGAGAACACAGTTTTTCTGTCTTCAACAACTGTTATTATCTCGTCTTTAGTGACACGATCTCTAAAATAAATGTTTTTATAGCAATACTTTTCTTTAGAAAATACACATTAACAGTTATATGAGAAAATTGATACCACTTTCATGTCTATATATTAAATATGTAGCTAGAGCCTGCAGGGGGTTAGCTTAGCATAACAGCTGGAAACAGGGTGAAACATCTAGCTTAGCATACATAGTATGTTAATAATTGATGTAAATGTATCATTACCTTACATTACATGACCTTCATTATGATGCATGACGATACAAACAGTTTTTTAGGATTTTGAACAGATCACGACACGTTTAGACCCAAAAAGTTTCATTTTGCTGCCCTCTTTTCTGGACTTATTTCCAGCTTGAGGTGAGAATAATATCCTGCTGGATATGTGGGGACAATCATAGCACTGTGATCTATTTCCTGTAGGCATTCCCGGAGGATCAGAACCTGTTGGAAATGCATGAGACTATCATGCCTGTTGTTGGCCAAGAAACCCATTTACACGTGGCCGATGTGTGTCAGTGACCTGCAGCCTAAGGGCCTCCTTGAGTCTTAAGTGCACCGGATATCTATATTACATGCTTTCTGCCCCAAGACTGGAAGTGTGTGGAATGAAGCTCAGCTAGTGGATCAAGCAAGTGCAAAGAAATATATTAACCAGCTTTGCAAATATACGCAACATGCATTTTTAATAATATGAAATGTTATTTAGAGTTGCCCTATACCACCGGAATTTTGTTTTTATTGGATTTTACTTTGTCTGGTTAATATATCATGTAGATAATCTCATAATCTCTAGAAAATTCAATAAAACTTTGATAAAATAATGTAAGCCTCTCTTCACATTGTAAGAGTTTCTAAGCGCTGCATTTATTCTACATTTGCACTCAATAATGTAGAAGTCTCAGATAGCTGCTGTCAAAGAACACACAACATGTATTCATCATAACAGATAGTATAAAGTAATCACCAACTCTTGACAAAGTATTATTTTTGACATCTAAATCTCCATTGTTACACTTCACTTGCACAGCGCTAAGAGATTTACAAAACACCTTGGTGTCATTCTGCGGATACAGGTGATGCAGGGTTTACCTCATTGTGGATTACCCGCATGCTCCACTATTATTTAATTCAAGATCCATACCAGTTAGAACAAATGAACCACAATGAAATATAAATGTTAATTAACCAGTTATGAATCATACATTAATGGATAAAACCCGCACGCCGCCATGTCAGCTCAGCCCCCCCCCCCCCCCGCGCTACTTTGTCTGCAGCTCTCCCGGGAACAGGGAGCTCATCTATCTGTAAGGAGCGAGAAACAAGCTTTTTTGATTTTATTTTTGGCGTGTATAAATTATTCAGAGAGCATCCCCTCTACATTTATCTCCGATGGAGGCTGGCTGTTCAGTCTGTGTCGAACTCTCTCCATCTAACTCTTACTCCATCTGTCTTTCTCCTGCTCACTCGCTCGGTCTTACAACCCCCACTCCTTCTCACACACACACACACACACCACACACACACACACACACACACACACACACACACACACACACACCACACACACACACACACACACACACCACACACACACACACACACACACACACACACACACACACACACACACACACACCACAACACACCACACACACACACACACACACACACACACACACACACACACACACACACACACACACACACACACACACACACACACACACACGATCTGTCTTTACCTCATCTCAAAGAGGCCTTGGCGAGCACTCTCAGGAATATTGATCATGACAGACCTTCTCTGCAGCACACAGCAGAGAGACCAGGAACTCTTTTGGGAAGACCGGGACTTCTGCTCCATGTTCAGGGCTCCGGGGTGACCTCGTGGCAAAGCAGGAAAAGCCTTTACATGGAGGCGCTACTCTCTGGGCTTGGATTAGTCGTGGAGACTCTGAACAGTCACTGACATCTACACAGAGGCTGAGACGTATTTTCCGTCTGTGTCCTTCCCCACAGGCTAGACGAACCATTGTTGTCTACCTCAGACCAGCTGGGGGGGGAACAAACTGGATCAAACTCCACCTGCTGCCGAGCTGCTTTCGAGCAACTGATTTCCACGGCTCAGCTCCCCACAGGAGAACACTGAGGTGGCACTGGGCAGCTCCCAGGTGGGACTCTACTGTATACACTGTAGGAGGTGTACTGTGAAGTATGCAAAATAATATGCCAGCTCAGCAAAAACACTCCCTGAATATATAAAGGCTTTGCTAAGTTCATCCTTGTGACAATCTGAAGACACCATACTGCACATTACTGCTTTGCATCTCATTATTGGCTTTCACATACAGTGTGTACCCGTCACAATCTGTAGCACGGTTACAATATATTTACGTTAAAGCCAAAATTGTGCACACTCATGGTTATTATAACCCTTAAATCTTATCTAACAGTCTAACAAACGCATGCTCTGCAACCAAACATTTATGGAACCCACAGAAATAGGACATCACGACTTTTAAAAAAAAATTTTTTTTAAAAAGGTACCAAATGCGTCAGGATGTATTCTGGAGAAAAGCGTTTAAAATGATGCAGAGAACATCTATGATATTTCTGTCTTTGAATATTCCACGCAGTCAAACATCTCATGCAGTGGTTTAGAGGGGATAAGAGGAAAAACACTTAAATAACAAAACATTTTCTCACTTTCCACTTGTGTGATGCAACCAGCCATGCAGCTCGCGTCAACTGTTTCCTTAGAGACTGCATCTTTAGTAGTACCTTCCATGAACACTGTTCACAATGTGGTATATTTTCCAGAGAAATAGGAACATTCAGCCTCATGAAATGACATGTTCTTATCTTAAACTGCTCTTACTTCTTTCTATCTGTCAAGTTTGCTTCTGTAAGTGTTTCAAGTTGAATTCACAAAAGAGTAAACTTGTAAATTGCCACTTTCAATCTAATGAATGCCACCTGTTAATGAGCCGGTGGCCATGTGGGAGCTTTGGTCACATTAGCATAATCGACACCCCCAAATGGCTAATATAAGGCTAAACGTTCTGCTCCATGTGTGGCCAACTCCAATCACTAGAAATGTATCCCGAGTGTAAGAACATTACACAGAGAAGCTTGAAGCGCTTCGCAACGCAGTGCTAGGACTTAAGAAATGCAAGACTGACAGTCCTAATATTTGAGAAGAAAATATAACAAAAGCTGTCAACAATGTGTCACCGCAGAGCTGTAAGGGGACAGAAATAAAGAAGAAATGGTTTGACATCAAGTCAGATAACATAAAATGTCTTGCCACAGCAAAGTGGTTCGTAACTGAGATGGGAGATGGTCAAGAGGACCTGACAGTTCTCTTGTATGAAGACCTGGAGGCAGATATTGGAGGGTGACACTTCTCATAGCTGTTGTATAACGGTTGAAGCTGTAACGCCAATTCAACCTTAAAAGGAAAAACCCTTCTCTGCCATAATGCTCCTCACAAAGTTAACTTTTCAATAATTAAATACAAATTCTAAGAAGCAGAGCATTTCATTTGTACATGTGAATGACTGTAAGAACAAATCCGTTCATATTAGTGGTTATTGAATGCGGCCCTTTGATTCTAGAAAGACGTTTGCATTGATGTTTGCATACTGCTCTGAGCACCACAATCTAAACTGTATTGACCCCCCATTGTGTCAGGTTGAATGAAGACATTGCAGTGAAACCAGGACAAAGAAAACCAAAGCTTTTCATGAAGCTAGACACTGCTGGAAGCGAGTGTGAAAATAAGCCTTTTGTATTTATTATTTTGGTTAAACCAACCCTTTGAAGAGCTTTGAGTAAAACGTGTTGGCAGCATGCAGTTGTTACACTCAAAGTCATTACCCAACCTCCACTGTGTGCCCCTTCTTTTTCTTTTTTTAGAAAACTTATTTGGGCAGTACATGATATACACAAGTTACATTAATAATACACATAAAACACAATGAATAAATATATAAATAACATAAAGAGAGCACGTTTATTTTCCAGTGAGATATTCGGTCACAGACTCAAAACGCCCCATGGCTGAGTCTGGGATTTGTCCAGGGTTTTTCTTCTCCTTAGTTCAGTAAGTATTTGTTTCACGATGGTGCCACTGTTTATGATCGTCTGATTTAATATCATCTTGCACCTTGTCTTCCAGATGTTCATACATGTGATACAAATTACCAGCTGGAAAAGGTCCCTGTGTTTATTGTCCATCCCTCATCCAGAATACAATACATGATTGAGACATATTCTACATTGAAGTCTAACCCGATGCCCCGTAGGAGCGACCACACCTCCTGGGCTCTGTAGCAGTCCACGAGGAGGTGCTGTAAAGTCTCGTCCTCCTCACAGTTAATCATGGGGCATGTTTTAGTTTTCACATAGCAGCTCCATGAAACCACAGCTCTGACCGCAAGTCTCCCTGCCCCTTCGGCTGGGTGACATTAGAGTTATGTCATATTTATTGCATGGGAGCAGCGTTAGAATCATCCTCTCAGTGAGTAACCTGTTATTAGCCGGGGAGCTTGTTTGCTATGGGGTACTGCATATGTTATGGTTGTTAAGTAAATTGGCAAACATCTGGGATGATTTGAATAACCAGAAATGTCCACTGAACTTGGGAAATGAAATAACCCCCACTGTGCAGCTGATGAACAGCGTGCTCAGGCATCCTAATAAATACTTGCTCGTAATTTCAACCCGCTCTCATGCTGAGAGGCCGACGCCGAGGTCTTCCTGCTTTGAATGGGGGCATATTAATAAAAACACTATGGACGCCATGTGTGAGTGTTGGGTTGATTTACTGTCTATGCTCTCGATTCTAAAAGCAGACTTAATCTGCAGTTAACAGAGCAATATTGCTTTATGTTTAATTATTGGATTGAACTTTTCTTATTGCATTTTCGATTCACGAGGAAATGCGTGAAAAAATGTGGTATGAGTCGTATGACCCAGACTATAATGCGTGTCAAAAGGGGAATTACACCACACTGAGAATAAAACTGAAAGTGATGTGCTATATGTCCTTTCAGCAGCGTTCCACAAAGGCAGCAAAAGTACCCATCGATCTTGAAAATGCTGTCACCAAGGCCGCAGTGAAATACGAGCCTGTGCACTATCCGCAGGGCTAACAATAAACAACTTGGAGGGCTCAGGCGGGGAGGTTGAAAGACAGCCATGATATGACAGTTTTCCAGGTCATCAAAAAAGAAAAAAGGAGCTGAAAATAGTTTGAGAGCTCATTCATGTGTTAACATGTGTTGATGAATCGTGCCCAGCAGACATGGCCACGCATGTGTGCACAAACACACTCGCAGCCGGCAGCCTGCCCTGCACTGTGACAGTGGCCAGGATGGCAGAAGCAGGTAAGAGTTGGGTCAAGGGCAGACTGTCATCACAGGGAGACTGCAGCTCCAGGCAGTAATCTCACAGCGTGTCTAATCGCAACTTCAGACTCCATGACTTCACCTGTCTGCTTGGGGGAAAGAAACAAAAACTCCCCTTGGATTAAAAAACCTTCACAGGTTCAAGCTTAAAAAGCAAAAACGACATGCTTGTGTCTAAGAAGAGAACATCACTCAGCGACTCTACAGCGATGGAGAGGCTTGAGACAAAAACACACTCAGATATCAGCGTTTTAGTTATCGGCCGGTATCAAAGAGTTAAATCCTGTAAATAGCTAAAAGCACTCTCTTTTTAATCCCCCTCAAAAAAGATAATCAAAATTAAATGATGGTGAAAATATCCTCAGTAGAATTACTCTGATGACTAACATGGAGGGCAACATTAGGGCTTATTTATAATAAGGCTTAGGGGTAATACCTTTCATCCAAGGCTCCTTTATACACCTACTTCCTCTAACATTAACTGGATAATTGTAGTTCGATGTCAGAAACATCCGCCGAAATGAACATACGATTAGACTAAGCATAATCAAACTGACATTGAAACCTTTTTTTTTTTTTTGGAACTCTGAATTTTTTAGTGGGTCTATTAAAAAAGCCTGGCAGTGAATTTATTAGCGGGAGAAACGATTGAATAAGTGTTTAGCTGGTTAGATGCCTACTGGCAAAAGTGGCTACTTTACATTGAAATGCCACATGCACAGTCCATCATTTCCCCAGAGTTAATGCAAGGCGTTTTCCCCGAGCACTTCAATTATCATATTCAATGCTGTGCAATTAGAATTTTGCTTTTCTGCATTATTCTTTGAGACGGGGATAAATGTACAGAAGACAAAGAGAGGCAGCCAACATGAGAACAGGCAGAGCTGGACGAGGTAGCCTGGCTGCTGCAGACTGAAAGAATACAATAACTATTCAAAGGATTTCAATGCAATTCACAGGATGACTGTCTATGACAATGCCCTCAGGTGATCCCCTTACGTGCTCCAATGAGGTATAAAACTATTGGATGGATTTACATGAAATTTGATGCAAATATTGATTGTCTGCAAAGGAAGAATGACTTTCTTTGAGCCTCTGACTTTCAATCTAGCGCCACCAGCAGATCAACATTTGAATTTCCCGATATATAATGACCTTGACGAGAATCTTCACAGACACAATGTTCACTTATGAATTATATAGACATCTACTGGATGGAGTGAAGCAACATTTGCACCTGTATAGTTTAGGAGGTGATGAATCCTAATGACTTCAGTGATTAGTGACTTTTACTGTAGCTCCACTATGAGGTTGACATTTGTGGCTTGGAAGTCTTCAAATATAGGATAGATGGACATGAAATTTGGTACAGACATAATGTCGTACTCATGATGATGTGTAGCTTCCGTAATCCCTTTTCAATGAGCCGCATCATCAGGTCAACATTAGAACGTGCCTAAAACAGTATATGACCAAAAACCTGCAAAACCATCAGCCTCAGCTGTACTTTGTCAGTGTTGGGTAGAAAGTATTAGTATGATGATATACTGAAATAGTAAGCGTGCTTCCCATTATATATGCTAAACATGAGCACCTTAGCATCGACAGCATCAAATGACTGTATAGTCTCAGAGAACTGCTAGTACAGTATGTCTGTAGACTATCATTGACAGTCAATTAGCTTTTTAAACTACACACCCACTTGGGCATCAATCCAGACATAACACCAGAGTACAGGGGTCAATTAGACTTGAATGCGGCCACAGAGGTGATCAGCTATTCCTCAGGCCAGATCTGCCAATAATAACGTACAGTCTGCCATCAGGAGGAATGGATTAACCTGTGCAATAAGAGTTAATTGCATACAGTCGCTATTAACTAGTGTCTGGAGGTACAAAGGGAGATGGAGGACTGAGAGGTGGAAGACAGGAGAGATGAAGACGTAAAGCCAGATGGACAGAACGAACGAGCCCACTTTTCTCTCGGCATATGTCCAGACAGACACAAGAGAACTTATTGTCCTTTAGCTGCTGAGGCTATTCTGCTGTTACACAATGACACCATAATTACAGAGCAGGGACTAAAGAAAGACAGCCACTGACCACTTAGCCTCCACAGTGGGAAAATCAGCAAGCAGGGGCAATTATACCACTCATGCTCCACGTCTGAATTTAACAGCCTTTAATCCTCAGTGTGTTTTCCTTAAGATAAGAGAAAATGTTTCTCTCATGCCCTAAAGATAGAAGCTATTCCCTGACATATGCACATCCAAAACGGGAGAAGTAATCCCTTTTCCTGCTAGAAGCTGCTATGTTATAGCAATAGTATATAGACAAGCCAAAGACCTCTGAGCAATCACTTGAATTGATATGTCATAGCCCTACTCAGATGTAGAAAGTCTTTAAAGCCATATAATGTTATTTTTTCCATGATATAATCTCCAGATCTTTTATTGGTCTACCTTCTGTGATTAGTGTTTGGCACTGTGCATGAATGGTTGATGTACTGCAGCCCTCAGCAATTATTATCCCCACGGCATTCATCTCACCGAGACCCTTGATTTGCAATTAGTCCAGGGGTGATGATACAAACTCGTGTCTCTCTTTTACAACCAGGTACAGTATCTGTTGTGTGCTGCGCTCAGCTATTGTTGCCGAGTCCCACTGTGTAGCCCCGGGCGATAAGTCAGCGTGGATAAGTATTCAGCTTGTGTGCTGCTGTTGTCGACTTCCACCATGATCCTCTGAATTGTTGTATAAGTATGCATGCGGAGTGGCGGTGTGTCTCCTCAGTCTCCCGCTCCTCCCCGTTCGTGATGTACGCAGGCGGTTTTATCAAACCCTGACTGGGAAGACAGATGGCTTTGAATAGGGGGGCCTAATGTAAAAGTGTGTGGAGTATGGCGGAGGGAGAGATAAGAAGCAGCCGGCCATTTCTCTCTGGCTGTGTTGGGGTACAGGGCCTTAAATCACCTGTTATCTCCTGCAGCCTCAGCCAGACGCTAATGGTCATCACAGCGGGCTGAACCCCGCAGGCAGCAGAGGGAGGGGGGGGTTGGAGCTGTGCACTCGCTCCCTACAGCTGCTGCAGCAGGCGTCACACAGAGGGACGGTGGATGTGTCAGCAGCAACATTATTCTTTGGGCCGTAGAGTCCCATCGACACAAAGCCCATTACGTTACTATGTGACATCACTATTTAGATAAACGTATTGTGTCAAAGACTGCACTTTGAAGGAATTCTGTTTTTTCCAAACTTAGGTCTTAGAGGTCTGAGTTTCTGCCATCATTTGTATTTGTTATGATGACGTTTACTCATTAAACTAATTGATGAGATAAAGGAAGACAGCAACTGGTGTTAAACAACACTAGCCATTTGACACTTGTTCACATAATGTTATAACATCGGACCGAATGTCTCTAATTAGTTTGTTTTTTAGGGATTACTATAACCAATCTTTTCAGTTTAAGATCAGGTGTTGGTTCCTTTTTTCTTCCTCCCAGCACACAAACCTCAATATCAAGTTAGGAAATGACAGAAGAGACAAAAACAAATGCGCATGGTTGTAGAGAGTGGATTTGATAATAAATGACGTAGATCTCCTCACACATATTTCATCCTGTAGTTAAGTCTATCACTGTTGGCGGTGTTATAGAGAGTGAAAAGTACAATTCTGCACAAAGTTATTCACCACTAAAACATGTCTTACTCTAATAGCATCACCATCTTACAACTAGTATTCATCTTGTATTCCCAAATAATTGTGTTTCCTTGCAGCCCAGTAGCATATGCTCTATGGTCAGGTACTGGTGTATGGCCTGGGGACTGATAACCCCTCTAATCTAAACCACTTCATTTAATGGTTAAACCAAACATGAACTGTAATTATCCCTCATGGCACAGGAAAACCATGTGTGCAAGCTACAGTGGTAATTACAGATGGTTCGTAAACCTTAATGGATGTTTACTATGTAAGGTTAGGGGAATCATTTTATAGTTCACCTTCATTTTATCTCCAAAATTGGTTGGAGCTTTGGGTTTGTTTGCACGGATAAATAATTGACTGTATTTTCCTAAATCAACTCTTTTGCTAGAAATTGTAAAATGTTAAACAAAGCTGCACAAATATATTAAACAAGAGCTCAGACCTATCTTTTCACAGACTGACAAAAGCTAAAGACAAGATAAACAAATGAATGCAATTCATGTTTTGTTAAACTTACACACAATACATGTGGCTTAATAGCAACAACATTTAACAGAAGTACAATTATAACTCACAAGTGTCAGAGAAGTGTTCACCACATGAAGAACATGCTAGCAACATTAGCATAAGCCTATGTCCTTCTACATAGCCTAGCAGCTACCTGACTTATCCTCTACTTGTAGCTTAGAAAACACTTGTTTTGCGTTTCTTACTCACTGCAGTTACCGTCAGAAGAGCATGGTGGACTTTCTGTCGGTTTGGTTTAAGGGCAGCCATGTTGCAGGATGTAATCATGTCACTCAGTCCAACTGAAGGGGGCGTGTTCAGGTGGGAGAGTGACGTCATGGCATACTCTCTTTACATTGAATGATTGTTCCAGAACAACCAGCGTAACCTTTAAATGTTATGTTACAAATCACAACCATTCGTCTTATTCATTTTGCCATTTCCTTTCATATCATTCTAGTGTTAAATATTTTAGAGAAACACTTGATTTAGAGCTCAAAGCACATTCCTTGATCTCAACACTTATTGTTAGGAATGACGTCCAATACTATGAGAAAAAGGCTTTATAATAAACCACAATGCATTTTTTAAACACCATCAAATGCTATCACAATATTACATTCACTGCTATCATTACCATGTATTAATATGCCTTATTGTTACACTATAGTCACAGTGCTAATATCACACTTCATCAGGCTGGTTATACAAAGCGTTTTGTCTGTCTTACAACAAAGGAAGCTGCAGAGAGTTGATTGTCTGCGGCTCCATTATTTGTGTAACCTCACAGAGCGCTCAGGTCAGCAACGTGCTCTTCATAAAACTGTCAAAAACTCCACTGCTGGTACATTAAAATCATGAACCGGTTGTTCAGCATGTTCTGCTGATATTTCTGACAAACATCAGCCTGCTACCGACTATACTCTTAACCCAAATGAGATCGATGGTGATACCAAAACACCACCCACTTATAGCTTCCTGGATGATAACAAGATAAATACAATTATAATGTAGGCACAGCTAAAAGCTAGATATATTGTGTACAATGAAAGCAATCTGTCATTTTGAAAACGGAATCAATCATTGTTTATGTACATTCACTGCATGAGTCGAACAAATGAAAAATAATCAAATAGTTTTCAACACAGAGACCTCCATCTCCAAAAGGAGAATATCAAATTGGAAATGTTATACCTGCTGTTACAATCAAATAAGAAATGCACATTCCTTATTTCAATCATAACGTGATGTGGTATAGCAACTGTTTTGTGTATAATATAAAGAGGCATCTTTTTTTCTCCAAATTACAATAAAGAAACTCTGATTTATTGGATTCACAGCAGGGATCAGCAGTTAAAGTAGAGTACTTGTGCCAAGCAAAACGCCTTTGTTCCTCTGAGTGATGATGAACTTGTCAGCGCATTGAGCTTTCCCTGCCCTGTGCCAAGAATCAGGTTTATAGAATCAAATGTATAGTGAGTGGAGAGAACAGGTGGGATTACTGAGCTAATAAAAGCCAGAAAGTGGCCGATTGTAGAGTTGATTTAAGGCAAAGATTCACACCCTGCCATCTTCTTTGCCTTGGGAAAATCCAACAGTGTCTTGTTCTGGTTCCTTTTTCAGCTTTGATGTGGGCAAGGTACCGCAGGGCAGACTTCACTTGTTACTGATTGGAGACGGCCAGGACTACAATAACCATTTCCTCTCCCTTTTTCATGAGTCAGTCAGAATTAAAGCAGCTGCCCTTTATAAGATTAGAATTCCACAGGGCGATGGCCTACCCACTTATCTCTATATAATGTGATTTCCATCAGGTATGGCCACATTGAACACTTGGTCCATGTTCTTGAAGCATTAAAGAACAGGTTCAACTTTCTTTCTAACTTGTCTCACAGCAACACTCACATGCCTATTTTATTCTCAGGTAATTCCAGTTTACAAGATAAGGAAATGAACCCAAAGCCTTCCATCTATTCCAAACGTTCAATATCACCCAAAGCTTATTTGAGTATCAGGACTCAGCAGTTTGAGTTATCAAATGAAGTTTGTATCTTTCAAAGTTAGTCTTTTTAGCTACACTACCTGCAAGGCTTTATGGAACGGTTTATTCAGACACTCCCTCAATTTCACACGGATTGCCTGACTTGTACAGATGATAAATCCCTAAAGATGAAGGTGAACCTGTAAACATAAACACTTTACAATCAATTGAACAAGACAAGGCATTGTTTGATCTCACATGAGATGTTACTTGTGTTATTAACTTTATTTTTTTTACATTTGTATGAAAATGTTAAACATCAATTTGTAGAAGGCCTGTTCCATGATGGACACAAATGGCGTTCCACCAAATGAGCAGGGGCAGCAGATTTAATCAACTCAGTGTATACTCCCTGCTGCAGGGTTTTATAACCCACTTCCTGCTAATAGGTTTTGGATGGAAAAAAAGGATTGGTTGAGGTAGGAAAGGCCGGATTGGAAGTTAGGCCTTGTTAAGGTCCCCTATTATACTGTTTTTCATCAATATATTATAGGTCTCAGATATATACAGAACATGTCTCTGAAGTGTTTGGCTCCAAACACCAAACAGATCATTGCAGCATCCCATAATCCCCTCTGTTTCAGCCCTGTTTCAAAAGTGCTGATTCTCTGTCTGTTACTTTAGATGAAAATAAGGAGCCACTCCCCACGCCCCTCTGAGAGAGATTTGGTTAAGAAGAACACAATAGCCGCTTTCACACCAAGTACTTTGCCGCACTTAGTGCCCCGGCACTTAGTACCCCAGGGCACTAAATACAGATCGCGTTCACACCGGAATAAGTTCCCTGTGGGAAGATTATGCAAATGAGCCGCTGACGTCACTTCGTCTTCTTCTGCTTTGGGTTTACTGGCAGGCCGCAAACAACTTCACGGCGTATACTGCCACCCAAAGTCCCCGTCCGGAGTTAGGGACTGGCTTCAGTAGAAGCTTCTGGGACTCCCAGCAGCTTCTACTGAAGCCTTCCGAGTAAATCGCCAGAATGCCGACACCTCCTCATCTCCACCGCTCCCATGTTTTTTTTTGTGTTGCCATAAGTTATTCTCTCTCCGTTGGTGCGCGGGGCTAATGCTAATAATGCTAATGCCACAAATACAATGGCGGCTTCACAAAACTTTTCAGAGTTTTACGGGCGTGGTTTGCAATTCGCCCAGCCAATCAGAACTGGGGCACTTGTTCTCCCCAGGATAGTACCACCTCTCTAGCAGGCACTAAAAATGGGGGTAAAAGTTCCCGGGACTAAGTACTCTTTTTGGTGTGAACGCAACATAAGGGGCACTAACGGAACTAAACGGGAAAAGTACGGGGAAAAGTACTCCAGTGTGAACGTGCCTAAGGGTGCTCTAGGAGGAGATTCAGGTGATAAGGGGGGGGGGGGGGGGGGGTACCTTGGTTATTGGCTAATGGTTAAACAAGCCAAAAAAAAATTGTTATGACATCACAAAGTGGGCCAAAATCTGATCAGGTTTTTATATAAATGGATCAGGACAAAAAGTGAGCAAATCTTTTTTCCTGAAACTTTCAGAGTCTCTTTACACAGAGGGGACACATGTTGATGTATAAAAGACATGAAAAAGTGGATTTTGCATAATAGGTGACCTTTAATACAAAAGTCTTTCCTCTGCAGCTGAGCAAGGAACACTGTATTTAACAAAAATCCTAAACAATGACTATGGATTGTTTTCCACTTCTTTCCCCTGTAATCACCTTTGGAGGGAATCTTTCCAAAGAATGAAGTGACCAAAAAGCCTGGATAAACAATGAAAAGCAACCTGTTGAACCATGTGTTTGTAAAGGAATAAGGCACTGAGATGTGACAGATTTCCTTTCAGCTCACAAAACCACACAACGTTATGGGGGAGGCCTTTAAATATCAACGAGATCTGCGACAATTACACCACAAATACAGAGAAGGAAAACCGCCTGCTAAAAACTTGAATGCTCTCTATCAGAAGCCGAGTCCAATTAACAGAATAATTAACTGAACTAACGTCTCTCTTAAACGACTGTTACAGGCCACTGTGACAGCAACAATTGCATTTTAATTAAAGTGCCCTCCAGGAAGCGTGTGTGTTTATAAAGCCCCACGAGGGACTCTTTCCCAGTGAAGAAAGATGTTCAATGAACTGGCAACACGCTGCATGTGCATTGTGAAAGCTTTGTCAACGACGGCTAAATTGGTTTGTGGATTGTTGTCAGGCGGGGAAAAAAACCCAATAAAACTACTATTCACGAGGAACCACAATCTCCGCTACTGCTGCTGCGGGCTATCCTTATGGGTGTCCAATGAAGCATGCAGATCAGCGTGGAAATTAAAGAGGGATTTGTAATGAAACTCCCAAAGCACTCTCTGTAAGAAAGTAACAAGACAGCACATAAATAAGACACAGAGAACGAGATCATAAACGATCAGGACTCTCGACTGGAGCAGGAAGTCTACGGGCTCCACAGGGAAGAACGTCATGTAGCTGCCACAAGGAATATTTAAACGAAGGACGCTAATGTCTATGTTGAAGGTACTGATCTCCGTCTTTAGTTTGAAACGTAGATCTAAGAAAGATTTAAGATGTGGGGCTCTGTAATGACTTGAAATGGATTCACACATTTGCTGAATGATTTATAAAACAAACTACTGGTACTTTTGAAGGTAGGAGTGTAAGCTCTAATCCTGGGATGCCAAAATGATATCAATTTGAGAAGCAGGGTCCTCCTTTTTATGGGGATATCAAAAGAGGAACTTCAGGTAATGACTGTCACTCTTCAAAAATAGATGGGTACCCTTCAGGAAATGAACTCTTCAAAAATAGACTAAGCCTTGATTCCCAGTTGGAATGTGTGTAATGCAGAGGCATGTTCAGGCTGATTGAACGAGCAGGTGTCTCTGGGGAGATGGAGGAGCAGATGGCGGACAGAATCATAACAATATATCAAACTGTTGTGTTGGTTTCTCAAGTTTATTCGATCCGTGGTTATCAAAGACAATGCCCAAGAACATAAGTTATGATAAAAAAGCCTTCATGATGGGGGACTGAGTTTGATATGACATTATCATTTTTAAACAGGCATATTCATCCTTATTTATTTTAAAACAGCAATGTTAGAAGTAAAAAAACAAACAAACAAATGGACAGAAGAGAGCAGAGATGCTGAAAAAAGGACATTATCTCAGTGGAGTGCTTCTTTTGGTGAGCCTCGGGACGGCTCCTGTTGTCTGTGTGTGTGCGTGCACCATGAGTTCACCAATCTCCACATAATCTTACCATTGTTCACTAGAGCATTCACCAGCGGAGTGACTGTAGTTCACCATTGTTCCAAGTGCTGTGGTGGGTGGGGTTGGGGGTGGGGGCTGAGGACAGTCCCCACTGTCACCTGCCAGTCCCCTGTGGCCATACAAACACTATTCAGTCAGAGGAAAGCCAGAATAGATAAAAACACACTGCTCACCATGAATCAGGCACCAGGTCGTCACATGGCCCCTTAAAACATCACACACAGGCACACTTGATCTCACACACACATCCATCCTCGGGACCCACACACGACACACACCACACACACTGTACAGTAATACAATCACAAGCCCCATACGCACAAAATTAAGACCGTTTAAAAACACTTGATAAAAGCACATATGGTATTTTTTTTAAATTAATTGCACATGAAAAGACGAGATGGAGGACGCACAGTGAGTGGGAAAGGGGAAGGGGGGGGGGTGATGGGACTTGGGGCAGCGGTGAGCATGGCAAGAAGAAGGATACAGTACATTCAGTAAACAAAATAAAGACAGGAGGGGAAAAGAAAAAGGCAAGATTAGAATCAGAACCACTGAAAGCAATTAAATAAAAATCAAAACTCTTTTTGTCCAGTTTGTCATCATTTTTTTTTTCAGTCATTGATTCGAAGCTCACTCCGGCGTGCGAGTCTTACAGTAGGTCCCAGTCCTGTCTCAGGTGAGCGAGCTCGGTCAGTTGTGAAGATTTAATTGTTTTCTTGCTTTATTTAAAATCAATGTTCACGTCTACATCTCTACAGAGCCGACCGTCGGAGCATCGCGGCAGGGGGAGCAGTGGTAGGGTGCAAGTCTTCCATGACCTGACATATGCACAGGCATTTACACAAGTGCACACACATTTTCGCGCACGCATACACACAAACACACGCTCTCACATAAGAGTGCATTCTCATCCCCATCACCCCTGGGTACAGGCTCTTCTTTTCTTCGCAGCTTAGCGCCACTAAGTACGCCTCGTATTCTGTACAAAAGCAGCCTCCTTCCCTGGAATCGGAGTCTGCGTGTTTCCCCCTCAACACCCTTGCTTCTTTATTTTTTTCATTTCTTCTTTTACTTATTTTGAGCATTGAGCAGTTTGTCCAGCCTCGGGTACGTCGGTTACTTCACCGCTCTCAATTTTCTCTTTGACCTTGTAGGAAGGGTAGAGGCCAGTGCGGCCCATTTTGCGGTTGAAATGGCCTTTGGAGTATCCGTCCCAGTGGTTTCCCGCCACGCCGATCAGTCTCCGGGCTCCAGGGAATGTCCTCGCTGCTGCGCGGCTGGTGGGGGGTAGATTGGCGATCTGGTTGTGGGCGTTTGTGACCGCCAAAGTAGTAGATGTCGGCCAGGAATAGAAGTAGGAGGAAGCGTCTGGATGCAGCGTCTGCATAATCTCATAGCCACACGGCAGACCTGAGACACACAACAGAAACAGGAATGATTTGTCTTTCATCTATAAATTCACATGCTTGTATTCGTCTTGACAATAAGGCTGCGAAGGCAAGAGAACACGCTGCTCGAGGTATAAAAGGATTTCTCTCTGTAAGACATATACTTTGCATTTCAGCCCTGGTAAAAGAGGAATAACATGTGCAAAGCAACTCATTCCATTCAGATCCTTGAAGTGGACTATTAAAGCCAGTGTGTGAATAGGAAAATATGCGGCTATTATTTTTAGGCTTGGCAGGAAGCCCGTCTACTCCGGGTTATAACTCTCTATAAAACAGCACTTTAGAAGCTGAGATGATCAGAATAATAGATGACAAATGCCTTTTGTAAAGTCAGCTGTGTAATACATGGGCTGTGAATCATGCGAGTAAAAATGGGACAATGAGGTTGTTGACAATTACATGCTCGTGATTATGAAAAGGTTCTGGTGTGCCTTGGGACAAACTGGAAACATCAAGTGACTATTGTCTTTCGACGGCTCTAACACCGCTATTTTAGCACAAAACCTTTTGTCTGACCTGATTCTTTTTTCCAAAGCTGTGTTCGTAATTAAAAATATAATCAAGGTATTTTTGTTCTCAAGTGTGCTTTTATTAAAGGGTCATCTCCGCTTCAAGGTTATTCTCGTTCCTTTTTTTTACATCTGCAATTCTGTGCTTTTACTTGTTATTGTGAATTTACAAAGCAATCAAATCAGCTTCAAAGTCTATCATTTATTTCCAAAATAGCAGCTTAAAAAAGAAGAAGTCTTCTTTCTGAAATATTCATGAGCTTTCAGTCACACCTGGTGACCTTCCTCTGATTTAATTGAAACTGTTAAATTGATATCATGTGATCTACAGAAGGCTCAGCCTGGAAGTTCAGTTATGTGACAACTGAGGTCACATGATAACAACTGAATCATCTCCATGACAACTCAGCTCTTTCCGCTGATGAAGGTCATGAGATGTGCCTGAAAGGTCGAGACAATTTCCAGAATGTCAACCTCTTTTTCCAAACCAATCGTTCACTTTTCACTATCATTTACATATGTTCAGTAAATCGTCTGCAAAGGCTAAAATCCTAAAGTTCCATCTAGAGGGAATTTCTCTCCCACACTCTCTCCAATTACATGACACAAAACAACAACATAAAATGCATGTTTTTAACTAAATATGCCACCATTATTGTTTTATTCCACCTCCATACTTCTTCGTCTGCTAGCGCATCCCAACAAATCCATCACAAATGTCAATTTAGCCAAATACCAAAACACACAGCAAGAATGCCCCCATATCAAGCTGTAAATGGTGCCTGTGGGCTGACCTGTGAGGAGAAGGTGCAGACCAGGAAGTCGGTCTGAGACAGGAAGTAGATGTCCAGGATGACTCCTCTCAGCGAGTTCTCAGTGTAGCGGTTGTGAAGGCCTGCCGACCAGGAGATGGAGTTATCACTGATGAACTCATACTCTGGATACCTGGGAGGGTCGAAAAGACGGAGAAATGTCAAGTCTCAAGAAGACGATGATATTTAAATAGATGTGGTCAGAATCTTCACACACCCATTAGATCAGGGGGTGTCCCAAGTCTTTTTCACCGAGGGCCCACACACAGAAAAATATACGAAGGGCTGGGCTGTCACTAGAGGTATATTGCCTCATAAGTTATAAGTTAGAGAAATCAATCAAATGTAGGTAAATGATGGTTGATATTGATGAACAAAACCACACAGCTCCCCTTAGGGTTTCATGTATTTGTGTTGGCAGCTCACTTCTCAGATTGCTTATAATAAAGGAAATATGAAGGGTATGTTTCAAGGTTGTTATGAAAATGTGTTATTGGGCTTTTTTCTTATCAACTAAGGGGTTGTTAGAACATGTTTTCAACTTAATTGTACTGAATTTATTTGAAAATTGGGCTTATTACACAATGGATACTGTGTTATATTATTTGAACTATATATTCATGAAGTACAATAGCAGATTGTTTAATTTTGTGGGCCATATTCACTATACTTTTAGAATTTGCTGAGCGCCGATTCAAAAATGGTGGAGGGCTGGCATTTGGACCCCGGACCGTAGCTTGGACACCCCCTGCATTGCATTGCAACACACACACACACACACACAACACACACACACACACACACACACACACACACCACAGCACACACACACACACACACACCACACACACACACACACACCACACACACACACACAACAACACACACACACACACACACACCACACACACACACACACACACACACACACACACACACACACACACACACCACCCACACACAACACACACACACACACACACACACACACACACACACACCTGAACTTGGTCTTTGCTTCCTGCAGCAGGGAGGGGTCAATCGGTTGCCAGGTAAACTCGTTTCTTGTCGATGTGGACTCGTCTGGCCAGATGTTGGACTGCTCCTCCACATGCAGCATGTACTCCTCGATGGGGTGGAAGGCCGCCTCTGTCCCCACTTTATATCCGTCCTCCTCACATGGACTCTGCAGACACACAGACAGGGTCACACACATGATATGGTTTTCATATTGTGTTGCGTTTTGTTCAACTGCACTCTAAAGAAGTAGGGAGTATGAATAGAGTCCTCCCAATACAGCTGATGAAAAGCAACAGTGCACTTACTCTTAAAATTGTAAACCCAATTTCAAGGGAAACCAATTCATTTAGCAGAAGAGATAGCTAGACATCAAACAGATCTCTGTGTGAACTGTAGATTTGTGTTATCATTGGAAGATATGGCATTTGGCCTTGGCAGGGGGTTTTCACTCTCTGAATGCCCCTTGTAGTGAAGAAAGTGTTTTTATCCCTAGCGAAAGATCCTAGTTCTGACTGAACAGTCTGTTTCTTATTTGTTTTCATGTGTCGTAAAATCATAAATAAAAACATCACTTCAAACCGTATGCCTTTGAAATCTTTGATGGGGCAAACCACAAAGAAAGAAAGGAAAAAGAAAAGACATGCGGGTACAAAAAGGGAGGACGTTTTAAGAAACAGAAACATGGACAGACAGGGAAATAACCATCACAACTGTACTTTTTCAGTGTTTTTTGTCACCGCTTGCAAAAAGCAAGGACAAAGAGAGACTGCTGTCACCGGCTGAACTTGAGAGGAAGAGCACAGCTTGTAAACGGAACAAAGGACGGGCGAGAATGGAAACGCAGAAGCATCCTTCAAACTGATAGACGAAAAACACAATTTCATTCCATCCAAAATTCAATTACAAAACTACCCAGCCACATCTGCATTGTGACTTCTGGCCTGAGGAGCAAATGACATTTCAACAAACAAAAAATACATTTTTCAACCTTCACCTATTAAGGGAAAACTGAATATTCCACGAACATAAACACAGTTCCACCACCTAGTTCAACCATCTACTGCTGACCCAGGAGCAGCTCTACTGGAACATAGGAGGGCCAGGATCATTTGGTGGATGATCAGTCTTTAACTTTCTTTCCCCGGTTGCTTTAGGGATTCAAAAAGCTTCTCTAACCTCAAGGCTGTCTCTAGCGTGTTTGTGAGAATGAGGTAGGGGAAGAAAAAGAGAAAAGAGTCAGAGGTCCAGAGAAATAAACAGGCTCCCACCGCTGGCCGGCGGTGATCAAACAGTGACTGGGGAATGGTCAGCGGGGGTGTCTGATCCTTTTCATTCGCTGTCTCTCATCTCGGACAGAGGTCTTGACTCCAGGCTTTTCCCTCCTTTATCGAGGTCTTTCTCTCCCGCTCCCTCTTTCATGTCTTGTGGTTTTTGTTCCTGTGAACTCTCTTTTTGTCGCGGTCCTTTCTCTCTCTGTCAGAGCAGCACAGGCAAGCTCAGCTCTTACCCATCTCTGCCGCTCCCTTCCCCGGGACTCTCCCACACTATTACCACAATAATTCAATCCATTTACTCTCTACTCACACAGCACTGGCGAGGCAGGGCAATCCTCAAGGTGGGCGTAAAAGCATAAGAGACCAAACCCACCCACACACACAGCCAGTGCTGATTCTGCTGGAAACTGAAAATAACATGTAGACCGAATAAATGATTTGTTTGACAATGACCTCTGGATGCCTATCAGCAGCATGTGATGAACATATATTACCATATTACATCTGTACTTGCTGTAGAATAACACACGTTCATTTTGGCATCAAATCAGATCAAATGTGTTCTTGAGATGTAGCGCACGTTCATAATTATACCCTGAAAGCGAAAGGTCAACTTAAAGTGTGTTATTAAGGTGTTGGGTGTATAACTTGTCTGTAACTCTTCTGGAGTCTTTCCTTTAATTTGCCGTGTAGGGCAGTTGTGAACATGTTGTTAAACTGTGGTTTAAATGTTGCGGTAGCTGGCTGGTTGTTTACATTGTATGTGAAAGAGATCCCTCCTAATAATGAAAGAAATGATCATTGACTCTGCGGTTAACCTCAGCAGCTGTTAGCTTATCGTTTTTAAATTTCATATATTTGTTTGGTCTTTCTCTCAACACGCAACGGGCAGGTGTTTTCACCAACAAAGCCCAACCATTTTTCTTTACTGCATCGTATCAACATAGAAACTCAATGTTGTGTTAACAGCTTGTTGTTTCTGCATTTATTTAATTTTCACAATAATACAAATTTAGCTTTAAATTAGGTAGAACTTTTTAACAATCATAATTTATTTAATTTAAATAAACTAATAATTGGATTTTTAACACAGCCGATTACAAATAATTTTTTGTTCGGAAACGTTTTTTCTCCCCATACACCATATTATGCTAGCATATTAATAAGAACCCTCAGTTGAATGTAAACTGGGATATCAATATACAAATAACAATAGAAAGTGATTAAATGCAATAAGATTTTTTTTTAAAATAAGTTGGTGAAAAAATACAGTTTAAAGCATTTTTCTTTTTACGTTAAAGCATGTGAACACTGAATACAAAATATGAAACCAGAAAATGAGCAAAAAGGGCCCCTTTAAAATCCAAACACACATTATTATTTTTTTTAATATTATAATAACATGTTTTTTACTTGTAATATTGATCATTCAAAAGGAAGTTTGTCTGTGTTTTAATCTAACCCCTTAATCCCACCAGGAGCGTCTGCGCTGCGGCAGTTTTTAGCGATCGCGGCCACTCTAGTCAATGGGTACTTATCCACCAGAGCCGCTGCGCCGCGGCTCGAAGCGTCCCAGAAGCTCCTCGCCGCAAGGAATTTCCTAAAATATAGGATGAATCCTATTTTTGACGCGGCGCAGCGGGTCTGGTGGACATACTGCGAGGCTGCACACACGACGCTCCGCTTCCGCAACGTTTTGAAACGCGCCTGGTGGGTTATGATGCAGGAGGAGATCGCAGCGCTATTGCCATGGCGATAAGGCTATTCTAGATGTGCAATAGCAGCAGTCACCCAACTTTCCCCTCCTTCTCTCCCGACCAGCCTGACTACCATTAGGAAAGCATTAAATGGTGGCAGCATGGAGCCGATAGCAGCCTTTAGTCGGCGGCTCGCAGCCTTCCTGCAGCGTCCTGAGGGAGCAGGGGGGGGGGGGTTGTGTGGGTGGTGCTGAATGAGCGGGTGGGGGTCGGCTGGAGGTTGCTGGGTACTCTGGGGACCAAGCTGCCTTTCTAGCCCTCTCGTACCCTCTCCATCAACCCTTACACCCCCCCACTGCTTGCCACCCTCTCGCCTTTTTCCTTGTACTGAAACTATAGCTCTCTTTCAGCCCCACTGCTGCATCTCACATTAACCCCCCCCCCCATTTTTCCCTACACACACATATCGCCTTCCCCCACAGTGCTGACTGAGGCGCACAGGCACTTTGTTGCAACATCAGTGAAGAGAAGAGTGGAGCTGAGAAGGGACCGGGAAAAAAAAAACGAATGAAAACTTTGTTCTTCCCAGCACATCATTTCAATAAGCCTCTCCCCAGTGGTATGACGGAGAAAAAGGGTGGGATATATCAGGGGTTGGTGGTGGGGGGAACACAAAGAACACAGATAGAGATGTGTGTAAAACTATGAGAGCAAGAGACTTGTGGGTACTAGGAATAAGCACCGGGGGAATGTGAGTGAGAGGTGAGTGTGAAATGTCTTGAAACAGGGTGAACAAATGAAGACAGCAAATGAGAGGATGTGGAGATTGGAAAAGTTTGGGATGAGTCACAAAAAGGGGGGTGGGAGACATAAGATGCCAGGGTGATGAAGAGCTAAAACCCAAAGAGGAAATCATCTGAGAAAAGAGACAGGGAAAAAACGAGAGAGCGTGTAACAAGAGGATGGGAGATATGAGAAGAGCATGACAAAAACATTGAAGAACAGTGAGGATTATTTGCAGCAAAATGAAAAGAAAAAAGGCTACGAAAAGTGAGAATCCTACGAAGAGGGTGACAGAAGTAAACCAGGCTTACTTCACTAACAATCTGAATATAACTATAAGAATTAGTTTTAAACTACTTCCTTTCCTAGCTGAGGGGAATCCGTCTCATGTGACGGTGCAGGAACGTTAGGGAATCTTTTTTACAAGATTGTCAACGGCCTTACCTCACCTCCTCTTAGACAGTTTATTAACATACGCACAACTAGGGTAACAAGAGGTGCAGCGAGAGGAGATTGCATTATTCCACTCAGAAAAAGTTCTTTCAGTCAGTCTTCATTTTCTGTCAATCCCACCTCCAATCAGAGACACATTCACTTTATTTAAATCAAAACTCACAATATGGTTAGTGAGGAATCAGCTCTGCCAACACTGACCCAATCTTCTGCTCCTTACAACCCACTGCCTGTGTTTTAACATGTTCTTTTGTTTTCTTTTAATGTTCTGTATTTTAAAATGTTTTATTTAAGTATCCCAGTAATGTCTGTTGCATGTTTTAAATGTATTGTATTTACTTGTTTAAAATGAAATGTGTTTTAGGTTGACTTTTCAAATCTGTCCAGGGACTACAGATGAGAAATAGCCTCTTGGCTAACTCTGGCACGTTTACAGAAAAGTAAAAAAGTAATCATAAATGATTTTAAATCTTTAAAAACAGGTCTCTAAATTGTTATTAAATCTTAAATCGCTTATGTTTTTCAGAATCAGAATACCTTTATTAGGCTCACAGAGAAGACATTTGCATCGTTACAGCAGGAAAGAGCCGCAGACAGCTTAATGTTACAATGTCAAAAGTACTAAGTTATGAAAAATATATGTAAAAAAAGAAAGCAGCCCCTGCTTTCTTTTTTTACACAGTTACACAGTTACACAGTTACACAGTTACACAGTTACTAATGGCATTATGTATATAATAATGTATATATTGCACATATTTTGATGGTATTTAATTGTAAGAACAATTATACAACATGAGTAAATTGTGCATTCTTTGGGACTGTTTTCAGCTGAGGATTAATGCAGTGAGGCTCATTTATGTGTTTTTAATAGTTTTACTATAATGGCACGGCAGAGAGGAAAGACACTCAGTGAATCCGGCTCTGGCAACAAAGATAATAATTGTTTGTGGGATTTATTTAGAGTTGTTTATGGTATTTTTATGGGATTTGTTGACAATAATAAAAAAATAGAATATAGCCTGGTTTATGCTTTAATCAACAAAGACTATTGAAGATAAAAGAAAGGCTTCCGGCTTTTCATCTTAAACGCAGCCATTAATTGCATCACAAGCTCTATCTCTTGTTCGGTTTTACTGACTTTTACTCTACGGCTATTTCATTGATTTAGCAACAATATCAGATCAGAAGGTCTTCTGTATGAATTGACTTGGATTGGACGAGGGAATACGAACCCTCGTGAGGACATTTATACATGAAAAAAGTCAGAATCAGACTTCACATCATAACACCGCTATTAGAAAAACTAAGTACAGAGTGATGACATTTCAAGTTGATTTTCGTAACTGTGAACGGCAACTATGAAAAGCAAAAGACTGTAAAGGAAAGATAGAGGTGTAAAACTAACTAGACAAAACACAAACGCCAAATGAAGTTACTTGTATTGCTACTATTTCATTAACCTCATATTAACCTCACCCAAAGCAGTGTTTGTTCCACCACAGCCCCACGGCCATGTCTCTGTTCGCTTTGATTGCGCAGCACTTTGTAAGTGTAGAGGTATGCTATAGCGACAACGTTTTTATTTCTAAAGCGATTATAACCACAGAGAGGAAACACAGAGCCACACACACTGAGCTGTGAGAACTGAGTGTCCTTACCCGATGATGGGGTGTTTGAAGCCCAGCTTGGCGGTGGTCTGCTGGATCTCCTTCTCCAGCCACGTCTGAGGTCGCACCAGGTACTTGACGAACTGGGACACCCACCAGACGGAGGGGTCGCCGTGGAGACGGTGCAGGCGCGGGGCCAGGTCCTCGGGGATGGCCAGGGGAAGGTAGGAGGGCCGAGGGTGGAGGCTGTCCACGATGGGCAACTCCACAACCTGGACGTCTTTATCGTGGGCCTCTCCTGTTGAGTATAACGCACTCAATATTCAATACTGATTCAACCTTTATGAGAACAGGGCTTACGTTTAGGGCTGTAAACAATGTTCATTCATCAATTGTTTAACCAGTAAAATATCAGTAACTACAGAGAAAAACAATCCGTGCAGCTTCGCAGAGCCCAAGGTAATGTCCTCAAATTGCTGGTTGCTTTTCTAGCAGACCAAATAATACACAATAAACAGCAAAGCAAAAAGGCATTTATTTGAGAAGCTAAACCAGAAAATGTTTGGTGTTTATGGAAGTAATCAATTAATGCATTATCAACATTGTTAGTGATTTATTTTCTACAGAATGGATGAACCTTTCAGCACTGCCCATGTTTAAAACCTATTTAGTGGCCTTCCTCAAAAATAGTCATTTGTCATTTTTGGCAACAAAAATAAAATTGACTTGACTGACTTTGCTTCAGACCTTGCATCAGTAACGGCTGTCTGTAGGATTTAGAAAACCACAAACTCGAATCATTTTCATTTCTGATGCCAAAAACCATGAATGTACCTGTTCAGGTTAGACAACGTTCACCAGTTCATCAAGTTCAAATAAATCAGCAAGTTAATAGCAGTTTTTTTCTGTCCGAATAAATGATTGGGCGTTATTGGGAGTTATTGTTAAGCACTATTATATCCATTCCACTTCCAGCAGCAATCCATCCCCCAAGGTAAGCTCCCTTCCATCAGGGCTGTGTAGGGCCAGGGGCCGGTGCAAGGACCTGGGTGGTGGGGTTAGGGGGGGCCGGTGGTCTGGCATCGGCCCCTTCAGGCTGAGTCCTGCTTGGCAGAGGCCCTGGGCAGAGGCTTGAGCAGGGCTGATTACAAAGGTCACCTTTCTGGGCAGAAGAAAGCCCCCGTGCACGGCCAGACCTCCATGCACGTCAAGGCCAACTGTCCATACACACAGACTCGTACAGGTGCATGCTGCACACCTGCATGCGTGAATAAAGGTGGAGAAACATGCCAGCGCTCATGTACCCCACCCACACGCACACACACGGACATGATAAGACACACACAGAACAGGCTTATAGGGGTTTTGTGATCAGATGGAATAAAGGTGATCCAACACAGACAACTAAAGGGGATCCAAAAAAAAGAAACAATAAGAAATAAATGTGCATTCACGCACAAACACACACGTACACACAAAGAGCCCGAGCTAATCTCATCGCACCAGAAGGGATATGCCTGGCAGACAAAACCTTCACTCTCTTTCAGTCTTAAAACCCAAGGAGAGCTTTTTTTGTCCGTGTATGTGTGTGTGCGTGTATGTGTATGTATGTGTTTGTGTAAACCCCCAGTTTTAAACAAAAACAAGTTTGAGGCCTGTGTTCTGTCAGGCTAGAGTGTCTTCTCTAACTGCCACCGACAGAACCTAACACAGATGCAAACACAGCCACAACACACTTCCAAGTAAACGGCATAATGAGTCATTAAAAATGGCCTTTCACAGAGAGGGAGGGTACATAAGAAACACAAGGACAGACACAGAGGCTTCGATTTATGTGTCTGTATGTCTGAGCATGAACTGAATATAAATTGGTAGAAGCATTAAATATTGAACAGAAAAATATTCCGAGGCCTGTCTTTGCTTATATAACAGCATTGGCATGATCCATATACAGGGGAATGGGCATGTTTTGAGGCCTGCACTTCTTGGCACAGAGATGCAGTCTGTCTGCCTCCCACAGATACTTAATTAGATCACATAGCTCTTTTATATTTCATCTCAACTCCAGAGCATCTGCATACATTTCCTGTATGCGTCATGACTTAAAGCATGAAAGTCAGCACTGAAGCAGAATCACTACACTGTATTGTAAGCCTATGGTGTATATTGAGCCTAATAAATATTGCATGAGATTAACACAGCGATGAAACTGGAGAGCCAGTCATCCAGACACAAAATACGGAGCCTCTCCATTCATAATACATTTAAGATTATGAACGTTTATGAACTTGGAGAACTCTTGTTCCAGTCCTAACATGGCAGGGAACATTATGTTTCGGCTGCCGCTCGCAGACTCGCTCATAAGGCAGTAATATCTCTACAGAGAACCTCAAAGGAATACAGTCTCTTTGGCAAATTAGCTCTTTGATCAACGAACCATTGTTCCATAAGAAGCCTGGTTTCCCCTTTGTGTGCTCAGAATTTAGTTTGATATACCAGGTCTGTAAAGTAGTGCAAAGAGCTCATGCTGTCCACTGAATTTTAAAAGTTGAAGTAAAACAGCACAACACGCACCAGTGGATTAATAGACCGGAGGGCTGGGATTCAAACTAAATTCCTTCTTTTAGTACTGACAGAAATATGCATGATACGTAACAATGAGAACCTAAAGTTGTCAAGTACTAAAAACTGGAATTTGGACACATATTTGGACTATGGTGATTTGATGTATATGAATGCACCTGCCCATTGCCTGATCAAGTTAGATGCTGCGTATCACTAAGATTTGTGACAAACTGTAAAGCATTAACCCATCACTGTACTCTGTATGCAAGGGCTGGTTTGCTTTCACTAACTGTACGGAGGCTCAGTCACTGGTACATTTTTATATACAAAGCCATGTTAGGGAAACTTCCATCCTATATCTGCTCCCTGATCTCACGGCGAATTGTAAGTGGCTACTGCCTGAGATCGCATGCTGTGGTTTTATTAAATGTGCCAACTGCTAGGACTGTCTTAGGGAAGACAGCTTTTAGATGTGCAGCTCCACTGTCTTGGAATAGTCTGCAAATTAAATGGAAACGGAACAATCTGGTGCCACTAAATGTTTTTAAAGCTCGGTTGAATGCTACTCAATCGGAAGCTGTTGGTACCTGTTTATGTGGATAATGATGTAAATGATGCTGTATGATGTCCTTTTGTTGTTCTATTTATGTTGTTATGTTTCATGTGGAACTACTTGAGCAGGTCTCCCTTGAAAAAGAGATCAATGTATAAATAAAGGTTAAATAAAAAAATATATATTTGTTGTCACAGATCCAAACTAAAAGCCCATTTTCTGTAATTTGTTGAAGTAGCCACACAAGATAAACAAGGTGGATCAACTTGTATTAATAGTTCCATTAAATAATCATGGTTATACAAACCAAGCTGGTAAAATATGCAAGTGGTTAGTTCATTTGCTTAAGTCGCGAGTCAAAGGAAACATTTAATTTGGGTAAAACAAAACATTAACCAGCCATTAGCCTGTTGGACATAATGTAGCATCAATATAAAGCTCCTGGCAATTATTCTATTTTCAACAAGCAGCTCACACAGGGGTTCACTGCATGTTATGATGATTTATTTTTGTTTTTATTTGTTCCATCTGAGGGAACAAAACCAGCAGGTCCCCTAATGACGCTATCATTACCTTTGATTTGTGTCACACATGAATATACTGCACATCCACTCTCTGTCTATAGATGACTCATCCTAGGGGAAACACTTAGAAGAAAGTGGGTAAACCATGTAAAGGTAAATGAGGAGGGAAGGAATTAAATAGGGCTGCTACATAAAATACCCACAAAAACACAAGGCAAAGAACAGAAAGACTTGCTAAGCATAGAACACCCAAAGCAGTATGCTCATTACATTTTTAATAGAAGGTGACTACAAAGGAGTGGTGGCATTTACCGCGAAATAATACGACAGATGATTAGGATTTATGAGACACAAAATGAGAAAATAACGCTGTCCTCAAGGTGCAAAGCTCCATGCAATCCAGGCACTGTGCAAAGCCTTTTTATTTATCATCGAGTCATTTGCATGGTAGCTAACACACACACTGGTTAACCTTAGAATACAAGGCCAGTGTACTGTAGAACCACACTTGCAAATACATGTGGCTATTGCCCTTTTTTAAAGAGATCAGTATTCATGACATTCAAACGCTGTAATAGCACTAGCATGGACAAACACTCTGCTAAATTAGTGAGATATTCAATGCATATCTAGGTATGAATCCAAGGTTTTACTATCCCTGTGTGGTCCATTGCCCCGAGGAATGTTCTGGCCTGCACTGTTAACAAAACAGAAGAGATCTTGCATCTCAATAGGGCCTTGTTGGCTAAATAAAAGATGAGCACATGTGTAGCAAAGTATACAAAAGGTTTACATTAGCTATGCCTAGTACCTGGCGTGGTCAACAGAAAATCTGCCAATTACATGACTTAATAATGACATGAATTCAGAATGCTGAATGGCCTGGGGAGTGGCGTTTGAAGTGAGTTGGCTGTTGGCTGTGAGAAGCCAGATGGCATATATGGATCTATAGGAGGCTGTTTGTAAGACAGGCACTGGAGAAAGACATTAGATAGCAGCAAAGGACACATGAAAGGCAGGAGAATAAGAAAAGGGAAGACGCTTATGAGAGCAGGAGATAAGAAAGGAGAACCCAGGATGAGCTCAAGTCAAACGAAGCGATAGGAGAAAAATATACAGCTGAAAGGATGCGGTGATGAGAACAAGAAAGCAATGAGAGAAAAGTGACCGAGAGGGAGAGAAGGACGCAGGCATAGTCTTATATTAAAACCTCAGAATCATCTTCATTTTTTGGTTTTGTCAGCTTAACAGAGGCAAACACACCTGTATGTAATCTCTTCCATCAAATATTCTGCAACCAGAGCGTTGGAGAGGAGGTGCTTTCCCCCAAACAAGCACATCGATCCAAGGTGTAAGCTACTTTACATACAAAGTACATTAAGCTGAACATGGTGTTTATTATGGAGAGTCATCTGGTGGATCAATTCTAATACTCACCTTAATAACAAGATTAGAGCGAGGCTGGCAGCTCCGTTTGGCTGTACATGGGAACAGCGGTGGTACGAGCTAAATGCTATCATTATGAAAGTCTACCATGTTCACCATGTTAAGATTTTAAGGGATCACCCAAATAAAACAATTCATCCTGAGGGGGATTTACCACATTTAAAGTCAATCCCCCTCATAGCTGTTGAGAGTCACCCAAAAGCACACATTTAAACCTCGTGGTGGTAAATGTGTAACCGCCATTGCGATCAAAGTTAAATGGACACATTGTCTGGGAACGATGAATGTGTGTACCAATCAATTCAGTAGGTGTTGAGATATTTCATAGTATTGCTGAAAACATTGACCTGCTGGTGTTAGGGAGTCACTAAAACCAGACAAAATTCAAAATCCCCTTTATAGCCTCGCTCAACTTCAGGTCCCATCTCAGGGCTCACCTTAAAAAATCATTCAAAAGGTACGTTTAGACCAACAATAGCTCTCAAGCTAGTCCAGTTTAGAGGCACATTGAATGCTAACACCTTGAATATATGTCTATGATCCTTTATGCCTTTCACTGGCAGAAATGTTTACTTTCTTCTGAAAAAAATACGAATAAATGTACGATATTTATGGCTGAATACTCATACGCATTGCTTAAAGAGTAGAGCAGTGGACCTATGCTCAGGGGATTCAAGTACTTTTGTACTTTCATATGTTAGAGCAAACACAATTTCCCCATTCAACACTAGATTAAATATTGATGTCCAAGTGAATCTTTGGTATGCTAATGTTTACATTGCACTAGGCAAGTTTTAATGTGATAATATAAGACCCCTAAGTAAGTTTATGTAGAAACCAACAGATACAGTTTTTTTTACATTTGCCATAATCACTGTGATTAATTATAGATACGCCATGATGATAGATACTCAGAATACAGATAGAAATGAAAACATTGCGAGGATCTTCCGTTCTCACAAATACACAACATTTCTGCAAGAGTTGGTTAATCCATTCTTTGTTTGTATTAAACGTACGGCCGGTCAGAGGAGCAGGTTGTTCACTGAACTCAAGTCACAGGCTTTCTTGGCAATGAAAGCTTTATACAGTAACCGGCTGCTGCTACATTGGCTGCCAAAGTGCTTTAAACAGAAATTGCTCAGTCGGCTTAGCCAGGGAATTCACACTTTGTTTTTTCCGCTGTAGCTGCACAAAAGAGGGGCCTGGCAGACCCTGTCTTTGAGCCGAGATGGACCGAGACACACGAGCGTCATTTGATTGATAAGCAACCAATGAGGGCACTGAGGCTATGGAGCTCATTTCCTGCCATAACTCCACAAAACTAAAGTTTTACAAATGCCCTTATGATTCACTAACAAACGCAGTGTGGTTTGCAAATACAAAACACCATCTACAAACTAATGCGTTTAGTTTTTGCAAATATAAAACGTATCTATCAAAACAAACGCATCACAAAAATCAGGTGACAAGCGTAATGCATGTTTGTAGATGGCGTTCTGTATTTGCAAACCACACTGTGTTCGTTAGTGAATTATAAAACACGTTTAGTTTGTTTGTGGAGTTATGGCAGGAAATTAGATCCATAGATATGGCTGGTTGTGTGTTGGGTGTGTGTGTGTGTGTGTGTGTGTGTGTGTGTACGTACCTGACCAGTGTCCGGTGGAGGCCCCGGCGCGGTCGGTGCAGGTGTTGCTGACGGGCAGGACACACGGTCTCCCAGCCCCCGGGGCGTAGCGCCAGTTGTGGGACTCCAGGATGAGCGTGCGCTGCGTGCCGTACGCGATCATGAAGCAGTACACCACGTGGTGCAGCTGGCAGCCATAACCACAGCCCTTATTGATGTTACACACCAGCTTTCTCGCCTACTGCAGTCTGGAGGGTTCTGGGAGGAAAAGAGGGAGGAATGTTTCAACATTTTTTATTGCTTGACCTTCATCTCGTATCTCTCAAAGCCCTGCTCTCTGACTTGTAATAACACATGGCTGATATTGTTTCTTAGTTCCCTTTACCTGTCTGTCTCCACTTGCCTCTAATTTCATACCCGTTCAATCTTTTTCAGTTTGTCCCTCTCTCTTTACCTGCCAATTTTTCATTTTGCTTCTCTCTCAGTGTGTCGGTATTGAAACTTCTCTCTTCCCTCTTCTTTCTGCTTATTTTTTTCCATACTGTAAAGTTAAAAGCTGGTGATTTTCTATTTATCATGGTAGAAAGCACTGTTTATGTAGTCAAACTCTGATATAGATATTTATGTCCACTATTAAAAACACATTATTGAGCAACACCATTGCATTAATCTTCAATGCGATGAATATGGGCACCGTGGTTTATTTCATTGTGCTGGTGCTGTAAATATTCACAAGCGCATGTAAATAGGTGGCCACGGAAAATGCAATATTTACTGCCGTTTGAGTTACATTTGCAAAACTGAGACACAGCAACATAATAAAAATATATATAAATATGTATTTGCGGCAACCTTTTTTAGGATGTTATCAGTTGTCAGTGGAAACTAATCGGCTTGAGTGCCATTGCTGGGGGAAGTTAAAGGTTATTGATGGATGGACAACTTGAGGTTTCCTGGGATTTGTTGACAATTAGAAGACTGAAGAAATCCCCAGCCTTATCCTTTAATATGTCTTCCTTCTTAATCTCATTTGAGTCCCTTTTCTACCTCTGCCTTCTCCTGTCTCTGTCTTTTCATTACTCTTATTATTTAATTGTTTTCTTTCTCCCCTTCAATGTTCTCCGATCTTTTCTCTCTCATATTCTCCCTGCTTCCCCTTTTTGTTCTGTCTCCAAATCCCCATCCCACTCTCATTCCTCATCTCGTAAATTAGCTTCGATATCATACAAAGTCTTGACGGGAAGAATACCAAATGAGAGGCACTGGGGGGGAAAAAAACAAGGATTTCTTATAAATAAAAAAATGGAAGCCCACAGAGTGACACATGCTGTGTTGTCAATGGGTTGCCGGGCGGTTTGTGATTCGCTCTGCAGCCGGTCTGAGCGACTCTGCAACGCTCGTGCCACCCAGCTTCTTAAACAGCAATTACGGGCTGATAGGAGTGTTTTCCTCATTAGGCGGCTGCAGCTGTGGATGGTTCACAGTAATCAGGCCGCGCAGCACCCACCGGCTAACGCTGCCTATCACACACTCACAGGAGAGGGAGAGGAAGAGAGGGAGGAGGAGGAGGACAGGGATGAGGAAAAGAGATGAGGATAGAAAACAAACTGGATATGAAATGAGAAAAAGAATAAAGGAAAAGAGGGGCGCTGAACCTGAGAGCTGAAAACTGATTACCCTCAACTGCTGTTCAATATCCTGAGCAGAGTACAGCAGCCATGGAGCTGACAGAACAAGCCACACAGGTATTTCCCCCGAGTTACAGGCTGCCGGTTCACGACTTGCCCCAAAGGTGGAAGCTAACTCTCTGCCCTAATAATCTACAGCGGCGTCCCGACAGGAGAACTCGTGTTCAGCTTTTCTTTTGACAGAACTGCAATGTCTGCATGATATCAATGTGTGGTGTCAGAGGTGGGAAGTAGTGGAGTACAAATACTTTGTTACTGTTCTTAAGTACATTTTTTCGACTTTTTACTTTTACTTCTTACATTTTTAACACAAATACCTGTACTTTCTACTTCTTACATTTTCAAAACAGGTTTGTTCCTTTAGTTTTAATCTGCGTTTGGTGGTGTGATCATTATTATTTAGAGTCATTGCGTGCCTATTGATTTGAACACGATCCGTGTATCCATCATTTCCTGGTCTTCTCTAAAGAAGAGGGACCAATGGAAACGTTGTCATGTTGCCGTTGTTCAGCATGGAAACATTCATTAGCTAACAATGACATTATTGTTCTATTAATATAAAGGGAGGTCAGGTACTCTTTAAAACAGCTGCTAGTTATGGGTACTTTTTATTTAAGTACATTTCAAAGCCCATACTTCTTTACTTTTACTTGAGTAAAGAAGTTTAGTCAGTACTTCTACTTTTACCAGAGTATTTTTGAACACGAGTATCTGTACTTCTACTTGAGTAAAGGATGTGTGCACTTTTGCCATCTCTGGGTATGAGTAGAGGCCATCATAGGATCCCTGGCTGGTACTGATGAGAGACTCGGTTCAAGGATAATGACGGCGATGCGTGCTCAAAGGCAGCCTCTGAGTACTCTGCGCTGTAAGTGCCTGTTTAAATGCTGTGCTTTTTGAGTGTGAAACCTATAGGCAGTGGCGGAGTGATTCCGTTCAGAGAGACAACAGTGATATTGTTTAAGTAGGAAATATGGCGAAGAAGAATAGGAATAGATAAGAGGAATAGAGAGTCAAGCTCAGGCAATTATCTACTGTGATGCCCACATTCAAAAACAGAGTGGAAGATGAAATGACGCGGCCCACACTTGAAGATGTCTGATGAAAACTACATTACATTTTGTATAGAGAATGTCTGTTTGGCTGCTCTCTGTTTCCAGCACTATCAAGCTCATTAAAATCTTGGACCCCTTGAGAGGAACGACACCTGTAGAGTACAATTTGTGACACATTTGTTGCACTGAAAAGCAACAAGGTGTTTTCAAGGGGGGCTGAAGTGGTTAGCGTGAGCATTATCATGCACAATAGCTGGACTGTGAAAGAGCTCCAGCAAGAGAAAAGACACATATTTGATCAGATAATCCAATGAAAAACACGTCATTATTTGTATTATTTCGTCAACAGATGTAACCCAGTTTTTGTATTTTTTAGTACCAGCAATGATTCTCAGCAATGGCCATAACACGTTATTCTGTAAGGTCTCTTTGTATAACAGATTTCATGTGATTAATGCTTGCTGAGTTTACCTTTTCCGTTACTGGATACTAGGGGTGTAACGGTACACGTACCCGTACCGAAATTATTCGGTACGGGCCCTTCGGTTCGGTACAGGTGTGTACCGAAGTGTACCGAACGAATATAACGTTAAACGTAAAAAATTGAGAACGTGAACAACTTTTTGGAAGTAATCTCAGGTGCTGCGTCGCAGCATTCAGAGTAATTTGCTCACATTGGGTTCAACGCGTCATAGAGCGAGCAAGTCATTTCATTGGATGAGAGGCATACTATGAGAGCTGGTCAGAGGGATGCGTTCAAATGTAGTCAGTAATTTGAGGAACTGTCGAAAATTAATGGCGAACGCAGATAAAGTTGAGCTCGAAAATCCTCCAGCATCATTGAAGTCTCCGGTTTGAGAACATTTTGGTTTCGCAGTTACGTACAAGGATGACGGACAAAGACAGGTGGACCGAACCAAAGCTGTTTGTCGGCATTGTTCAACTAAAATTGGTTACGTGGCTGGCAATACATCAAACTTGCACACTCTTGAAAAGGCATCACCCGAACGTGAATATCACCGGTACCAAAATAAAAAAAGACTGAAGTGCAAACCCAACTCCCGCTAGCATGTAAGCCTCCACCACTCGCAGAGAGTTCAGACCGAGCCAAAGCTGTTACAAACGCCAAATATCCTTATGTTGCCATGTTAGCAAAGCGCTACCTGGCTGTATCTGCTGCCTCTGTCCCTAGAGAGGGTGTTCTCCACAGCAGGAGACATTGTTAGTGCCAGCAGATCTGCCCTTTCAGCAAGCAATGTGGACAAGTTCATCTTTCTTTAAAAAAACATGAAAATACAATGACAAGCAAGTCCTAATGTCAAGCTGGCTGCTTAGGAACTAGTACAGTTCAGTTCAAATACAGATTATTTCAGTTCATCGAAAAGCTGCACCTTAATGTTTATTTTATTTTATATTTTTTTTAGTGAAGATTCACAGTTTAATAAAAAATAAAAAACCCAAAACTAATAGTTTATGTTTTGTGAGTACTAGTAGCCTACAGTAAAGTTCAAATACAGATTATTTCAGTTCATCGAAATGCTGCACCTTAATGTTTATTTTATTATATTTTGTATTTATTTAAGTGAATACATTATTCACAGTTTAATAATAATTTAAAAAAAAATATATATATATGTTTTATTTTGTGAAAAAAAATTCTGCTGTACCGAAAACGTACCGAACCGAACCGTGACCAAAAAACCGAGGTACGTACCGAACCGAAATGTTTGTGAACCGTTACACCCCTACTGGATACAAATCGTTAATCTACACACAGGGGATTTAAAGACAAGGATGCGTTTGCACACAGAATACCTCAGTGGTAAAGCTGCAATACATGCATTTTTGTTAAAGCTTTAGAGTCAACTGACGCATCAACTTAAAAAGTGAAGGAACATCGCTAGAAAATACAAGTTGTGTTTGTGTCCATCCATCTGCACCCTCTTTTTTGGTGTCTGAACATTGCCTGTTACTTTTTGGATCCTTGCAGCTAGTTAACAGCTGGGTTTTAACCATATTATTTATCAGAGCTGCCTGCTGCAACCAGAAAACCCGTAAAGTTTAGGCCAGAAAACCTCGACAATGATCTGGAAGACGCTCTGTAGAGCTGAGAGGAACTGCAGAGTCAGGTGTTAGTTCTCTTTGGTTCCCTGACCCAATTCACCTGCTGCTTCAAGGATTATAACTGGGCACGTTTGTAGAGTGACAAGTGATCTTTGGGATATGCGGTGACAAAATGCCAAGGATCAAAGAGATGATCTTTCTCACTACCAATTAATTCCACAAAGTACTATAAAGGCTCACTGTGCAGAAACAGAAATCCGAGGAAGCATGCTACGTTCGGTGAATGTTGTGAGAGGCAGATGGAGAATACGCATGAAGGGAGAGGCTGGTGCGTAAGGCAGAGAGAGAGAGAGAGAGAGAAACCACACACACACACACACACACACACACACACACACACACACACACACACACACACACACACACACACACACACACACACACACACCACACACACACACACACACACACACACACATCACACACACACACACCACACACACACACACACACACACACACACACACACACACACACACACACACACACACACCACACACACACACACACACACACACCACCACACACACACACCACCACACTCTCGTTGTGTACCGGCATGTGCATCAATCTTGTGGCTGCGCATATGTGTGTGTGCTGATAGCTTGCGTAGGTGTGTGTGAATCCATCTGCGCGCGACTCGGTGTGTGTGTGATGAATTAGTGGCGGCAGCTGGTGGAGCGGTGTGATCCCTCAGCGGTGGTGACAGCAGCTGTTTGTGGTGCTGTCTCCGCCCAGCCAGACTGACTGGGTCCTCTTCATCAAACATACCGGCTCATTAATGCTGCGGGGACCCACCCGAGACCCCGGCCGCACCGGAGCCCGGAGCGGGGTGTCATCTCTCTCTGGGTGTGTGTGGAGCTTTAAGCATATGTGCATCAGAGTAAATAAAGTCTTTGTGCAGCGTAGACGTTTTTTTGCATTTCTGCATATGCACGTCTGCCGGTTTGTCATTTCACGAGTCTGCGCGTGTGTGTGTGTGTGTGTGTGTGTCACTGAACAGGCAAACAAGAATCCTACTTGTCAAATCCGACTGCTGAGATAGACAGTCGGCTATCACACCCCTCACCTGCTCCGCTAGAAACCCAGGCTGACAGTTATGGATGGTGTAAATGAGACTAGGGAGTGTGAAAGTTGAAATGAATATGCACGGTTGTACCTGTGAGGGAAACATTGGCGTAAATGTTCACAAGTCGACATGTGGGTGTGTGTGTGTGTGTGTGTGTGTGTGTGTGTGTGTGTGTGTGTGTGTGTGTGTGTGAGAGAGAGGTGTGTTGGTACATACCTGTAGGTAGGTGATTCTGTTCTGGACCAGATCCGACAGGTCTTTAGCCTCCTTTTCTCTCCACTCGCCCACTCCGTCCGCCTGGCTGAGGTAGTACAAGTCTGTCATGATGGACCTGCAGACACAGAAACATTTCAAAACTTATTATTTATTTATTTATTATAATAAGCTGAAAGGAGACACTGATTGCTACATCTATTGGGAGTATTTTTTTTGTAATAACTGTAATAAGTCAGTGTTATCTGCAATCCAATCCTCATTAAAACTATGACCATTGCCCTGACTAACAAAGAGAAGTACCAGCAGCCTCTGTTTCATATTAAAACGGCATCTTTGAGAAGTTGGTAATTAACACCATTTGAAAAGAATCCTTACAGACTCTAAGGCAGGGGTGTCAAACTCAAATTTCATCACGGGCCACATCAGCATTACGGTTGCACTCAAAGGGCGGGTTGCAACTTAAGACTATATAAAAAAAAAAATACATATATAAATATTTAATATATATAAAATAATGTATTATATTACATTATCGCCTCTGCATTGGATTATTATCGGATAGGTTAATAACTTCATAATTAACTACGTCTGAAAGCAGAAGTCTACGGCAAATAATTGCAAGTCTCTTCGGTGAGAATGTCACAAAATTATGTAAAAAGAAAAGCCAAATTCTGAAGAAAAAGTTAAAAAAAAGTGACATTTTGGAGAAAACACTTGACATTTAAATTCTGAGAAAAAGGCCAATTTGAGATGCATTGTGGGACATGTAGTTTATGGGCAACGTGCTTCTGTAAATCGGCATGTAACCGTATAATAAACATATTATATTCTTTCAGAGCTGTTGTGGGCCACATAAAATGAAGTCACGGGCCGGATTTGGCCCCCGGGCCTTGAGTTTGACACCCCTGCTCTAAGGTAAACATAAGAGCCCATTTTCAGTATAAACATATATGTTTTCTCTCTTCAACATTGACAGTATCTGGACAGAAAAATTGCATTGCACCAAGTAAAAACATATTTGCTATGTTTACGTTCTCAAAGATGGTAAAACATACAACCTTCTGTCCTTAGCTAACACATCAATAACTCAGCCTTTGCTTTGTAAAGTGCTTAATTTGCATCGCAGCCACTTAAGTTTTGTGACAAGAATTCAGTAACAAGTTCACGGTCATGAGGCAGTTAGAAGGAAAACCAGAGAGAAAACTTCTCAACACTGTTTGTATTCAACGCACCGCACCGATCGATCGACACGTTTTCAGCTTACACACACAGCAATGTATACAAACACATTCCGAAGGCTGCGTTTGGACTCAATAAAAAACTAATTAGGTCTGTGTGTCAATATGTTGTGCAGAGCAGAGAGCACACACTATCAGCTCTGATCACGTGATGTGTCATAACAGTAGAACAAATGTGTTTTATGTAAGTGTCAAAGTGTGATAAGTACAGATAAAGGACATGAGTGACTTCCCTTTTCTACTTCATTTAGGTCGGTTTGGAGTTGCTGCATTTTAGATCGCCTCGATAACATGCTCCTCTGCTCTCTCTTTGTAAATTATAAATGTTGGGTTCATGTTGTTTTCTTCAGATTTCAGAGGTCCATTTCAGATTGTCTACCCAAGTCTTATATTTCCGCAAATCCATCAGCAGGACAGGTAATTTAGAACTAACAGGATATTTAAATCAACATGATGATGCATAATCTATTTCATTAGATCCACCAAAATCAGACAACACACTTGGTTATATTATGGTATAACATTATCAAAATATGAAAGGATATACCACCATATCACCGCCCCTACTTTAATATGCATACGAGTTATGCCGGCATGATCTTGACTAAGCGAACTTACATATTTTATGAATCTTGCATAAAATACTTGCATATCTATCCGGTCTATGACCTTATTTTTTGTTCAGATGAGCTTCTGTTCTTTATTTTGAATCAGGGTACACATACAGACATTTATTATCCTCCCATAGAATGAATTAACTTTATCTTCTGTGATTCACTCCAGCAGGTAGATTGTGAAAGCAACACCCTGCCAAAAAAAGGTTCCCACGACATTACATACAGTACTGTAGGGCTTTAGATAGAAAACATCCTCCAGCATGTTAGCGGCATACTGTGAGTTAACATTACCAGGGCTCATTCCGCTTTCACGATGTTTATTGAAAAAGTTGTTTTTGTCAAGCTGACTGACGACTGCGTCTTTCTGGTTGTTTCGCTCTGTTTTGGATTAAGTCTGACAGCGGATTTGTGTCTCGTCACACGCTGCCAGATATCGTGACCATCCACTCCAAGAGCTCTGATACTTGCAGCTAAGGGCAGATGCAAACACATCACACACACACACACTTATGCAAGCTTAATTTATTACTCACTTCTTTGACCCAAATCAGTCACATCCTGTGTGATATATGCATATATTCAGTAGTGCATGCAAAGATAACAAACCCACACAAAGCAGATAAACGGCCCATTTCAACAGAGCGGCAGTGTGAACAGCGCCTTGCTCTACAAATAAGACAGACTCATTACTCATTGTTCAATTTCAAATCTGGAACCGCATTGTGTGCATGGGTGTCAAACTCTCTACCAGAAGCACATGGGGGGGCTGTGGGAAGTACAAGTTAACCTGACTAAATCCAAAAAGAAGGAATCAACAGACATGTTTTGGGGGTGTGTAGGATATTTGGGTATTTAGAATTTGTATGGGCATACGTAAAGATGGTGGGCTTACCTGGTGTTTCTGATGGGAACGCTTTTACAGTCCTGCCTGACTCTCACCATACTACTTCCCTGATGGCTCGCACAGGATTGTTGAAATCCTCGTGGATTCATCTTCTTATTATAGACACATGCATTTCCTAACATTCGGTCTATATGCTGTAAAATGTATTATCTCTTCGATTTACACACGGCATCTTTTGCACGTCTCTCCGTCCTGGGAGAGGGATCCCTCCTCTGTTGCTCTCCCTGAGGTTTCTCCCATTTTTCCCTTTAAACTGTGGGTTTTCTCCGGAAGTGTTTCCTTGTACGCTGTGAGGGTCTAAGGATAGAGGGTGTCGTATTGTCATACTGATATTCTGTACAAACTGTGAAGTCCACTGAGATAAATGTAACATTTGTGATATTGGGCTATATAAATAAACATTATGATTTATTGATTGATTGATTACAGGCTTTCAGGTTAAGATAGATAGATAGATAAGTACTATTTATGTTTACATTACAGCGAGAATTTGACCAGGCAATGTAAAGCAGAGGATGGCTAGAAAGGAGCCATATAACAGACTGTTTGATGACATGTTGTGAGCCAATTGGTTGAAAAATAAAAGTTTGCCCACTTTGAAACTGAACCCCTGTTTTATACATTATGTCGCAGATTATACAGTATTCTTGATTTTGGGAATTACTCTAAATGTGGGTCTTTAATACCAGTTTTCTCCATCTTTCTTTATTTGTTTGAAATGTTATTTAGCTGACACTTGAATCCAAAGGATACATGCACTCCAAAACCGTAGATATGCCTACAGGAGCAATGGGGTGAGGTACCTTACCAAAGGAGACACTTCCAGATGTTGACTGCAGAGGGTGGGATTAAACAGGTGATCCCCTGATTGGCAGATCAGTGCAATATCGCCCTGAGCTACAGCCAACCACTTTCTCTGTGCTCAGCATAAGGTTTACTACACATTGGTTTGTGGTTTCTCTTGTCAGTTTTATGGATCTCAGTTTAACTTGTGGGTTTTTAGTGAGACTCTAATATTGTAAAGACATATGAATATAAATTCAAGCTAAAAAAAAATCCATTAATGAGCTTCAGGGCCGTTTCTAGCTATTTGGGGGCCCTATGCAAGATGCTGTTTGGGGGCCCTATTTTGTCAAACTACATTTGAGGATTACAAAGCCTTTAAGATGATCTGTGGAGATACATTAATCTGTTACACTTTAAGAGGAACACAGGCTAAATTAACGAAAACCTCTCTTAAATTCAAATTGAACATCTCAAGTTGACCCAAGCAATTGAAACTTACAGAAAATGATATTAAAAAAAGGTAAACAATGAGGCTCCTCTATGTCAATAAATGCAGCATTTTCTCAAAAAATGTTACTTTACATTTTTCCTCCTCCTCAAAACTTCTGCTTCCTTGCTTTCTTAGAAGCAAAGTCATCAATAATGTCATCATATGACAGCTGCTTGCCAATCTCATGGTTGATGCTGATTATGGCAAGACCAGTGGGGCGATCCTGTCCCATGCATGACCTCAGGTAGGTTTTGATGAGCTTCAGCTTTGAGAAGCTCCTCTCTGCTGAGGCCAGTCACAGGAAGAGTGCAAGCGATTCGCAGGGCAATCCACAGATTGGGATACAGTTCATTCAGGTTTTTTTGTGGATGAAAGAGAGGAGCTCCAGTGCAGTCATTTCACATAGGCAGGCTTGGCAGATTGGTAATTTCCAGAGCCAGCTCCTTCCATCAATGTCACCTCCATCTCGTGCTTAATGTGCTGCAGAGCTTGTCACACTGGTTGCACAATTCCACACCATCCAGTTTTTTTGAAGTTGAGCAGCTCTCCAAATCTGGCTCTCACTTCACCCAGAGTTTCAAATCTATCCTTTAAGGATTCAATAGTCGTGTCAACAACTACATTGAAGAATGTCGTTTCTAGCCTCTTCATGGCATCTGCAATAGGCTCGTCTGGGGCTTCATAGGCAAAGTGTTTTGTTGTGCTTCTCAGTCTCTTCTCTTTCAGCACAGCCTCCACATTCATTTCCTCACACATGTCTTTAGCAGTGGCCTGAGCTGCAGCAAAGCCAGTGTCTCTATAACTAGTCAGAGACATGTTTGCCTTTGTAAGGAGGTCAACTGCCACATCAAGCTGCATTGTGGCAGACTGCAGGAGCTTGCCAACATGGTTCACATGGTGAAGAATGTCATACCATACCACTGTGCAAATGAGGAAGCGGTATGACCCAACCTCTTCTGCCAAACTCTGTGCTTCAACCTTGGTCAGGGGATCTGTCACTTTGTCCCTGACCCCCAACAATGCCTCCCTTATGTTAGGGGCCTGGTACCGCACTGCCTCTATGCTGTTGACACGGCTCTCCCACCGTGTGTCACTCCAAGACTTAAGTGCAATAGTCAGATGTTCCTTTAGGATTGCCCATCTTTGTGGGGCTGCTGAGAAAAGGGTGTACAGTTTCTGTACATTACCAAAGTAGCTGATGGCATCTGTCGACGCTTTTGCTGCATCAGCCACCACCAAGTTCAATGAATGTGACACACATGGAACATAAAGTGCACGTGGATTTTTCTGGAGCAGCCTTGCTTGAACCCCTCTGTTCCTCCCCTTCATGTTGGCACCATTATCGTATGATTGACCTCTGCAATCATCAAATGGAATATTAAGATCCTTAAGCCTGTTCAAAATCAAAGATGACAAACCAAGACCTGTTGTTTCGGAAGCCACAAGAAATCCTAGAAAGTGTTCCTTGATTGTGGGCGCTTCGTCCATTATGACAGTCCTTATGATGACTGACATCTGCTCTTGGTGGCTTACGTCAGGGGTACAATCCAAAATGATTGAATAATATTTGGACTGTTTAATCTCAGTCACCATTGTGTCCAACATTTTCCCACTGATTGAAGCAATCAGTTCATTTTGGATCAGATTTCCACGATAGCTGGAATGACTGAACTGGCCACTCTCCACACGCTCAATGTGCTGCTTCATGACAGGATCAAATTTAGCTAGACGCTCCACCTCTTTTAAGAAGTTTCCATTATGTTGCTGGTGTAATGTGTTCGCTGAACCTCTCAATGCAAGATTTCTCTTAGCCAAAGATTGCATTATAGAGATCAGGCGGGTAAGGACATCTCTCCAGCGCCTCTTCTCAGCCTCTAAAAGTGTCCTTTCAGCTTGGTCTATGGTCTTTCCGGTTTGTAGATGCTGTTCAAAATCTTTCCAGGTTGCCATGAGGGTTGTGTGCTCTGGACTACTTTCGTGACTTTTCAGAAGCATGCCTATGCTGCTCCAGTTTGATAGTCCCTCTGTCATTAATTTGTAGTCCTTCCTTGAAAATAACTTGCAGCAAAAGCAGTAAAGGGCATCGTTTTTTCTTGAGTAGATAAGCCAGGTCCGCTTTATCTTTTCCCCATTCACTAATGTTCTGTGGAAATAATGATGGTGAAAGCTCCTACCATCTTCTCTTGGAAAAGTGAATTGTTTATCAACCTGAAAAGGCCCTCTACCTACTAAATCGGTCCTAAAGGAATCGGGTAGCACTGATGGCCAATCAGCTGGATCTATTGGTGGACCAAAAGCTGGCTGCTCTGCTTGTAAGTCTGCAGGAGGAGCAAATTTACCTGTGGCATGTGGCTCAGGAGGTGATGAGAAGGATGGACCTGCTTGTGGCTCAGGAGGTGATGAGGAGGATGAAGAGGATGGACCTGCATGTGGCTCAGGAGGTGATGAGGAGGATGAGGAGGATGGACCTGCATGTGGCTCAGGAGGTGATGAGGAGGATGGACCTGCTTGTGGCTCAGGAGGTGATGAGGAGGATGAAGAGGATGGACCTGCATGTGGCTCAGGACGTGATGAGGAGGATGAGGAGGATGGACCTGCATGTGGCTCAGGAGGTGATGAGGAGGATGGACCTGCTTGTGGCTCAGGAGGTGATGAGGAGGATGAAGAGGATGGACCTGCATGTGGCTCAGGAGGTGATGAGGAGGATGAGGAGGATGGACCTGCATGTGGCTCAGGAGGTGATGAGGAGGATGAGGAGGAGGATGGACCTGCATGTGGCTCAGGACGTGATGAGGAGGATGAGGAGGATGGACCTGCATGTGGCTCAGGAGGTGATGAGGAGGATGGACCTGCATGTGGCTCAGGAGGTGATGAGGAGGATGTACCTGTGGCATGTGGCTCAGGAGGTGATGAGGAGGATGGACCTGCATGTGGCTCAGGAGGTGATGAGGAGGATGGACCTGCATGTGGCTCAGGAGGTGATGAGGAGGATGGACCTGCATGTGGCTCAGGAGGTGATGAGGAGGATGGACCTGCATGTGGCTCAGGAGGTGATGAGGAGGATGGACCTGCAAGTGGCTCATGAGGTGATGAGGAGGATGGACCTGCATGTGGCTCAGGAGGTGATGAGGAGGATGAGGAGGATGGACATGCATGTGGCTCAGGAGGTGATGAGGAGGAGGATGGACCTGCATGTGGCTCAGGAGGTGATGAGGAGGATGGACCTGCATGTGGCTCAGGAGGTGATGATGAGGAGGATGGAGCTGCATGTGGCTCAGGAGGTGATGAGGAGGATGGACCTGCATGTGGCTCATGAGGTGATGAGGAGGATGGACCTGCATGTGGCTCAGGAGGTGATGAGGAGGATGAGGAGGAGGATGGACCTGCATGTGGCTCAGGACGTGATGAGGAGGATGGACCTGCATGTGGCTCAGGAGGGTGATGAGGAGGATGGACCTGCATGTGGCTCAGGAGGTGATGAGGAGGATGGACCTGCAAGTGGCTCATGAGGTGATGAGGAGGATGGACCTGCATGTGGCTCAGGAGGTGATGAGGAGGATGGACCTGCTTGTGGCTCAGGAGGTGATGAGGAGGATGAGGAGGATGAGGAGGATGGACCTGCATGTGGCTCAGGAGGTGATGAGGAGGATGGACCTGCATGTGGCTCAGGAGGTGATGAGGAGGATGAGGAGGATGGACCTGCATGTGGCTCAGGAGGTGATGAGGAGGATGAGGAGGAGGATGGACCTGCATGTGGCTCAGGAGGTGATGAGGAGGATGGACCTGCATGTGGCTCAGGAGGTGATGAGGAGGATGGACCTGCATGTGGCTCAGGAGGTGATGAGGAGGATGGACCTGCATGTGGCTCAGGAGGTGATGAGGAGGATGGACCTGCATGTGGCTCAGGAGGTGATGAGGAGGATGGACCTGCATGTGGCTCAGGACGTGATGAGGAGGATGGACCTGCATGTGGCTCAGGAGGTGATGAGGAGGATGGACCTGCATGTGGCTTAGGAGGTGATGAGGAGGATGGACCTGCATGTGGCTCAGGAGGTGATGAGGAGGATGGACCTGCAAGTGGCTCATGAGGTGATGAGGAGGATGGACCTGCATGTGGCTCAGGAGGTGATGAGGAGGATGGACCTGCATGTGGCTCAGGAGGTGATGAGGAGGATGAGGAGGATGGACCTGCAGCATCTGGCTCTGCTTGCACAAAGTACTTGAGAATTGTCCCTGCAAAGACAACACTCCTTAAATTAGCAAGCAAACTTTGTTGTTGTTTATTTTTAAAACAGTCATCATACAAACATTAATCATAAACATATCACAATGTAAACTTATACAACAGTAATTAGTGACTGAAAAGGCTTTGGCAAAAAGCTTATATATGAATATCCTATATTCTTTTAATTAAATCGAAAACAAAACAAATACATTATTCACATTTGTATCCCCCCAAAAAGCAATACAAACAATTTCTTGAAAACCAAAAAAAAGGTACATTTTTAAATGTACATTTAAAGCTTTGTTCCATAATTTAACCCCAACAATAGATACATATCATATTGATTTCTTTATTAGCTTTTTGAAAAGCTACATTCACATTTAGCTGACGCTTTTATCCAAAGCGACTTACAATAAGTGCCTTCGACCAAGAAGACACAACCTTGAAGAAAACAGAATCATATAAGTACATCAGGTTTCATAGAGCCAAACATTTCAAGTGCTACAGGACTGGCTTTAGGTAAGCCAGTCCTTTGTTAGTATATAAGTGCTTTGTTAGCAATTGTATTGCTCGAAGTGGAGTCGAAAGAGATGAGTTTTCCTCTCTTGAAAAACAGACTGGGAGTGATTTTGACTTAGCCTGCTATACTCCAACACAGCAGGTGTCACTCCCATAGCACAGTCCATTTTGCATGACAATTTTATTTGAGCCTTTTCGTAAAGCAAACACTGTATTAAAGTGGGTTTATTCGCCTACAAAATACAAACAATCCTAGCCAACTAGCTCTTATCAATTAAGATGAAGCTAACGGAGCTAGCTGAGGCTAGCGCAGCTAGCATGACTTGCTCAAAGTAGCAAACTTGCTCAAACATTGGCTAATATTATAGCTACTCCCTCCACCCCACAAGTGAATTTACACCATGAACAAATGCCTTACCCTTATTCTCATCATGTGAGCGTTTTTCTTCTTCAGCTTTCTTCTTTCTTCTTTTTTCTGAACCAGAGGGATATGTCCGTTTTGAAGCCATGATTATCCCATTACGCTCGCTACTCTACTGACGTGCAGCGGCTGAATCTGAACTCTCAGCTCGGGGCCCCCTAGTGGCCGCCGGGGCCCTATGCAACCGCATAGTCCGCATATAGGAAGAAACGGCCCTGATGAGCTTTTCTGGAGCTTTGATAATCATATCATAAAATGTCTGCCCAGTTGTCATGGAAATATAGATGTTAACACTTACATGGTTCCCCGAGTGCTTTAAGTACCTTCTAAATGTAAAACCTTTTGTTAATTTAAGAGATTTTGCTTGGACTTGGTATCAACATACATTGTGATGTGGTGTTTTACAATATACTGTATTACAGACACACTTTGACCTGAGAGGTACACTCTCTTGCAGATGGAGATGTTCACTTCCTGTTGCAGACATTTGAACTTTGTGTGTGCTTTTCCTCCTCAGTGAACCACATGATTTCATATCAGCTGTATGTGGCACTGAGAGCCCTTCATAGCGCAGTGATCATGTTAATAAGGGAGAGGGTAAGTAGTGTGCTTCATTTTTTACATTAAATGGGGAATGTTCGTGACAAGGACCTTACCCCCTTTTCCCCGAGCAGAATTTAAATGAGAGAGCGGGGCATTTATTCCAGTCAAACATTTTACTGCTCTTTCCACCTCTGCCCCTTCCTGTGCTGTACCCCCAGCCCCCGCCTGCGGCACATACAGAGGCTGGGGGGCTTAGATGGAGAGTGAATGCGAGTGAAGGTCTGTGACTGTACGTGAGTGTACGGGTTGAGGAATCAGTCATTGGAAAGCTGCTTAGGCAGCAATGAGTAAGACAATGGGGCCTGTAAGCCACTTCAGCAGGATTACAATGAACCACTTGGCTCTGTGACATCAGGCCTTTCTTCATTCAGCCGTGTGAAGCTGGCCAACAGACAAAGAGAGTGCATCCATGACCTTTGCCCTTTGTTTCTTAGCAACCCACACCAGTGCTGCTTTCAAGTCCCCCTGTCAAATGTGTCATATTTTACCATCAGTAGGCAGAGCTGGTAAACAGTAGACTGAGGGTTTGACAATGAATGCTTCCACAATACCAAATGAGGACAGATACAATTTTTGTTATCAAGATTCTGAGTTATTTCTAATAGAGAAGACCATTATCACTACCAACACCTATCTAAGGGCTTCGGCTGACTGATTAGTTGTGTAGACTTAAAGATGAGAAAACATTTATGAATTTGAGACGGTAGAAATAGAGAATGTTTGAAAGTCACTTTTGATAATTAACGATTTGTCAAAATGATTGATTATTTCAATATATTTCATTATCACACAGAGGTGAGACCAACTAACATTTCAAAAGCAATGGATATTTAAATGTTCTAAATGTTTCATTACTCCTGCAGATGAAATACTTTAATTTCCATTCTAATACCGTACTCAGGACTACACACACTGCTTATAAATGTTACATTTGTAGCATTCAACGCCAATTTGTGGTACTTGACAGTTTGATACTCCACTTTTAGGTGGTCAACAGTCGGTATTGAGGTTAAATAACCAGGCCTGAGTACAGCATAGCAAGTGGGCAGGTAAGAAGCTCTTTAATATCAGTCAGGCTAGAGGAGTCAAAGCCCTGGAAATAGGTGATTTGAGAACATCACTATCAACACCAGTCTTTAGGACAACTACAGCATAAGGGTTTATAAAAAGTAATATAATACATCCTTAAGGAATTTGTGTCCCTGCTGGGAGTGTTTCAAGTTGAAGAAACAACCCACAGAGAAAACAAACAAGCTCATTTGTATAGGCAATTTTGAGTTGGAAAAGGCAACTGTCCCTGACTTTGGACTGTGGGAGGTAACCTTGGCAGGCATAAGAAGAACATGCAATAAAAAAATGTCCATGATGTCATAGGTTTCGTCAAAATCCATTTTGACATTTCCACTCAATAATCCCCACGCTCACCTCTCCTGGTGTCCCAGGTCCTGCAGGAGCGTGTCGGTATACTTCTGCCTCTCGCTGAGCTCGGCGTTGGCCAATTTCTTCACCTCGCTGCGAACAAAGTACCAGAACTCTTTAACGCCGTTCTCCACCGTCCTCCGCAGCTCCTCCTGAGTGGGCCCAGGGCCTGTTGGGGGTGGGAGAGAAGAGATGCGTGAGAAGTGCTTACATCAAAGCGTAACAAAGATACTCCGCTGGCACCGGTATGATCTAAAACAATGAATCGATGACGTTAACTTCAAAGCAGCTCAATGGTAATACAGCTGGAGGAACAATGTACAAATGATGCCATGACGTCTTTGAGCATTAAAGATAACGTAACAAAGCAACGTTTTTGATTAGAACCATGAAAATGTTGTCTTTTATTCGTTGTCCCTGGGTGTTGCTTTGACCTCAATACGGTTTCCCCTGCCTCGTGGCACTCATGTCTTTTCTCACACACTTCTAACAACAGGAAGGAACTCTACACCCCACCCGACAAACAATGTGGAGATACCCACAAGGACCACACAGCTGACTGCTCTGGTTTCTGCGGCAAGAAACAAAAAAAAATGGAGGGAAAGGGAAGGACAGCCTCGAGCAGGAGAAGGAGGTGGTGGAGAGGGAAACGTCCCTATCTTACACTCTTTCTTCTCTCCTCTCCGAGTGGAAAAAAGCTGGAGGGTATTTTTAGCTTTTTCTCCCCCTGCGGCGAGATGGAAAGGATGACCCTGTGCTGCCCTTCACGCATTCATGTCCTTTATTTTCTCTCTGTCCATCTCTTTTCTCTCCTCTGAGCCGTCATTGGGGCATTCACACAGCTTCTACTTCATTTACACATCTCCCCGCTCACCAGACAGTCTTCCCACCCCCCTGACCGCCGCTTAGAGAGGTAAATACACATCCATATCTCTGCCATCATCGGTGCTCAGCTGCAGCAGGTTTAAAGCCGGACTAGACTGAGACTCCAGCTTCAGGCGAAAGCTCACAAGAGCCGTGGACTGGTTTACACCATCAACCCCCGGACCTTCAAAATCAATCCTTTCATATTTCCAAGCTCTGTGCCAAATCCTTCCCTGCAACCTTTATACATAGTGCTGTCATGCTTACCATCTCCAGTGAGTTTCTGAAAGCTGTGGATCTTCTGTTTGGCTCTGGTCAGCTGGTCCTCCAGGGAGCGCAGCCTCCCTACAGCAGCCAGGGACCCCATGTCTGCCTGACCCTCTGGTATCCTGGAGGAGGGGGACACAAGGGGGGAGGGGACGGGTGAGCATGTGTACACTGATAGATGGAAACACTTTTTTGTATTAATTCATTTATTTCTACATATACATATATATATATATATATATATATATATATATATATTTATTTCTACATATATATATATATATATATATATATATATATATATATATTTCTATTATTATTGTTTTGTATTTTTTACTTATCGTTAGAACTTTAGTTTGAATTTGTTTCCAAATAAAGAATTTTAGAGAAGGAAAACACTTTTTTATTCATTTATTTATATTACTATTATTTTTTACTTATTGTTCGTCATTTTGTTTGATATTTTCTCCAAATAAAGAATTTTAGAGAACGAAAAAACTGCAAAAAAGTTTGACATGGCAGAAATAATCTGCTGAAAATGTAAAACTACATCCCGGTAAATCAAAATTCCAATGGAAACTAAATAATTCATACAAATTGTACTACAATTATAGTGTTGCAAGAACAGCACAGTTTACAGAAAAAGTGTTAGAAAAATGCCATTTAGCTAAAAGCAATCTGATATAATAAGCAGGAAAACATAGGCTTGTGCAAGTTGAATAAACCTGTTTGTCCCGTGGACTACAGTCGAACTCTAAGATAGCTAAACGTAGTTTTCCCAGGGAGGGAGCCAAGACCGCTGATTAATTATGTTATTATTATGTTTTTCGTTCCCCAGTGTTAAAACATAACCGGGGGTGTTTCTCAATCTCGAGTACACTTGCTTGGTAGCACATGTCTTCCGAGCGTCTTGCTTCAGAAGCGAGGCAAGAATACTTCCTAGCCTCGGAGAATGAAGAATGGAACAGGCTGGCAAGTGTGCAGGTGTGCGTCATATGAGAGGCCCCGCCTTACATTTTCCGCCACAGATTTGGGGAAATTGGTCCGTGCGCAAAGCATTGTGGGGATTTTAAGACCGCGGAGTCTACACATGTGCAGCCTCGAAATGTCTCCAAACGAAGTACGCCGGGCTCGGTAGAATTCCAAGTATGCTGGACATTGGAACAGTACTTCGGCGGCACTCGATGACGTAGTATGCTTGAAATAGTGGCTCTGGAGCAGCTTTACTCGCGATTGAGAAACACCCCATGTGCTCTTGCTACTTTTTAAATGTTATTCAACACTTAGTTTTAATTGTCAGGTGCAAAATTCCAAGAATCCCGACCTACTTAGTGTATTGAATATTCCCATTTAGATGTTTCTGTGCATAAAAAGTGCAGTTTTAGTTGAGCTGGGAGAGCTGACGTCTTTAATGTGCAACAGTGAAAAATCTTCTTGATTTTCTTAGACACCACGCTGAGCTGAGCCTCCTGGAGCCCTGTCCCACTTTATTTATTTTAAGCTCAACATTATGTACAAAGTACTCAATCATTTCCCCTCTGTGTTAGATCCAGCCTCTGCACTTCATGAACAATACATCCAAGCATTATATCCTGATCATTATGCAATGACTAGTCTATTTAGCAAATGTCACATTAGGGAGACAAGTGGCTGTTAAGTGCCGTTTCTTTGTGACTTTGATTGAACAACTATACAAAGAGGGAGATTGCTAGTATTTTCTCTTGACTTTGGTTGATGGCTCTAAAAACGACTGTTGTAATGTATTGCGGCAACATTGTTACTCTGTAATGGCTATTGAATTGAGTTGGGTAATAATAACATTAGTCAAAAGAGAAGGAGATCCAAAACACATTTTAGCAAATAAAAAACACAACTAATCAAAACTATTTAATCAGGGCAGTAAAAAGATGAAACATAATGTGTTGTTTTACTTGGGAAAATGATCGGCAGCCAAAACAGGAAACCCCCTTTCAACAGTTTTCTGATTAGTGTTGCTATGATAGCCTTGTGTTTCCTATATGTGTAAGTGGGACTAAGAATATTTTAGTGAGCTTGTTTTTTTATTTATAATGTGGGGAAATGATTTCTTGCCTGCACTAAATAAACTTAAAAGTATGATGTACATATGTCGCAAAACAAAACAATTATTCCCTTGGCACAACTCAGCTTTATGGCCTCTGTAGCCTTGTAAGGCTGGAGCTGAGATATGCTAAAGAGCATCATAATTAAAGGATTTAGCAAATGAACCGACCAAGTGGCTCATTATCGTTTAAATGATGTTTGGGAATCCTTTCAGTTCATTTAACGCATTTGGAATTAATGTGATATGTCATCTTTAAGTGCATATATGTGTACTGGTCTGTGTTAAAGCTGTATGTTCTCAGTGTAAATCATGGCTCACCAATAAATACAAAGATATAAATAAACATTTTTGCAGTCCCGCGCCGATGAACTATGAATAACTACTGCATGTAATGAAAACACAAATGAGCACCTCGACATGCTCGGAACAAAAAGATCAAATCAGTCAAGGAGAAAAGTTGCAGCTGAAATTATACCAAATCACTTCCCCTACATAAAACTATTAAAAATGGAATATGTTCGAATGCACAGGGGCATTGGCGAAGTGCTGCAGCGACCATGTTAATGAGTTATCAAGCCATGCAAACTCAATGTGCTCCCTGAGTGAGGAACATCAATCGCTGGCAGGCATAAAGATGAGACTTTTAAAGTTGCACAGCCCTTCTCGCTGCTATACCCATCCTCGCCCCCCCCCTCACTGTTTGCGCCTCGGTCCCTGGCGTCCCACTTCACTGAGCACTAACTGAGCATTGTGCTTCAAAGCCGTGGAAATAACGGAGAGAGGATATGTTAACTCCTACGTTATACGAGGATCAACCTTTCAAACCTTCGCATCATGGGTATTTATATCTTAACGTCAAGCTTTCTTTTCTCTGTACAAACTGTGAAAGCCCAAGCCAGCTGCCTGACAGATCTCTTGAAATAAGACCCAGGTGCATTTCCTTCCAATTCCCTGACCCTACTTTTTTTTCTAATAGCTAACTCTGTTCAAACACTATTCAACAGGATCTCCCAACGGCTACACCCTAACCTGCTGATAACACCCTTGTACAGGAAGTAGGACAATTTCCTAAGTGACATCATGTCCGAGAGGCTTTACACTATGATACAACTGTAACATAAAGCAACGTATCTCCTTGAACAAGGCAGAAGAAATAGGTCACACCAGCAGAAGCTAATGAGTAGAGACGTGACACAGAGGTTATCCAACATGCTCCAAAGTGACATCAACTGCTGAGGCAACAATGCTGGTGCAGGGAAACCACAAGCACACCCAACTAAGATATGAAGATATCAAATATATCCAAACACTCAGTGGTATCAAAACCCACACACAGACAGGAAAGGAGGCAAATACCGTGCACAAATACGCAAATGATTCCCGACGGTATCTCTAAGGACCTGAAGCGGAGACTAGACAAGGCAGCCGGATTCAACAGCGTCTTAATCAAATGTTACAGGAGAGGTAACAGATGAGTCAAACTCTGACTAGGGGGAGGCGGGGGGGGGGGATACTGTGGAGCGAAAGACAAGCAATGAAAGCAGGGGGTGATGAGACCCACTCGCACTAAGCACCGAGGCGGAAAGCAGGTGAGGTTCAGCATGCAGCCCAGTTTCCTCTGAAATGCGCCCCAGCTGTCGCTCCATTGGCTCCTCTCCCCCCCCACCCGGTAACCGTGGAGTTCACGGGGCGAGCAGGGCGGGGCGGAGCAGTTTGAACGGTGGAGGCCAGGGTGGCACTGCTGCGCATACATATTTCTGTGGCTAGATTTAATATAATCTGCTTGACTTCAAAAGGAAACCTATGCGCTGACCTGGGAAGCCATACATAGGAATGGAGATGTAAAGTGTTCTGGAAGGTGTAGATGAAAGCAGGCAATTTGCCCTAACATTATAAAGAACATTTGATGTTCCCAAACTCTGCATTTGTATACGCTTATGTGGGAATCACCACACTGTGATGCTTCAAAGACTGGACTACCTTGTTCTAGGGCTGCTCAATTAATCGTATTTTAATCGCAATTAGGATTTTAGCTTGCAACAATTATGAAAACATAATCTAAATAAAATGCGTATTTTATTTTTTAAACTATTTTATTGGTTTTCCAGTTGAATTATACTTACAGTTCAGGGTAATCAACTATTAAAAACATACTGTACTTTTTTCTTTTTTTTTCAATAAATTGATGTTTTCAAAGTAAATGGATAATCGTTTTTTTAATAATCGTGATATCAATTATTGACCCAAATAATCAAGATTATGATTTTTGCCATAATCGAGCAGCCCTACAATACCTTATTCCAGCCTTTCCTGCAAACTCACTTTGTGTTAAAACAAACCGCTTGACTTCAATAAGTCAAGCCAATAAACCACAGGAATGTTCCAGTGGGAAAAGGCAAGTAAACACTATAAATAGGCGGAAAAATCTTGTCATTACCATGAGAAACCCACTACCACTGCTCAGAATCGGTTTGAAAGACCTGCTTGTAGAGATAATAATAGCAATAGTGCTTTTGACTATATATTGTATGACTGCATAATACCTCATTGTGTATTCACTACAGTACATGGGAGGCTTTGTGTGAATATTTCTGCATTGTGTCGAATCAGTTCATCTTGCCTCGACATCTCCTTCCTCTGCTGTTCCCATGTTATTTCCAACTGACTCAAACAGTATTGCTCCCAAGTAAACTGATTCTGAACGGTGCATTCTTGCTTTGCATGCTTCATCGCCTCAGTACACCCGGAGAGAACCGGCTCCGCTCCGAGCCCTACTCGACAGAGATGTCCTGACCACAGACAGCTCCCACAATGGGGCCAGTGTGTGTGGCAGGAGCCCTTCCCTCACCGGGCCCGAGCGCCGGACTGGTCGATGGGAGTTCAGGCCTGGAAGCGGCAGCAGCAACTGTTTTGGTGCGGCCGCTGGGTTCAAACCAGTACAGAATTAAAGGTCACCTATTATGCAAAATCCACTTTTTCATGTATTTTCTACATCAACATGTGTCCCCTCTGTGTTAAGAGATCCTGAAAGTTTCAGTAAAGAAGATTATCTTTATTTTCATTCTGATCCATTTATATAAAAACCTGTCTGAAAATCAGCTGATCAGATTTTGGCCACTTTATGATGTCATAACGATGTATTGGCTTGTGTAACCATTAGCCAATCACCAACCAAGGTAACCCCCCCCCGCCCCACCTTATCACCTGAATCTCCTCCTAGAGCACCCTTGTGTTCTTTTTAACCAAATCTCTCTCAGAGGGGCGTGGGGAGGGGCTCCTTAGTTTCAAGTAACAGACAGAGAATCAGCACTTTTGAAACAGGGCTGAAACAGAGGGGATTATGGGTAATGCTGCAATGATCTGTTTGGTGTTTGGAGCCAAACACTTCAGAGACATGTTTTGTATATATCTGAGACCTATAATATATTGATGAAAGACAGTATAATAGGAGACCTTTAAAAACTTCTCTTACAGTCTCCTTGTATATGGGTGGACCTCACCTCCCTAAACTATAAACGCCTGTCTGTTTATACAGTTTGAATTTGCATTCTACTTGAAAGATAGGGACCCGAATTAAGCAGACATATGCAAACCGTACCACAAGATTTCAGTTCAGTGCGGACTCTCATCCCCTTAGTCCTCATTTCCTCCCTGCTGCTCTTTACTTAGTCCTCATGCCATCCATCATGTTTCCCTCCTCTGCATCGCCCCCGCCCTCCCTTCATCCCTCTGTTGGCATGCCTGGAGGATCGATCAGGTCCTCATCGCTCAGCCCAGCTGTCACTCTCACCCCTCATTCCCTCCGATGTCCCACCATCAGGCCGGCGTGTGTCATTGTCTCTGCAGGAGCCGTGGCTTCTTGCCCGAGGTGATTGACAGCTGCAGAGAGGGCGGAGCCAGACAGACTGAGCAACTCGACCCCGTGCTCCCCTCTCATTAATGCTGCCGGGTGATTGGTAGGTTGGCAAGCTGCCTGTCGCTCAGGAATAGCCCGAATTACAGACTCACCGGATTGGATCTGTAGCCCAGCCAGGTGATGCTAATTATAATCTGAGCTGTGATTGACAGATTGATTCATTTCACATGACAATCCCATTCTAAAAAATATAGATGGTTCAGCAAAAAGCAGGTAAACCATGATAGTGGTGACGCGAATAATCCATTTAGCAGGTTGAATAAGTATCCTCGTTTGGATGCTTCACAAATATGCAGTTTACGATAAAACAAAATCAATATCCCAATGCTAACTGCTTCAGCAAACTATCCCTCTCTATCGTAAAGCAAATGAGACAATGTAAACAAGATGCCTTCAGGTGTATGATGAATGCACAACACTGCCCAATAATGTATTACACATCCATCTAGTACTGCTGCGCTGCGATGACACTAACCAAGTTTAATCCTACTCATAGCTATAAATCAATCTCAATGCAGTGGGCTTCTCCTGTGCTAAAACTCAACACAAAGGTGATATAATGTCAGTTTTATGGGTTTGAATTTCTCCGAGGCCTCTCATAAAGAATGAATGCAGTAATGTGAAGGTTAGGTGCTTTGGGTGAAACCTTCTTTATTGTCTGATGTCAGCTAGTGCTTGCAGAGAACTTGCGTACTTGTGCAACATTCAGAGATTCATGTTCGCAGTACAAATCTGCTGAATGTACAAGTCAGAGAATTGGGTTAGGCATGTGTTCAGTTAGTCTATCAGCGAGCTAGTGAGTTGTTACATAGTCAGTCAGTCAGTGACAACCTGCGAGCTGGAGTCTGGCTTGGCGCCATGCCTCTGTCAGCAGTTTGGTAGTGGAATGAGGAGAAGGAGGAAGGTGAAGAAGACAGAAACAGGACGGGGCAATGAGATGAGAAGGGAGGGGCTGTGACAGGGATGATGGGCAGCTCTGATGGGCAGCTTGCTAACAGCCTCTTTGCGTCTATTAGGGCTCTAATATAAGGATAAGAGACGCTGCAGTTCTCCTCTAGGCCTGTATCTATCCACTGGACACACACATGCTGAAGAAAGAGACAAAATGAAACGGAGCACAAGCCAAGCAGTCGATATCTCATGAAGCTTAACCTCAGCCAGCCAGTTGCCTTCTTTTAGCTTGCTGTGCCAGATACTTAGCTGAGGCTGAAGCTCAGAGGGACTTGAGAAGGCAGTGTAGCGCTGTCCCAGTAAACAACTGTGGAGGCCTCGGTCCCAGATCAACAACCCAACTCAATAACAAGCAACAAGCGCGCAGTGTGTCGGGGACCCATCTGGACACTGGTCGACTGAAAGCTGCACTTGTTTTTGTGCCATGAATTCTACCTTTGTTTTTGAGCCAATTTTAAATAATTACAAAAGCAAGGGATTTAATCAGGGACCAGCTGTTTGAAGCAACGAGAGCGCGTGTGTTTTTCTGTTTGTGTGCACAGATGAGGGCCCAGCATCAAAGTGAATCAGAATATCACAGAAGAGGCAACATCTGAAGCTAGAGTTCCCTGTTAATATAGCACTGCTGCATTCCCTGCACATGCATGTGCTCAGTAGCAAACACAGATGTACAGACAGTATTTATGTGCTAAGAGGAACATTGTCAGCATGCAGAGATAAGAGCAGAACCATCTGTCTCTTTCCAACACATAGCCCGAATGTGTGACGGATGCTGTGTGGTTAATGGGCTCGTACAATGTGCTATTTTCTGCCAAAATAACACAATGAGAAATCTGGTGAGGTGTGTGACAGTCCATCCATCTGTCTGTCAAACACAGCATCTCCACCACCACTGATCAGCTTTTGATGAAACTTTGCAGCAACATTTGGTCTGTACGCGCCACAAGATGTTGATTTAATGATATGCTGATTAGACGTTAGCAAAAACAGAAACATCATCCCATTTCCACTTGGTGGGATTTGTGAAATTAGTCTGATTGGATTACTAGTGAGCTAGAGGCTGAACTTAATTGCTGGACTTTGCAGAAACTTAGGAGGATGATGCATTGCACCATAGTTGTTGTTTTGTTACTTCAAAACAAAAGTACATTGACCAGGCAAGCAAAAAGGGCTGCACAACATTTGTTTGCTCTGTGCTTTTCTGCAGAACCTCAGATCCACAGGTTCAGTTATTGCACTGACTAGCCAAAGCTGGAACTGCAAATACAGATCAAAACTATTCTACTCTGCCACTCATAACGATGTTCAGAAAAGCTCTTGTTTGATACGCAAGAAAGATTGTGATTATTTTTGTTTCTGAAAATATCTCACTTAACTTTTATTGAGTAAGGAAACTTAAAAAATAGTATACTTGGTTTTTTGTCTTATCTGAGTCTTAAAATGATGTTTATAGTAAAATCATGGCAATTAATATCCTTATATGCTTGTGTAATTCACTCACTAACAACTAGGCCGGCCTTGACTCCGGGGTTTTTCTTTTTAACAATTCATCCTCTGCATTATCAGTGTTTAATATGATATTGTTATACTACCCACACTACTTGCCCAGTACAATTTTATGTCGGTCAAGTAAATCTATTAACTCATTCGCCGGATCATAAAAAGTAATCCAAAAAATTATTTTCGGGCATTTAAATTATCCTGAAAACAGGAGTTCAGTTGGGTGGCTTTAGAGCAGGGGTGTCAAACTCAAGGCCCGGGGGCCAAATCCGGCCCGTGACTTCATTTGCTGAGGCCCCACAAGAGCGTGCAAAGAATGTAATATGTTTATTATACGGTTACATGCCGATTTACAGAAGCACGTTGCCCATAAACTACATGTCCCACAATGCATCTCAAATTTAACTTTTTTTCTTCAAAATTTGCTTTTTCTCAGAATTTGGCTTTTCTTTTTAAATCATTTTGTGACATTCTCACTGAAAAGACTTCTTTCAGACCTAGTTAATTATGAAGTTATTAACCTATCCGAAAATAATCCAATGCAGAGGCAATAATGTAATACGTTATTTTATATATATTCAATATTTATATATGTATTTTTATATAGTCTTAAAGTTACAACCGGCCCTTTGAATGCAACCATAATGTTAATGTGGCCCGCAATAAAATTGAGTTTGACACCCCTGCTTTAGAGGATGTGGGTGAAACGCAATATTCAATAACTTCACTAAAGATAAAACATGACTATTAACTTTAGTCCATGTTTTTTTGGAAACTGCTAACAATCGACTAATGTCAAACTACTGGTTTCAAACGCACTGAGTCAGACAGCATATTCAGGTTTCTCTCAGCCAGCTATGGGTGTATTCAGGTATCTTAAACATCATATGATTGGTACAACCAAATAGGGAGGATACTAGTTTGCATGTAAGCACACTTAAGAAAAAAGTTTAGTGCCGTTATAGTCAATCAGCTTAGTTCTAACAACATACCTGAGCGATTCGGCCATGCGCCGCAGGTCTTCATTCTGCTGCTTGAGCCGCTCCAGCTTGGCCAGGATCTTGGAGAGTTCCCTGCTGGAGCGCTCCGGGTGCTCGCTGTCCCTCACCAAGTGACCACCAATGTAGAAGAGGAGCGTGCCCCAGGCCAACAGCACCAGGGTAATCCAACGCCATGAACCCGCCCAGGGCCGCATGGTGCAACCTCGCCCACCCAAAAATGCGTCTTGGTGTGCCTGTACACCCACGACCCACTGGCCTGCCTGCCGGATGTGCACACACACTCTGCGCCCCGTCACCACAAGTGCCACAGCGCCAACCTTGGCATCTGCATGGTTGCAGGGGTGGTGTACAGTAAATGACAGATGTGAGGGAGATAGTTGTTTTGTGCCTCAGGAGTGTGTTAGAAAAGGCAGTAGGTGTTTGTCCAGTAATCAACCAGCTTTTCTGGCATGTGCTAAAGCATGGCTAGCATGCTCCGAAGTCTCTGTTTTGACGGTGATGTCTCCTCCCCTCCACCCAGCTCCGTGTTGACCAGCTAGTCCCACGCCGCTTTGTTGTTTCTCTCCAGTCCCACAGGTTTCTCCTATTGGGGTTGTGTCCTGTAAAGAATAAATAAAGACATGGGGGTTAGTTGAGTTTATTGCAAAGAGTTTTGTCTTGCAAATACTTTATGTGCTTGTTATTGTAACATAAGCAAATTAAAGTCATCGAAAAAGCCAGGGCAGCAACCCAGCTTGACAGATATCCTCCTGAAGAGCAAAGTATTAGACATGCCTCATATAACGCCATTCAGACACAGAGAGCAGCGCACAGGGCAGACAGAGCGACAGTTGGAGCCAAGATGCTGCAGACCCGGCATAACCCTGTCTCAGCAGCCTACAGGATTGATCAGCATGACACTGCAATTTGCATCTACATAGTGATGTGCAGTCCCTGAGCTGTGCTGCATTGCTGAGGAGGCAGGACAGGGATGTTCCACGCCCTGCACATTACAAACAAATTCATGTAGTCTTTCAAAAGTCTCACTTACATGCACGCCGAGACAAGCTATCACACATCCAAGATGACATCTCTTTCTTTTCTTAACACCCTATATACTGCATCGTCAACCACAGCCTACCACAACCTACATCCAACACTTTGTCCCTCACTGTGAGTTAAAGCACGACTAAGCCCAGCGGTTAATGGCTTTGTTTGGAGACGGATAAATCCCACAAAGTTCTCCCCGAGCATTTTCCTCCTTCCCAAAAGCCCGCTGCCTTGCCCGTAGCCTCTGTGACAGAATGCAACATTGTCAAGGTGCTACAGTGAGCTTAATGGAGCAGAGGGAACGGAAAATTGCCTGGATCATCACTTCCCTTCATCCCAAAGCAGCGGGGGAGATGAGATGGACGCGTGGCAGGTTTATGAAGCAACCTTCGCTGTCAACTCGCCAACAAAGCCCTGCCACGCAACTGAGACTAGTCGTGTGATGGGATGAAGACTGGCAGGTGTGTCTTTTAAATCTAAGTCTGTGTGTATGTGTGCTATCATCTGAGTGTGTACCACAGAAACGCTGGAATAATACCAAGCATCTTAGACTTCATGTGATTGGCGGCGGGGTGCAGATGATTGACATGTCGCAGTATCTCTGGTGCCTCCGCTAGTGACGCTCAAGACAGAGGAAAGCGCTCCTGCTGGGGTTCGCCTGGCAGCACAGAAGTAGGTTAACAGTAGCACTTTATGTTTACCATGGCAGCATAGTGGAAATATAGGACATAAATGGTGCCATGCCATGCTGTAATACCATAGAGACTGTTAGGAAACTGCCCAGAATTGAGCAGCTGAGATCAGTGAAACAACGAGGTGCAATCTATTCTTCTTTTCTTTGTGATTGATGTGGATTATTGAAATGTGGGCAGACGTTCCTTCCTTGCTGGTGCTCCTGTTGTGACTTACCTAGGCTGACACAAGGGTGGCCCCTCTTTATGTATGCAGCAAAAGATGTGCTGAGCTGTGTTTTATTATGGAAAATAAGAGCTGCGAGAGGGTAGCACTCCACCAGCTAATGCACGACTGGGACTTTACTAAAAGGCAGCCTGCAAAAACCCTTAGGCGCGTTCACACCGCAGTACTTTTCCCACTTTAGTTCCGATATAGTTCCGAAATGTTGCGTTCACACCAAAAAGAGCCGGAACTAAAATGAGTTCATGAGAACCTTTTCACCCCCTTTTCCGTCCCTGCTAGAGAGCAGGGACTTTCGTGGGAGAAAAAGGTTCCTATGTCTGATTGGCTGGGCGGATTGCAAACCACGCCCCGTAAAACTCCCAAAAGTTTTGTGAAGCCGCCATTTTATTATCGGATGAGGAGGTGTCGGCATTCTGGCGATTTACTCGGAAGGCTTCAGTAGAAGCTGCTGGGAGTCCCAGCAGCTTCTACTGAAGCCAGTCCCCAACTCCGGGGACTTCCGGCCGGGGACTTTGGGCGGCAGTATACGCCGTGAAGTGGTTTGCGGCCTGCCAGTAAACCCAAAGCAGAAGAAGAAGAAGTGACGTCAGCGGCTTCATTTGCCTAATCCTCCCCCAGGGATTTATTCCGGTGTGAACGCGATCTGTACTTAGTTCATGAGAACTAAAGAGTTCTCATGAACTAAGTTCTGATGAACCTTTGTGGGAAAAGTACTGTGGTGTGAATGCGCCTCTTGTCACTGTGTTTGAGGAGCCATAATGAGGTTTGTGCTCAGTAGACTAAAACTGATACATATAAAACTGTTGGATGTGGCAGGCAACTGCTGCCAAATGAGATATGGGACATTTGTTGAGATAACACATCCAGCTAGTTGTGTTCAGCTTATACTGGAAAGTCAAGCTTAGCTAGTAATGTCTTTCTGGCATACTAACAGAGCGTTGGGGAACTGAAAATTATCTTCTTGCAGTTAATGGCATTCATGGGATACTAAGGACATGATATCAAAGCAGATAACAGAGAAGTAAAAGCTTAAATGTTCTGTACACACCCGACTATAACAAATATAACAAATGCAGTCAGTGTTATTTTGATGGTGTCAATGGAGCCTGTGGATACATTATTTTAGTGCATTTTGAGAACCAAACAAAGGCATGGAATAAGAAGGCATTAAACAGGCAATAGTGGTCTAATGGGACATTCTATATGTTCCATTCATACTGGGGTCTTACACTCAGGATATCTCACCCTCTGATGCTTTAACTTTGAACTATTCTGTTTTAATGTGTTCTATGCAAAACCCCTAACATTATGTAAGTGTAAGGTTATAGTGCTTGAGCGCCCCTTTAATATCCCCACAAGTGAACATCTTTTACAAGGTTAAAAGACAAAGGTTAAGAGAGCATTTTCAAAAACACATGCGTCACACTAAAGGTCATAGATATTGTTTTTTGATAGTTGAAAATGGGTTCAGTCTGCTTCCCTCACACATGGCCAGGCCACATTTTCCCTAATGATAAATGTAGATTGTAGAGCAGGATGTGAGCTCTGAGTAATGTGAGATTAGCTCAGTGTGTAGAGGTTAGCCAACAGATCCTGAGATCAACTGCTTGCTATTAAATACTTGAGGCACCAACAATCATAATTAAAGATCTGTGCTTTACCTCACAGGACTTGCAAGAGTATAGGTTAATTATGCATTAAAATCAAACAGAAATTAACTAACTGCATATTATGACAGTGAATAGCTGGAGAAAACGAGAGAAGGTTTTACAGTTGCTTTTCAACGAGCCCTTCAGCTCAGTCTTGGCTGTGACTAAATGGCAAAGGATGGAAGAAGCACATTGGTGATCTCTCTTTTGATAGAACGCCTTGTTAAAGAGACAATGATACTATTCTGCAATTTATTCTACTGATGAAGATCTTGCGCTGCAGATTTTTGCATTTTATCAAACCTCTCACATTTGCCCTCGAGTCGCCACGAACAGGGGGCATCAATAATGAAAATTATAATAATGTCAGTTAAATAAATAAGTAAAAGTTCCCTACTGGGGCACAATCATTTCTAAGTTGGACTGTGTGACAGATATGCTGACAGAGGGATTTTAGAGAAATTGCCCATATCGTGCCTCAACTTGTTTAAATCCAACTTTCTTCCTCCAAGTCCCTCCACCCTCCTCTTCCAAGTACAATTATACATGATTTCGAGTTCTAAGCTACTCTGGACAATATTCAATATGTTACTGCTTTCTTTCGAATGAGCTCAAGTCCAACTTTATAAATTGGCCTACTTTGATCATAAATGGTCTGCTCCACTTACACTCTCAATCCCCAAATCTTCCTCTCGAACTTGTATATCAAAAATCATTCTTTCCCCACAATGCCCTTCACCTTTCTGCCACGGCAACAGAGGGGGCTGCTCAGGGTAAAGGCTGGCGTGGTGCATGTGGCTCAGCGGAGGGGGGGACTGCCACCCTGTCACCACTCGACCCCGTGCTGCAGCACCATGCAGGAGCCCGAGGGGTCGGCAGAGATGACCTGTTTCCAGTCCTGCTGGTTAATCTTCAACGTGACTCAGGCCGCAGCAGAGGTCATCCATCAAGGCTCCTCTCTCTCCGGGGCAATGAGCACCGGCATGAGGTCCACCGTTGAATAATACATGTAGCTTGGTTGAGGACGGCTTATATTACACCAACACTACTCAAGCTTGTGTGCTCATGTTCGCTACTCATCCATATTGGTGCAGGTGAGTGTGTTTGCGTGTGTTGCTTAGGGCAACCCTAAGGGGAATATGCAGCAAAATGTATGACATGTAAAGGCATGTAGTGCGCTGGACAAAATAGGATGTGTTTGTCGGCAAAGTAGCATTTTATACATCCATATCTTAACGATTGGACAGCAGCTATTTTTTTTTTTGCCATAGCCATAGAAACACATGTTGAAAAACATTTTCTATCCCAGCATATGACCAGTTTGAGTTGAAATGCCTGACTGCTAACATTAGCTAATGAGCACAACCGAGGACGCAGCTTGCAGGTGTTTTGGACAACAGAAAAATAATCAACCTAGATTCTGGCAGCAAATTCCTAAACATTATTTATCCAGGGATGGTTTGCTGAGCAGGCTGTACTACCAACAGCCTTCTTTATAGCCATAAAGCTTCACTCGGATAGCTGCTTGGTGCGGTCACAGTTTCCTTTAAATGGCCACTGAGCAGCTTCTCCTGCTATTTTCTCAGCTGGTCCGGAGGGTCAATCCGGCGACCTTTTACCCAGTTACAAAGTAAGGGATAACATTAGTGTCAGGAAAGCAGGGGCTGACACAGTTCAAATAGAAGGACCACAACCACAGACTGCAGATAATTGAATCAGGCTATGGCACATCAAAATGGATCAGAATCTATTTATTCCAAAAATGCTGCAACAACAGGAACAAACAAACGCAAACGTTTCCTTGAGGGTTGTAACCTGAAATGTTTGCTCTCTTGTTTTCTGCCATTTCCAACAAAAACACTCCTATTCACTTTTGAGTGCGATTTTTTTTTTTTTCCTTCATCAATATGAATATCAGCAGCTGTGTGACTCATTCAGCAGCAGAGTGCTCTCTCTCTCCCGGCGCTCCTTTTCTCTTCTCGGCTGGCTTGGAGCCGAGCTGCGGAGACACCCTTTAACTTTTTTGGGGCATTTCATATGCATGTGTGTGCCCATGAGTGGGTGTGCTGGAGTCACCCAGCCAGGTTGGGTATGCTTGACTGCACACACATATAGACTCGCACACAACTACAGGAGAGTGGTGAATATTTCATGAGCTGCTGTTTACTTCACAGCATTTCTAAGCTGAATGTGGAGGAGTCCATTAACTTAGACCAAATGGCGTGGGGAAAAGGACAAACACAGATAGAGTAAAGACGCCCAGAGTAAATGCACTGGGTTTTAATGCACAAGGAGAGGCCCAAAGCTAACACGGAAGCCATGCCTACTCATAATTGTTTATGGGAGCATGAGGCTTTTAACAACTTGCTAAGGAAGATAGCCCTAACAATTAAGACAAATTACATATGGTGAGTTAAAAGATATCTTTAAATGTGACTGTTTTTTGGCAATCAATTAAGTTAAAGTTACTGTTTGTGTTCAGTGCAGGATCCTTCAAAACCACATTGAGGGTGCATTCACACCAGCCTTGTATAGTCCGGTTGAATCGAACCCTGGTGCGTTTAGCCGCTAAGGTCGCACTCCTTACCTCTAACCAATTCAGGTTCCAGTGGGGACCTTTCTCCCTGCGTGTGCCTCTCCACCTGTTTCCTACTTCTTACTTGCTACCCTATTCCTTCAGCCTATCCTAGGGGAGTGCATGTATGTAGACACGTTAGTTTAGCTGCTATAGGCTTGGACTGTCGGGGGGCACCTTACTCCGTCTTTCTGGCTGTTTGTACCTGTGTACTCTGTTCCGATTAACCCAGTTTCCCCCAAATCTCTTTTTTGTGTCCATATATACGCCGGGATCCTGAGTCGAGGCTAATCCTGTTGCTGTGGTCGTGTGTCCTGGATCCTCCATCCTGAGCACTGGATCTGAGTCCTGGACTTCGGGTCGTGGGCGTGGCTGAACCTGTCTCTGTGGTCCTGCCAGACTCTCACCATACTACTTCCCTGATGGCTCCCACAAGATTGCTGACATCCTCGTGGATTAATCTTCTTATTATAGACACATGTATTTCCAAACATTTGGACTACCTATGTTGTAAATGTATTATCTTTTCGATTTACACACAGCATCTATTGCACGTCTGTCCGTCCTGGGAGAGGGATCCCTCCTCTGTTGCTCTCCCTGAGGTTTCTCCCATGTTTCCCTTTAAACTGTGGGTTTTCTCTGGAAGTTGTTCCTTGTACGATGTGAGGGATAAAGGACAGAGGGTGTCGTATGGTCATACTGATATTCTGTACACACTGTGAAGACCACTGAGACAAATGTAACATTTGTGATATTGGGCTATATAAATAAACATTGATTGATTGATGTGATTCGTTTGGGTCGGTGTGAACGCAGTCCGAGACCTCTGAAGTGAACTAAACAACCGGACTATGGTCCGCCTAAAAGAGGTGGTCTCGGAGCGCTTGCTAGTGAACTCTGGAGCGGTTAATCGCTGGTGTGAACGCAGTCCGCACCAAAACATAGGAAGTGTAGTATTTACGCGTCACAAGAACGCGGATGTCTTCAAAATCTTTAGCGAAAGAAAGAGTTTTTCGCTAAAGATTTTGTTTAGTTAAAGAGTGAAGCAGAATGAAGTGTTGAACAGTGTCGTAAGAGTAAAAATGCTCCGTCAACTATACATAAAAGTCAGAGCCACCTGTCGTCTGTGAAACCTCCTCCTGACTGCAGAACGTCTCATTATGTGTTATAATGTTTTTTAACGGACGTTGTCTGATTATATAATAATATGCGCGGGCCGCTATGTCTGTTGATCTCCAGATTAACAGCAGCATGAGAATAACCTGTCGAAAGTACCGATGCTCCATGGCGGAGGCTCCGGTAGAAATTGTCGGGATTTGCGTTTTTACCCCCCTTAATGTCTGACCAATGGTTGAACAGCATTTCCGTGCACATGACTTGTGTTTAAAGTTTATAGTCCGTTTGAGTTTTAACTGTCGTCTGGTGGGCACCTGAAAACGGACTATTATGTGTCAATGCGACCTTAGACAATTATGTTGTAAACGAACATAGAAAGAAGCAAGAAAAAGTGATAAATCCAAAAGGGAAATATCTTCTTGGTAAGATGTTAGTGTTCGAAGAACCATTTGAGGTGGTTTTACTGTTGGAACTTGCTGTAATGATTCACTATTTGTACTCCTTATTTCTAAATGCCTGCTCTTGCGCTGACTATCTGAGCAGGGCCTCCACTGTTGGGCTTTGAACGCCTCATCACAACTTTGGGATTAAGTGTCCAAAGGTCTCGGAGAAGTTCTCACCACGCCACCGCTGAGCCCGCTGCAGCTTGGCATTCGGTATCAGAGCTGAGCACACAGCCACTCCTTCAAGGTTATCTCTGTGGAGAATTCGCTGACAGCAGGATACACGTGCACACACATTTACACATGCACGTGCACTCACATGGTGACACAAAGATAGGTAGCCATTCACACAGCGACACACACACACACACACACACACACCTCAATGCGCCGCTGGGGGGGAGGTGTGTTTGTGCTGACGGTTTATGCAAACAAGTTTTTAATTGGGATGGAGAGACATGTGATTAGCAGTAAAAAAAAGTGGGGAGTCATTCCTCTGTTTTATTAGTTTGTATGCTCAAATAAAAACGCGGACATGGGCGGGACACACACCTGCCAACCCAATCTGTCTCCTGACGAGTGAAGGTGGATCTGGGAGCTCAGACGTGGTCAAGGACACCATTGTAAATTCAGTGTCAGTGAGGGTGATGAACTGGCTCTGCAATGATGTGTGTGTGTGTGTGTTTGAGATAGTAGGAAAAAAGGCTAAAGTCAATGCCGCTCAAGCAGCGTCATTATCATGCCTGGAGCAAAGAGGACATTGAAAAGTGTGTGCACGGCTGTTTATTTGAAATGGTTGCAGAGACATTGTGGAACTAAGCGTCATTACATAGTGATCTTCTAACAGTACAGCAGTGTTGAGAAACACAATGCTCTGTGAAAATCAGGACGGGCTACAAAGAACCCTGACCACTATTATTTGCGAGAAACAGAAAGGGGGAAGTCCAATGTGTGCGTTATCATCTACCTTAAGCTGTATTTCTGCTTGAATCCACACACACACACACTTCCTGTCTGTTCCGGTTTCTGTTCCTCGTAATGAGTCCCAATGACGGCTGACCTTTTACGGCCTGGGGTCCAAGGGATGAGCTAGAGTGGTGGGGGCAGGGAGGGAAAGCGGATGGGCATTTGATGATCCCATACAGAGGGTGCCAACCTTTATCCAGTTACTTTAAAGTGGCCTAATGAGAGACTAAATACACAAGAGAATAGAGAGCAAAAAGAAGGGATAATAGAAGAAAATCAGGGGCCGGAGAGGGAGGGGTAGCAGGAGGAATAAATAGGAGTGGCAGAGAACACGGCTTCTGTTACACTGTGCCAAATTCTGTGATTTTATCATCTGAATATGTGTTGACGCATAATGTGATACGCCAGGATCCACTGAATATGAATCCTGCTCAGATTACAATCAGACCTTTGAAACAGGACTTGGAAGTGGCCAGTCTCACAGTGATTACAATTCTTTGTTATTTGGCTGCAATCCACAATGAGAGCAACACGATGCAAAGATGAAGATAAAGGGGGTTCTAAACATCTTTCAGTTAACACCTCTGAAACATATATATTTGCAGGTGTGGCTTAGCAGCTATGTGAACCAATTAAATACTTTTATGTGGTCAACTATTAAAAAAAAATCACACTTAAAACGGCCTTCAGTGTAACCACCGTCGGACTGAGAGAGGTGGCAGGAAAGTAAAGGGCGGAAATCAGAAATGGCACAGCATTGAGAACAGACAGCGGGGGTTGGGGGGTGGGGTGCATGGTCTGTCACAAATAACGACAGCAAGGCCCTGGCTTTTTGCTTTATGACAAGACTTGGAAAATACTCTTTCTCAGCTGTGATTGACGGCATAATGCTGCAATGGGTGTCCTTTGGTTTTTATTAGTGATAACGTAATGCTACAGTTTTATTGAAAAAAAGATTTTCTAAAAAGTATGGCATGTTGTATGCATGTAAACAGACTATCTTCCACACCAATACATTAAATCATATTTAATATATTGTGTTGGGGTTTACAGAGAAGCAATGTGTCTGCAATTAGTTGACAGTCGCAGAGAAAGTCAACAAAAAAGGGTCCTAAACTAATTTCTCTATCTGCCCATAAAAGCCAAGATTGACTAGTGTAGGGGGCTTGGTGGTCTCTTAAGCAATAAGTTACATTTCCAACACTATAAGCAGTGCACCACAGTCCTGAACTTCCTCACGCATCTTCTGCAACCCAATTTACCGTCAGTGGTTAACTCATTATATCCTGGCTCAGGGCAAAAAGTCCCCCCACCCTCCCCCTCACCACAAATCAGTGCACTCTCTAACGGCCCGTCCACACAGCGGCGTGCGTTGAAGCTTGCCGGCGGGCGTGTCTGAGACTCGACCAACAACCAATCACATGAATCTCCCACCCCTGACACACAAGCAGCGGTTTGATTAGCTAAAGCTTGTACTGGCATATGATTCGATTGGCTGACGCTTCTGCCGAGGGTTCAAAAGTTGAACATTGCTCAACCTTTGTCGCGAGCCACGCCAGCAAAGCTCTGCGTCGCTTCCCACAATGCAGTTCGGCAAAAAGTGACGTCACCCCATTCAAAGTGAATGGTGAAGCGTCAACGCACGCCGCTGTGTGGACAGGCCGTACGGCTGAGGCATTAAAGATAAAGCTACAACTTAAATAAAAAAGTAAAAAAGGGAAGGGGTGAAGTGGCAAAGGACATTCAGACAGTAGCAGTAAAGGAGGAAGACTATAAACAAGAAGAGCAACAATTAAACAGCACAGGCAGCAAAAACACCAAGAAAATAAAATACAGGAAGACAGAAGGGACAAATAAAAACAGCAGTGCGGTAGGAACAGTGGGAGCCAGGGAGGTGGTAATGGGAAGAAAGATGGCGGCTGTAGACACAATGACAGAAAGGGAGATGACAAGTGTTCCCTGAGGGTCCAGAGTCCTGACTAATACAGAGAAGGAGTTCTATAAACAGCAGTAACACACAGCTCCCACCAATTCATTGCGCTCTGCTACATTACCTCGCTCCTCTTATCTTCAACCCTTAGCTCCTTTGCTCCGTGACCTTAAATCCCTGCACTGTGAAAACACGTCAGCGGTGACAAATGACATCTATTTATACTCCGTTCTGCCTTAAAACTGCAGGAAGCAGTTATGTCAAAACATATGCCTTCCTCTTGAAATAAAACCCGATTTAAATACATTATTGCTCGAGACACATTCAAATGTTTTAAATACATGAATTCATTTTAGGACAGCTCTGCAGATATTGAACATTGCCTGGTTGTTCAGTGGTAGTTTGGATCACCTCCAATCACACCTTCCAGGCTTTTATGTGCCGACTTCACCCTCCACATTTGCTCTTCCCTTTGAGTTTCCTCCAGGTGCTCCAGCTTCCTCCCACACTCCAAAGACGTGCATGCGAGATTAAATGAAAACTCGAAATTGCCCACAGCTGCATGCATTGGACTGTCTGTATTGGCCCTGTGATGGACTGACGACTGGCATGAATACATGTTAAAGCGGCTACGAAATTAATAATTGACAAGTCGAGATGGCTGTTTTGTGCCGCGCCCCCCGACTGCCGTCCTCCTCTCAACCCTCTGCCTCCCGATTGCTTTATTCTGGATGCTGACTATCTCTTGACTCCACATCCTCTTCCTCATCTTTGCTGATTCTTGACATAAAAGCCCAAACCCACTGTGACCCGCGCAGAACAGACATGGGCAAGTTTGCTCTAAAGTTTCTATTTAATTGCTTTGCTCTGGGTCAGGATGGTTTGACACTGTTAAAATATTGTAACCATCACTTAATGATGGGAAATTACTCGGCAAAATTCGGATTCAAGGGCTTGACATTTAGTTGTGGATAAGGCCGAGTTTACGAGTCTAGACAAATATTTTTGCACTTCCTAAAATAGGCTTAACACGCCTCTCTTTCTTCCATCTTTCTTCAAAGAGCCTCGTCTCTGCCCTGTCCCTCCACCGCAGAAGCCTGCATGCGTCACAAAACAAGTCATATTGACAGAAGTCCTCGTCAGGTTGAATTTTCTGCTTGGGGTCTGTACTCCTTCGTGTGTCTCCTCCGTCTCTTCCACTCCGGCTCTACGTCTGGCCCTCTGTGTCTGCTCAGCCCTTCAGGTTCTGCTTGGTTGCTCCTTTCACTTGATGGGACCGGTTTGCAAGTCCTTTCGTAGTTAATGTATAGATTTTGTTACAGTCCCATGCGTGTACCCTTGTGTGGAATAATATTTTCTTATGTCTGAGATGTACATTTGCAGCTATGGCGTGATTTCATTTGACAAGAGTTATTCTAGTGTTGTAGGAAAACAATCCTGCCATCAATCTAAGGGGTTTCTGCTTTGCAGTAATAACATCCACTACATTCGGCCTTGACTTGCTTGACTCGGATACACCATTGGTTGTTAGTGTAAGAAAACTGACAATCACAGGCTACACTGCAAACATTCCCTCTGTGGCTTTTTCATAACCAGAGGCTTTTTTAGTGTAGTCACTCTGGCTTGGCCCTAAATGGTTCGACTCTACATTCCTCCAGAGGACCATAAAAAAGACATAACTGTCTCACCTCAAGGGGATGGAGTCTCCTAAATGCGATTAAAGAAAAATACTAGCACACTGTCTTCCCTGACCCCTATTAACGGTCCCTGAAAAACAGCCACGGGATCTCTCCTCTAGACACACCCTGCCACTAAGCAGGACCTGTTGCTCAAATCACATTAACTAACAGCAGATGAAAAAACTCAATACACTGCATGCCAGGCTGTAGTAACGCTGAGCTGATGCAATCAGACCCACAAACACTATCCCTGCTTTTATTACGTCTCTCACAGAGGAAAATAAAAAACCACTAGTTGCCGCAAAAGTGTCCCGAGTCTTTCCTTCTATCCAGTGTTGGCACACCTGAGACCTTATTACGACTTGGGAAAGCCAGAGCAAGAGTTTACACACATTGACTTTGTAAAACCTGAAAGTGAAGGAAGACACTAAACTCTTGGACTATTGGCAGGACATAGTGATCCAACTGTGAGCAGCTGTATCCTTGTTTCAATAACCCATCGACAACACGCTGGCCCCTTCAGGCTGCGATGATCCGCTGGGAAACCCTGATCCCGGACACAAGTCATGTTGCACATCATCGATGATATCAATGTGTGTATTTTTGATGTGCGTCTTGTCAGTGGTTTTACACATCGGTCCTGACACAAGACTATACCGCCCATGGCAGTCCATCAATCTTCCCCCCGGGAGGGCATCAGTTTGTTCCTTATTCAGTTCCCCCGTGCAACGATTGGGCTTTTACCCCCTCACTTGCTTGCAGCTCCTATTCTCCAAATGTGTGTAACCAGTCACTGCGCACAGCTGTCATGTGTCTGGTGGAAGTGGTGTGACTGACATTCATTGTTCAAGATTGAATATGCATTTCTCCCTCCAGGACTGACACATGCCAAATGAAGGACATTCCCCTGATTGATGGCAACTATTTACAATAGATCTCTCTCTGTCTCCCTTTGCTCTTGTACAGTCTCCATTTGTCTTATTCTGCCATGCTGACCTTTGACAGGACCAGAGCTCAAATCTAACACCGGGTAAACAGAGGGGAGAGGAGATTGAATGCTGAATTGGAAATCTCTTACAGTTCAACCACATTTAAATCGAGGGGTGAACAAAATGTACTGATTTCTGCAGAACGTATGCATGGGCACAGGGATGGGGGAGGGAACAGGAGGGGTCAGTCCTGAGCATCAAGGCGAGATGACACAAACATAATCAATAATGCACTGCCTATTGTGTTTCAGCACTGCAGTCGGCCCGGCTCCGTTCCATTCCACAGGGCAGGAGCGGCCTGTGCTAAGTCAACAGTCATGATGAAAGATGGGCCTTCTCCAATTCGACGACAGTGGAAACAGCAAGGAAGGGGGAGATGGGAAGATGGCCCGAGCAGATGAGAGGGAACGTGGGCGGACTTGGCAGGAGAACGAGGCACAGAGGGAGTGCCTGGTTGCCACTGCTGCAGATGTTGTTTGTGAATCTTCACACAATGTTGCACTCGATCCGCAATCCACCAAAAGAGGATAAGGTTATGGCCCGGGGCAGAGGCAGTAGATAGTAAAATAGTGATGATAATAATAAAGATAAAAACACCATCTTTCCTAGTACACTCAGCATGGTAAATACTTCATTTGATATATTACATTTGATGTATTTAAATAAGTCTGACGTGTGCCCCTTTTTGCACTCTTTTCCCAGCTCTCCTGCTTCCCTGCCGCATCTTATCAATACAAACCAATCCGAGCAAAGAAATACTTCCTAAGGGCTAATCCACCCCTCAGGCAACATCAATGGTCTCATCTTCAACTCTGCAAACCAAAACCCTGGCAGACAAAATTGCAGTAGTCTGCATTTGTGTCTTCGGGATTCTATCTCTCATGCGGATCATTGTTTATCGGCCTGGAAGAGCATTAAAATGTACTATCCACACAGCAGCCATATCCACAGATTTATAACTACTTCACATACAATTGAGTTATTTCCAATGCTTCGTTTTGTGACCATTCAATGGGCATGGTGACAAATGGGCCATTCTGTGTTATTGCTGCTATATTGCCTTGTAATGCAAATGGTTGTGCGTGACTTCCAATGAATTATTGATCTGCTCATGTAAACACAATAAAAGGACATCTCAAAGCACACAGGATATGCGTATAGAGCACTAACCTTATGTAAACACAGACCATATGGAAACTACTAGACATGCAAGATCATAGAAAAAAACGTAACCATAAAATACATTCACAAATTAAAAACTCAACCACAAAATAAACCATGAATTAAATTCACACATTTATTGTGAATTTATTTTTGTGGTTAAGTTTTTTTTTTTTTATCAAGTATCTTGAGATAAAAGCAAGTCTTTTTTGTCACCTATCCAATTCAAAGAGCTGCTTGTTTTAGAAATTCTTATCACATTCCTGAGAATACATGATCCTGGAGAAACCTACGAGGCACTTTTTGTACAAAGTACACATTGATCTTAGTGCTGCTCAGCTAACATTGATCTAATGCCAGGTCTGTGAACAGGCGGGCTGCTAGCTGGGTCCTCGTGTGTGAGTCGGTAATGGTCTAGTTTGAATTTTGCCTGTTCTGGGGTGGAAATCTTTCCCCCCCTACGCTCCCTTCCTGCCTCCTCAGTCTGTCAGATCTGATCCTCCCTGTGTGTCTGCTTCTGTTCCCCTTCCTGTCGGTGAGCTGAGGGTCAGCAGAGGGGAACTGGCTCCCATCGTCTTGGCCTGGTAGCCTGGCTCCCCACAGCCTAGTCATTACTGCTGGCTAGCAAGCAGAGAGCGAGGGACGTCTGCGGCTGCTCTTCCCTTTAACTAACAAAGAAAAACACCGCACGAGTAACTGTGGTAGCAGCAGCAGCAACACAGAGGCGCAGGCTCCTGCTGGACCCATAATGGTGCTTCCTCATTATATGCTGTCTCCGGGGGGGGGAAGATGTCCACACTGGGCTACAGGTTCTTTTAACTAGACATTGTGAGACTACAGGGGTAGAGAGGAAGGAACACTATGTGCACGACGTGACACAAGCCACTGCTTTCAATTATTTGAATGTAATGATGCCTGTGTGTGTATGTGTGCATATGTTCTGTGTTCAGCTGGAAGTTGACAAGCTTCCTTAATGTCATGTTATATTTTTGTCAGTGCCGGGGACGTCAGAGGGATTCCTCAGAGGGAGGAGGGGGGCATGAAATGAGGTTTGACTTGATTTGATTCCGGTGGCTCCATTGGAGCTGGGAGCGACATGGGAGGGAGGCAAGACTTACACAGCCTATGTACTCCAGCGTGCATGGCTCAAACCAAAGCACATGATCACAAAAAATATACATCAGGCCAAACGCAGAAACACACATTCTGCTTACTTCAAGACCCACAAGTGTGTGGTACATGCAGCGTTTCCTAACAGTTGGCAGTCAATTTCAGTAAAGGCGGCGGGAGGGAGGCGATGATATTGTATGTTTATTAATGACTTGTAAAATACTCCTAAATCCTTTGTCTACTAGTTGTTTGACAGCTTTTTAAATACATGTTATGTTGTGTATCCATATTGAAGTGGGCTGTATTTTTGGCAGCAGATCTGTTGACATTTAATCTAGTCAGCTCAATACCTCATCTTTGCTCAGTCACAAAACGCTCACTCTATTATAAGCTAATGACAATAGAGTTACCCAACTTTATCATGCAAATGTATGCCATATTATACAGTAGGTCCAACGGATCATCACACTTTTTTTTACAGATATACCATCAATTATCTCAATACCATCTATGAATCCAATGTTGTAACTGTACTGAACGCATGGCAAAGAATAGTCCGTCTACATCCAGGAGAAAACATTACAACATCTGTAAGTCCTAATGCAACCCAATGCAATAGCCCTGCGATTTATACTATTTTTGTATATAATATATTTTCATTTGACACTGTCAGAGTGTTGTCGCCTCAACTCAGTAGTTATTTTTGAGGCTGTATTTTGTGCTGGGGCTGTACTGGATTACAATATGTTGTCAGGGTTTTCATTACTTTCTGATACAACGGACCTTGGTATTGTTTTGCTAAATTATGTTTTTTTGTTTCATTTGACAACATAAATGAGGCGCCATCTATTCTAACCAACTGTAGCCTCAAAACTGATGGCATTGGTGTTCGATTCCAACCAAGGGCCTTTGCAGAATTTCATCCCCACTCCCTCTCCAAGCCATCACTATCAGATAAAGCAGAAAATACTAAAAGAAGATTAACACAAAAATGATTGTTGGTTTATTGTTATTGTGTCACCCCCTGCTAAGCTTTGATTCTGCACACATGTTCATGTCAAAGATAAAGTAAAGCTTTAAAAAGAAGGATCCGATCCCCCACAAGGGATGTATTTCGATTTAGCTATTTTTGCTAGAATAAAATGTGGGGGTTGTGTTCAAAAAGATGTGATGATTGACAACTTAAAAACATCCACATGTACCACTCCACTGGTGCTACACAGCAGCAAAACTATTTTAGAACTCTCAAAAATGACAGAAACATTTCAAAACTTCTACACATAATAAAAAAAGAATTCAACTTATCGGATGATAAAGATATCCACAGACAGCTGATGCTTGCTCTCAAAAATGAGCTCGGGTTACTGTGAACATACTGGGCTTTATCACTAGCCACTGGTTTCAATGAGGCTGCAGTACGATGACTTTTAGTCTTTCTTGATATGATTAATTTCTTATCTATTGTTTTGTATGATGTGCTTTTTTAATTTTGAACTGTTTTTATTTCATTTTGTATATTTTGTCTGTCGTATTGACTACAATATTGACCTTCTCTATGTTAATAAAATCAATAAAAAATTATCATAGACAAGGACAGGTGCTTGCAAGCATTTAACTTCACATTGTGTTCATTTTAACTACCCAATATTCAGCCACATAGACTTCCATGTGCAACGTTGCCAAACAAAGCTTGAAAATGTAATTGAAGGTACCAAGGATAAATACCTGTTTACTGCATAACAGCAGCAAAATTAAATATATAAAACCCTAATTTACTTGAGGGGCCATTCATTTACTCCGACCAGCTGCGCAGTTCATATCAGTTCGTGGAGAAATGCAGAATCTGCGAACAGCTGCTCTCCTCGTTCCCTCAGTAACTCATACACCAGTAAAACACAGCAGACACCAGTAACCTCGCCACGATCCAGGCGCCCCCCCACCACCCATATATGTACTCAAGTCACGCAGTTGATCTTTGCCAGGTTGCAAACTGAGACCTGCAAAGAGCCGCCCTAAGACCAGAGCTCTGACCCCTGGTAATGGGTCTCTGGGGTGAGGGGAACCTATTCTGCTGTGTACAGTTGTAAACAGTCTGGACCATCCCCCTGGGACTGACTCCTACATGTTGCAATCTCCATTCACCTTCCCTCCCACCCTCCACCGCATTGAAGCAAAGTGACGCTGTTGCCAAGGTTACATGGGGCTGAAAAGGGTGGGGGGGGGGGGGGTCGTTTGGTTGTACAGATGAGGTGGTTTGTTATCTGCCTGCATGGTTGATGTGAAACGAAATGTGTTGTGGCTTGGTGGTATGGGAAGTGATGGGCTGATGGAGGTATAGGAATGTAGTTATGGTGTGAGTAAATGTATGTTTCTGAGAAATTGCAAATATATCAGCATATATACGTGTTGTGTATGTGTGTGTGTGTGTGTGTGTGTGTGTGTGTGTGTGTGTGTGTGTGTGTGTGTGTGTGTCTCTAAGCAGAGCAGAGGTTAGGGAGGCTTAGCAGACTGTGGAATGTAAACTAGCCACTGCAGCAGTCCTGCCTGGCCTCAGTCAGACGCCCCCCCACCGGGGATCCAGCGTGTTTCCGTGCCCCTCCACCCTTCCTCCTCCCTGACAGGCATCCAGCACATAGGGCCGCCGTCGCTGTTAAAACTGCACGCATAGCACCCACCTTGCATTCCAGTTGCCACGGTGATCCGCTCTCCTCGTCTCTCTTTTCCAGCATGTGCGGAGAGTTTAACTAAATCGAGCCGTCTCTTACCGTGCATTATCTTTGATACCTGCACCTTGCACAGCCGCAGCTATCTCCATAGATGATTGCCCGAGGGAAGGTTCAGAGCTTTAATCTAATCTGATGACAAATGATTCGATTAGCTTGGCCACTGATTAACCTCCTTCTCTTTGTTCTGCGCACCTATAGCTGAGCAAGTCTAATTTCCATCCCCACGTGGCCCCCCCCCCCTCCCTATGTGGCTCTCCAAATGTCAGTGTTGCCTGCGTCATGTGTCACTGACTTGATGCATTGTGTTGTGCTGTGTGTATTAACAGTGGCTCCGCTGCTCCCATGGCTCACCAGCCATCTGCAGCACACTGAAGGACACATGATGATGAGGGCTGAGTCACCCATTAGCCCAAATTAGAGCCATCCTTCCACCATTCAAGACAGGGCCGTTGGCGATGCCACGCAGTCAAAGCCATTACGGGAAACACGCGCTAAACTGATTTTGCTCTGCAAATACCATTAGCTGGTGCCCCAAGATTATAAATATCCGAACTCTCAATCTGACGAAGAAAATGGGCTAAAATGGGAAACCGTGTTTAGAAAATCCTGCATCAATGTCATGGACTTCTTCACTGGTAGCCAGAAGGCAGAGCCAGGCGGTAATGGCTACAACCAGCTGAATATGAAGAAACAAAGAAAAACAACCTCAGTGGGAGAGGGTTTACATGGAAGGCGATCATTTTAAAGACGAAAAAACTAATTCAACTTTGTGTTTAGCAGAGTTATATGCACCCCAGCTTTACATAACTTTAAAACTCATTGTTATAAACCTAATTTGAAAGTTTGAAGCAGCGAATAAGTGCTTCCAAAATGGCAACGATAATACTGGGCTACATTGTTGAAATGGCATTGGTTTAGTACACAACTGTCCTGCATGTGGGCCAATTTGTCAAAACAACATTGTGTCTTCAGGCCTGGGGAAATTGCCATTTTGTCCAGACAACCTATTTTGATCCACTCATGTTTCCGTTTTGTCACAAAAGCACCCCAAACCCGCCGCCTCGTGCACCATTTCCTTTACTTCAGGGTTTCTGTAGAATGCCAACAACTGTTGCCTAGCAACTAAATATTCACCCTGCAGAAATCTGCTAGATTATTATTTCTCTCCAAGTTTCACATTTCTGAGAGAGAGAGAGAAAAAGAGAACTTTTTGTGATTTCAAGTTTACAAATCCCAGCGGTGCACAAGCAGTGGTATGCTCTTCGAATGAAATGCACAACCCTGCGTCACATCTACAGGGGGAACGGAGACAAGTATTTCAGGGCGGATGTACTAATTAGACAGTGTTCATAACCACCCTGAAACCAACCTATCAGTTGTTAAAACCATAACTGATAATCTGCTGAGAATGTGAATACAAATGTTTTATTGACCGTTGATATGAACAAGCCAGAATGTACTAGGGTTGGGAACCGAAACTCGGTTCCAGATGAGAACTGATAAGAAAATGCTGGGTACCGGGTACCCATACAAAATACATAATTTTGGTTCTGCTTAACAGTTCTGCTTAACGGTTCCTAACCGCGGTAGACCCTGTATTCCACCGAGTCCGTCTGCGCCACGGCGACCCGGTGGAATACAGGGGCGGACTGGCCATATGTGTGTTCTGGAGAATCACAGAACGGCCGGTCGTCAGCGGGCCGTTGGCGGCCGGCTCGGTTCGCTGACGGCCGGCACCGCCCTTCATTTTTTTTAAGCGGCATCATGTAGGTTGCGCTGACAGGTGACAGATGTCCACAGTTTCCCCGCAGCGAGGCTCCCCCCGTCCTCCCGTAGACAGTTCACAAGCTCCAAACACCAAAGATGGATCGCGGTGAACGCTCTTAAGTGAGGCTCCACCACACCAAAAAAGAAAAAGACAAGGCACTGAGCTATGCCTGTGGCAAGTTAACAGCTTGCCACAGGCATAGCTCAGTTAAAATAAAGCACAGCTATTGTGTAATACATTTGTATTGCATGTATTTTTTTTATTTGTAAAAATGTCAGTTAAAGCTTAAAAGAATAAAGATATTTTTGTTATCTAAACGTTTGACCTCTTTCTTTTATAATTTTGGAATCGAAACGGGTAATCGATAAGAACCGGAATCGATAAGCAGAATCGGAATTGATAAATTTCAGACGATACCCATCCCTATAATGTACAGAGGCAATTATTTCCAACATTATTCGTGATATGTCTCTTTACAAGTAATACATCTAAAGTAGACTCACTTGATTTCATCTGATATTGTACTTTTGGCGAACCAAGTGTCAGTATTTCAATAAATGAAGTCCCATTTAGTGAACTCTGCATTTCTGTTGCAGTCATATTTCAACTTCCTGTGTTCCCGTCCAAATGCTCCAGGACTGAACTTATTTCCCCCTTGAAGACTGAACGTGTGTCTGTGGCAGTGTGGGCTGAACTCTGGACTTCCAGTAATATGTCTATTTATTCAAGACAACAAAGGCCTCTGTGATAAATACCATTGAGTGAAGACTCACAATGCACACAGTCAACATTGTAGTAATGTTTCATTTCCAGTCTGAATGTGTATCTGGCACCGCAGAACGCATCTCCTGCCACAGACAGCAGTGTGATCAGTTTATTTGTGAAAAAGCTTCTAACAAGTGGCATGTAATGAAAATGTCATGCTAATTGGTAACTGAGCTTTTCGAGGAAAAAACAGTTTTGCTTAAAGGCTTATCTTTGATATGTGTTCACTCTACTGAACAACATGTTTCTTTGCTGTTTTTCTGTGTTTATCTGTTCTGCTGGGGCATTTACTTTAATGGTGGTTTCAACAGTAGTGCGGCTTGATACTGTAAAAGTGAGGCAAAAACTATTGAACACATGGAATAATTAGAGGGTTCTATTAGAGGGCAACAGGTTGCAGAGAGGCCTATCCCGGCAAAGGACTGTGGAACGTAGTCACATACCTACTCCTCACGTCTGACCAATTCCAATTAAGGTTCCAGTGGGGACCTTTCTCCCTGCGTGTGCCTCTCCACCTCTGCTTCTTACTTGCTACCCTTTTCCCTCAACCTATCCTAAGGGAGTGCATGTATGTAGACACGTTAGTTTAGCTGCTATAGGCTTGGACTGTTGAGGGGGGCACCTTACTCCGTCTTTCTGGCTGTTTGTACCTGTGTACTCTCATGTTCCGATTAACCCAGTTTCCCCCAAATCTCTTTTTTGTGTCTACATATACGCCGGGATCCTGAGTCGAGGCTAATCATGTTGCTGCGGTCGTGTGTCCTGGATCCTCCATCCTGAGCACTGGATCTGAGTCCTGGACTTCGAGTCGTGTCTGAACCTGTTGCTGTGGTCCTGCCTGACTTTCATCATACTACTTCCCTGATGGCTCCCACAGGATTGCGACATCCTCGTGGATTCATCTTCTTATTATAGACACATGCATTTCCAAACATTTGGACTACCTATGTTGTAAAATGTATTATCTCTTCGATTTACACACGGCATCTATTGCACGTCTGTCCGTCCTGGGAGAGGGATCCCTCCTCTGTTGCTCTCCCTGAGGTTTCTCCCATGTTTCCCTTTAAACTGTGGGTTTTCTTTGGAAGTGTTTCCTTGTACGATGTGAGGGTCTAAGGACAGAGGGTGTCGTATTGTCATACTGATATTCTGTACACACTGTGAAGTCCACTGAGACAAATGTAACATTTGTGATATTGGGCTATATAAATAAACATTGATTGATTGATTAATAATAATATTTCCATGTTTAGCTTCATACAGTCACCAGTGCGAGTGACAGTTTATCATTTACATAATGTTCATGTTCAAGGTAACACAAGAGACAAAAAACACAAAGATTTGACATTCAGGAAACATAAAGTAGTTAATACAAACACATTTTTCTTGAGGTTAGGAATTGCATATTTCAAGGAAGAACTATTTCTATGTTTGGCAATAGCTGCCAGGCTTTCTAAAATGAAGATGGATATGCTGGTAAAAAGCTGTGTGTGAATTTGATGTTCTTTTCAGTAAAACTAATTTAGCAACTTCTGTATAAAGGTTAATGATGCATATAGAGTTCTGAAGCTCGGCTACATTTACATATTTTGACTTTGTACTCTGGGAAGTCAGAGAATAAGAGTACCAACACAGAGTGTAGGAGCCATTTAGGGGTGTTGTTGGTATGTCAGTTTATTTATATTTATACTACAATACTATTTTGAACACTTGGTGGCGGGGTTTAGCTGCACCGGGTGTATAAAAGCAGTCACAGGTGACAGGCAATGACGTGGACACAGGAGGAAGAGCATACCGCTTCCATCAGCAAGAACAGAACGGCAGAACGGCACCAGCCCAGCAGATGCTCATACCACAATCATTGACACAGTGTAATAAAACCTTGGTATGTAAACGCAACATAAATCATCATTCTAAACTGCAGCAAAAGACCGGAAATCAATCTGTTCGTGTCTACGTCAGGATCACTCTGAAAACCTTCTGTGAAAATAATGGCAAATATATAGGACATTGCAACATGGAAATTGCCATTACACAGAGAACTAACTAGAGGTTCTGTTCTTTTTTATAATTAATAATGTTCTTTTGGAACTAAATTAGTATGCTTATCAGATGAAGGCTCTTTGCAAGGCCGCTTACTAGGATCATGGCGTATCAATCTCATGCAAAAATATGAAAATGACTTACTATAGAGCAGGTTTGGAGCTAGAGAGCAAACGAAGAGAGTCAAAAGTTCATGTGGCGCCTCTTAGTGAAACGTTTTCTCATCAGATCCTAAAGTCATTGTCCCATCAGAGACATTATCTCAACGCTCCTCAGCTCCAAACTATATGTGAATATCAGCAAACCACAACCACTGAGGGCGTGAAAGCTATCCGAAATGGCCACACCAATCTCTGGCTGTCACACCTTGTGCATTTGCACTAATGCAAATATTTATCTGAATTCACACTTGGCTTAATTTGACAAGAGCAAGTCAGTCTTGAATGGCTTTGGATGCAAAATGGTAATTATTCCTAAACCGTGCTGGAATAATGAACTCGTTAGCATGCTCAGCCTCCTGGAATTCATTACCCCGCTCTCATGATGGAGCAAACCCTGATCTGTCTTCATTCCCAACTGCTCAACTGGGACACACTCTGAATCAAACAGCCATGTTGTGACATGTCCAGCGAGTACTCACATGTACAGTAGACACACATGTAAAAGCTCATCTAATGACGCTAATCCGCTTCCCACTGTCTCATGTGATCGCACATGAAGAAAAGCATGATCCGTGCAAATCGGAGGAAGGCGGTGCAGGAAAATCATAACTGGTGCTTTTTACTCAGCCCTTTGAAAGAATGTGAGTGTGTGACAGTTTCAAACCAACTGTACATATCATGTCACTAATTAGACGACATCAAGTCCTTTATTTTTCTTAAATGGAGGGAAGATAGCAATGTCACTAGTAGGGGAACTATTTTCGAAATGGTTAAAAGCTCTCCAAAGAAAACTTCCACCTTATGGATGGATTTTCAAATCAATATAACCAAATCTCATAATAAAAAAAAAGAAAGACTGAAGACACTAAAGACTTTGAATTTCAGTAATCCATATTGTAAAATCACATAAGGCTATAAAAATGTGAAGACCAGCTCTAGTTTCTGTCTCACATTTGAGAATACAGGAGCTGATATGAGACCGGAGGAAGTGTCTTTCTTCCTCTTTCTGCTCTTTTTATAAACAGATGTTCTTGTGGTTCCTGTTCAGGCCAACAGACAAACAGAAGAGTCGTGCTTTCACACTAGTTTTTAAATTGAATTTACATAATTCAGACTTAAAAATAGCCAGCCACAGTGGCTCTACAATGGGGGGGGGATATTTATACAGCATTTGATGATACCTATTGACAAAAAAACATCTGAAATAAGTAGCAAACAACTCCATATGACAAAATATGCAAGAAATGGAGTGATGTGTAATACCCATGGATGTAACTGGATACAGCATCGGAGGCGGGGTTTTGTTCTTTCCTATGAGAGCTGCTCATTGGCGCATGAGGACAAAATGGCCCAACTTTAGAGAGCGAAACGTCAGATTACCCATCATGCCTAGCTGTCAGAGCAGAAGAACCCGTATGTGCGCTCACAGAGCATGCACCCCTTAAGCCTCGCCCCCCGAGCTCCCACTTTCGGCTCAGTAGAATGAATGTAGATTCGGCTTTTAGTGCATTTTACAACGTTAAGGACCGAATGATTCTAATAAGGGCTATAAAATAGTTCATACTGGGTAGTTTATTTAGTTTAAAAAAAATGATCCACCGATTTACAGACGTCTCTTTCCCAATGTTAGTCAATGGGGAAAAGTATTTCTGGGCCCAGTGACGCCACGGACTGATACGGAAATTGTAGTACCGCCGTTTGGACCCAACGAATATTTTCTTCAGAGTCCGGTGCACTTCCTGGGGGCTTGGTAATACCCGGCAACCTGCTCCAATGAAATAGGAGGCAGCATTCGAGCTCACCTACTGGCTCCATCCAATCTAAAATAAGTCATGAATTATACAAGAAATAATATTGTTATAACATCAAGGCAAGAGTAAGCTAACATGGGTGCTATAGTGACTCAGGGATCAAGTTCTATTAGAAGACATGACGGGCTGAGGCTAGTCAGTTAGCATGCTAATTTCAGTAGATATGTTTGCAATATAATCAATAGATAATGTTTACACTCTAACCTAGTCACATTCTGTTGACAATGTTCATTATTTTAAATTATATAAACTTGAACCTCAGAGCCATATCTTACACATTTCACTTGTGAAAACATCTACTGAACTTCACAAAAAGTGTATACTGGCTTGTTATTACCTGAATCATTGCCATATACACTGTAGCTAATGTGCACATGACACTAAAGCCTTGAATCAAGTAAACTGCTCTCAGAGCACCCAACCAATTTGTATTCTGCTTTTTAGTCTTGTTTTTCTCATTTGTCTTCTCTACCGGCTGGGTCAAGGACAGATCAGGGTGCGACACACTCCCAGTCAGCATTCGTCCCTTTTATCTAAGGAAAACGCTCGCAGGCACTCGGCCTGTTTGTCCTGCGTTTGAGTCAATCACACCCCCAAACAGGCTCACAATCAATGCACACATTGCTGATTACATTTCAGATGGGTATTTGGGAGGTAAACATTTGAATGACAGTACAAACAGACAGAGTACTGTGACAGACACCGCTCTGTGCCTTGCCAAGTGTCACACAGACCGCAGCATCTGTAGATTCACACATTCACAACCGCCGCGCAGCTATGCCAGTTCCTTGTAAAGACTCCTATTTATGCAGTATTGCTTCCCTTTAATGTTGGCAATTTACGATGATAAACTAATTCCATTGTTGCCCTCCCTGTGACTTACTGGAATAAAAGCATTGGATGAAAGCCTAATATCTGTAAAATATTACACTGTTTTTTACTCAGCACCTGGAAGTGGGGAAGCTTTATTGGGGTTGTAGTGTGTCTGGTGACAGCTGAAGAGATTTTCAGCACAGCGGAGTTTAATGGAAACAGCTGGGCAGCATGTGGGTTAATGTAATGGCTTTGCATGTTGAGCAGAAGTGGCGCTCAGCTATCAGAGAGTCATCGACGGAGCAGACCCGCCGCTCCATCTCTCTCCGGCTCTCTGGCCCCATATCTCCAGCTCTCTTTTCTCACTCCCCTCTAAGCACCCATCAATTGAGGCAGTGAAGCCATCAGCGCCCACGCTTAGCCCGCCTGTCTCATTGCTTGGATAGCCGTGTGTGTGTGTGTGTGTGTGTGTGTGTGTGTGTGTGTGTGTGTGTGTGTGTGTGTGTGTGTGTGTGTGAGTGAGAGAGCTTTTGCGTTTGAGGGTGCTTGTGTGTGGAGCCCCTTGATTGGACTCTACAGCAGAGGCTGGGACATTAATGAACACTGCCTGTCACAGTCACAGTCCTCTCTGCTGATCTCTCACCCATAATTCTGGGCGATGGATCAGCGTAGCCGGATCTAAATGGGCTCTCTTTTTGCTTTTCTCTCCTCCCCGCTGCCTGCTTTGCTGGCTGGAGATCGCAGAGATCAGTGGAGGCCTCTAATCCGGGCCGCTTTCTGCAAACCTCCCTGAAGTGTGTGTTCAAATAGTAGGCTAGTGTTCAAGTCAAAATCAGGACCAAAAAACAACTGAGGCGGTAACTTGGATCATTCTGAGATTTTGACAAAACTTCTGGGAAAGATATACCACAGTTTTTAAGTTGTTCAAGTTCTGAAAATGACAGTGGCTCTTCAAATCTGAAGACATATACTTTATCTTAATCCTCCACTGATATCATTTGCATTCTTTATAATGTCAATGCAGGGACAAAGAACATTTTATAATAACACATTTCTCTAGGCAATATTAATAAAAGGAAACAAGGAGTACAATAAACCAGATTGCTATCAGCACGGATACTGACCTGATTTAGTGGATTAGTTGTAACTTAACCAAGTACACTTTCTTTGTAAGTTTCAGGACAACATGTAATATGTCGGCTATTGGTTACCTTCATTGTGCTACAGTGGGTATCCTATTCAAGATTTAAAGGTCCCACATTGTTTTTGAGATATGCACAAGCCAACGAATATTGATGGTGAAAATCTGTTAAGATAGTAATGGTCCTGTGTTCATTTCTGTAGGCAACAATATACAGATCTCACATTCGGAGAGGCTATGTATGTACTTGATTTATTTCCTAACATTTTGAAAGGAATATTATAAAACACAAAATTATATAAATACATTTTTTTCGGTACCACTTTAGAATAAGACTACCCTTATAAAAGGTTTACCAATAGTTTGTAATTCAATTATTAATTAGGTTGTGAACACTTTATAAATCATGAATAAGCTTTTTATAAGATATGAGATAAACAGGGCGACTGTGACCAGTTGCTTGCCAAATAGTGAGCCCACATTTATCTGTACTGCTAAGCCTTATATTGGCTACCTAGCTTACTTCGTCTTCTTCATCAGCCAGCATCCTTGGTATCTGTTGTTCACTGAGTTGATTCTCGCTAAGTAGCCAATATAAGGCTTAGTCATCTTGCCAAATAGTGAGCCTGTGTTGATGTATGAAAACTATGTTAGAACTGGTTTATAAATGGTTCTTAATGATTAATAAAGTGTTTACAACCTAATTCATAACCTAATTATAAACCCTTTATGAATCCTTTATAAGGGTAGTCTTATTGTAAAGTGGTACCTTTTTTTCTTTATGAAATCATTCCTCTCTAAAAAGTACTATGGAGATGCCTGTTGCATGCAAATACAATTAAGTTGTCAGTTTTGTTTAAAAAAACACCGAGTACAATCTTGAGTGCCCAAGCACAAACTGACCTCTACTATAAGAGCATTTAAAAAGTGTAATTCAACTTCCTCATTCCATTTACATTCATCTGTTCTGACTGATCAGTAACTGTAAAAACATTTTTGTTTCACAACAGAGAAAGATTGTTGGTCCAACCAGATGTTATAAACACAAGAAGTTAAAGGAAACGTCATTCCTGCATCATCCTGCATTGTCAAGGTCCTTGTTGTTTCAGATTAAACGATCAGCACTCTGCAAACTCGACTCACGATAACAATTAGAGAGACAAAAGTCTTCCTTCCTTCTCAGAAATGGAGAGAAATCACACCTTTGTATACAGCCCTGCTCTGAGTCTGCTCAGCACACACACACAGGAAGCACCCAGCCATATAATGTCAGCCTGCGTAACATCCTTCCACCCCACATTCAGAAAGAACGCTCATTATGAATATGCAAGGTTGCAGTAGGAGCAGCCTTTTGTCTTTACGCCCATGTTTTATTTAATGAGCCTGGGGTTGGTTTGACTTGATTTGCATGTGCTTGTTATAGAACCACACATTGCCCTCACACCTCCCAATATAGAGACATTATGATTCAATGTTTCGCTTCACTTGTCCGTCAGTTTACGCGGGCAGAAGGACCATGACTCAATTTTCCACCGAGGAGGATGCTGGGGCTTTCCATTTGTGTGCACTTTTTTCATCGAGGACGGCGGTTCTGCTTTTTGGAAGTGTATGCGCGCGTTTGAGCATATGCACCCGTGTGATCTGAGGTGTGTCGTTTGAAGCTGGGTGCGTAGGGAAGAAGTGGCTCCCCTGTGAGGGAAAGCTGTGAGGAGAATAGTGCTGATGCGGTCCCTCTCTGTGAAAGCAGCCGGATAGCACCAAGTGATACCACAGCAGGACACCAACTAAATGAAAAGGCCTAAAAAAAAAACTGCAGCCATCTATCTTAGATGACAGACAAAAGAAAAGATAAAAGATGAAAATCTCCTTCTTCTCTTTCCACTTCTAATCTGGAAATGGCTTGCATGGAAATGCGGCTCATACCATACATGGCGATTAATAGCCTTGAGGCGGGAATGTGTCCCACTTTGATGATGTCAGTGCTTTGAGGAGTGAGGGACAGGTCAGTGTCAGCGTCATGGACATTAGAAGCCTGTGGCGAGATGTCAGGCCGGCTCGCGCCATCGCCGTGTGATGAGGCCTGGACAGACGCGGAGAGGGGGCAAACGTGACGATGATTCAACCCCGCGAGGAGGGAGGCAGGCAGGGAGGGAGAGAGAGAGACAAGAGGGGGGAGGAAGGATACAGAGAGCACATGGCGAAGAGAAGACTAAAAGGAGAGGATATAGAAAGAGATAGGGCAGCGGGAGGGAGGATCATGATAGGGACAACAAATGGGGACTCTAAAATACACTGAAGCGGGGGTGAAAGGAGGAGTGTGTTAATAGAGAACAGCATGGAGTGAATGAAGCACGTTAATGAAAAGGGGTGCTGCTGAGCGAATGGGAATACAGCTTTTGAAGTGCTGAACCTTGCAGCAAATAATGACTAAAAGGCATGACGACGGGAGCAGAATTGAAAGAGGAACAGGTTGACTGAATCAAAGTTGTGAAAGGGAAATCAACAACAAGTCAAGGAGATCATTTTGTGACCAGAAGAGGATATAAATGCCTCCTATAACACCCACATGTCACCACAAGCAAAGCACACACTTTCCAGCTGCTTCGGTGTAGCGCTAGCTGCTCGGTAGCCCAGGAAGAAAACAAATGTGAGGTTCTCCTGCAGAACTCCCCAAGCGATCGTGAGTTGCTGCATGAATGCGAAACAGGGCATTGCTGAACAAGAGCACATATCCTCTGCAAACTTTCTCTGAATAATTTAATGATCTGTGTTTTAAGAAATCAAAAGTTGTTTTTTCGGTTTTCTGTGCCATGGCATTTCAAGCCTTTGTGAAAGCTCCTTCATCTTCTCTTGTGATACAATTAAGTGTGTGAAGGTGTTTCACTGGATATTTCCCTTTTTAAAGACCAGTGTCCGACCAAAGTCACACACCATTTCATTCAGAACAGGGATCTGAAAACGCTGTCAGAGAAAGTTAGTGTGTGGAAACGCGATGTTCTTACATGTATTTATTTTTGCTAAGACTCTTTAATAATTCAATACGAATACTCAAATAAGGAAATCCTCCAAATGGCCAGCATCTATATTTCTTTCTAACGTGGAGCAGTGTGGGCGGGGGTCGGGAGGATGTACTGAAGGGAACGTCATGTGGGTAAGGTGTGGCGCTGACACCATGGCCATCTGGAAGACCTGTGTGGAGCCGAGGACCTAACAGTGAGCGCAGACTGCCACCTCACACACACACACCTGATCTCAGGCCAGGGTCTGTCTGCGTGAAAGTGTGTGTGCACGGAGAGACAAATAGGGATTGAGTACTAGTCATATTATGGATTACGGGTGTGTATGGCTATTTAAAAACACATATCTGTCAGCCGTCTGGAAAATGGGTTGAAATAAACAACGCCTGAGGAACGGTGACAGATGGAGAGAAAATGAGACATCACACGTGTGTCAAATCATATTGACAGGGGTGTCTCCAAACAATCCTTTGATATTAATCACAGGGCCAGGAGCCATTTGTGTGCATATGGCACAGAAAGGGAATAATTGAGGAGAAAAGACCCAACTAGCTATAATCCTTTATTTTAGAGCATGGGTTCCTCTGACGGAGTTGAGTAAGCCAATGGTAAACTTGCTGTCATTTCATTGGTCAGAAGGAGGCATTTGGCTTAGGACTAGTGAAGGAAAACTAAGCGTTGTGTTGGCGTTAGACTCTACAGTGTAGATACGCAGAGAGGCCAGCTTCTCCCCGCATGCCAGAGTGGAAATGGAGTGAAACATCCCAGACAGTATCAGTAACATCAGTACTGCTGCTGATAAGGCACTTTATACTGATGGTCTACATCAGAGAATTCATCATTGGGTTTCAGCTATCATGACTGACAATCCTAATTTGTTGTCCTTTGATATGTCTCCAAAACCCACAGTTTTATTATATTATTATGGTGTGAAATAATCATCTAAATATAAGAGTTAATGCTGACTTAACTTACTCGTGTATTCGTTTATTTGATTCCATTTGTTTATCCATTTACAGGAATAATTCAGTTGTGTTTGTAGTTTGTATGCACCTCTTTTAAAAAATGTTTTTTGCAGAGACAATTTGTTTTTCCTTTGCCAGGTTCACTACGTTTCCCTTTTTCTTTGCCAACATGCTGGAGTCAGCTTTTTTATAATAGTCATTTTGAAGCATTATTTGCTTAGCTTATTAAAATGATACCCTCACCTTTATTCCCTCAACTGCCCGTGTGCTATTTCACCAAAGCCGGTGTTTTTAATAAGGTATTTGTGTAATTGTTCGGCTCTTTCCAATGGAGCTGAAGATTATTACACTTATCAGCTATTCTTTCAATTTATTAATTGATTGTTTAGTCTATGAAACGCCACAAGAAAGTATAATGAACTACCATATCTCAGAGCCCAAGGTGACATATTCAAATGGCTTATCCTCATCTCAGCCACATTCTAAAAACACAAAGAAATTAAAGACAGGGCTTCAACTAGCAATTATTTCCATGACTCAAAACAGATGCTTATTGAGTCAGTTAATGTGCGGTCACATACAAACATAGAAAAGCAACTTCACAGAGATTAAACAATTGATTTTGGTTCATCAACCAATCAAAAAATAACTCCGCTTATTCCCTGGTTTCAATGTATGTGGTTACCGCTTTATTCCTGCACCAGAACTGCCATGGAGTACACAACAACCCACAATGCCATGCTGCGGTGGGTATACCCACATGTATGCCTTGAGCTGTGTTTGACCGTTTCTACTTCTGGCAAGTTCCTCTTTGCTGTGTGATTACTCTGCCTTAAGCCTGTTTAGAGCAGGTCCTTCTAAGACTGGGTCTATAGCTTCTTCCCGTGTTGTCTATAGGTCAATGCGCACACTAACACGATCACACAAAAACACACAAGCATACATACAAACAAATACACAATGAGGCCCCATGGCTATATAACCACTCTCTTTGCCTCCAATATAATATATGTTTGTTTGCTGGATCTGAGCAGACCAACAGCATTACCCTGATGCAGCCAAGCGTAGCCTGCCTGGACACACACTCTGTCAACGGCAGTAACCGAGCACGACTACTGCACTGCCAGAGATATGGAGCAACAAATCTATAGCTCTCACACAATGGGAGAGTGTGCAAGGTGGTATCTAGCTGCAATATATGATATAATTTGATAAACAGCGAGGGTCAGTAGGTAGGTCAGCACACCATTAAGTCATTTTGACATTTTTGATCCATTGCACCCAGTACTGGGACAAGGCACTGGGCGTCACCTAAGAAAGAATGGAAAGAAGAAAAACTGGCTGGAAGCACAAGGGAAACATAGGCCGCTTTCACTGCAGGAGACGAGCAGAGACAAAAGACATCAGATGGAGAGTCTGCTTTAACAGAATGTAACGAGAAACCAGGATCAGAAACGCACTCCCTCCAGGGAGACAGGATGGGCAATATGGAGAGGGAGAGCTGATGTAAAACTGTGGTATGAATTATGTAGAGATCCACTAAAAATAAAAACATTTGACTTATTGCAATATTTTAATACTTGCGATGAAATGTTGAATATCGAAAAATGCAGTTATTGGATAATCCTTTGGAAATGGTGTAAAAATGGATGAGGTAATATTCACACTGTATAATTCTGCTTTTCACTATATCTAATGATCTTCAGCTCAGTGAGTGGAATTCTGAATTGAATGGGGGAAGGTGAGGCCTCTGAGTTAACAGTTCAATTAAGGCAGCTACTGGATTGGTAAATAATATTGCTTAACAACTAAGCAAGCAAGATCAATCATCTGAATGTCATTTGGCTGAACTGGAAACAAAAGCATGTGTATGTACAGTACATAATGTGTGTGTGCAAAAATACAGAGCAGAGGCCCAGACCAAAATGAGTTTTTTTATTAGACATGTATTATGTAAAGCATAAAACTGACCTATTATCAGCTCTTAGCTGTAAATATCTGGAGCTTCGTTTTCTGTAAGACAAGGATTATGATGTGTGGGAGTCTGATATGTTCACAAGGTAGCAGCTAGAAAGTAGAGTGTAGGTCAAGTGTATAAAATGAAAGAAAAAATCTCCCCATTCACTGTGATAGACTGAGGGATACAGTAAGGAAACCATTGTTGTACACTCTTTATATCTCAGGTATGCTGAGTCATGGCAGTTTCAAGATAACCGTATGTACAGTGTTTTCAATGAGATGCAGTGCTTACAATGTGTGTGTGTTTGAGGGCGTGTGTGTGCAGGCATGAGCCCAATGAGGCAGAAAGGGTGCCAGTAGCCTTTGAGTAAAGGAGCATGTGTCCGGCATCCACCGCTGTTGTGTTGCGTCACAGATGTCACCTGCTCCAGCAGCCTGCCCTGCACCCCTCGTCCTCCCGCACCACTTGTAAACAACACTACACTGGAGGGGGACACAAGCAGCCCACCGTGTTGTTAGCTGTTTGGATTGTATCACATTGTTTTCTGATTGAACTGTGGGTCGAAGAATAATCACAAGCATCCTCAATGAAACAGGAGAAATGTTATCCACAGCTACTGGCTATGTTACGTTGAAATGACCTTTGCCAAGAACTGACACTGCAAAGTTAAACTGAATTAAACACTGCTGGCTGCTGGCCTTAAACACGGCACATTAGCCTGGAAAGAAGCCCGGCAAAAAAAAACATACTTATACGGATAATGTCAGCCACAATAAAAGTGTGAAACCACCATCCCACAAAATAAATCCACTACAACACAAAGATGTGTTTGTGTGTGTGTGTGTCTTGTTGATGTCTGTGTCAGAAGCATAGCGTCTGCTAATCTTTCAAAGGAGCCCCCTTTCATTTGTGTGGTCATCTTTTGGAGAGGGCCTGAAATTCCTTTTGCATGCCTCACCACTTGTTTGCTCGAGAAGCCGAGAATGCTTTACCGCAGGAATCCTCCATGGAGATTGTTGATGTGTGTATCTTTCTCTCCCTACCTCTCTCTCACACACACACACATAAAATGTGCACACCCACACATCACTGATGTTTCTTTTTCGGAGCGTCTTTAAATTACCACGCATATTATGGAAGTACTGCCGTGACCCCTTTTTATTATTCCTCTTAATCTCATGTGTTTACAGGGTCAGCGGCCGCCCCCATTCCACCATCGCCCCCCCCCCCCATCACAACTCTGCCTCTCTCCAGCAGAAAGAGACAAGTGGTGGCATCCGGCCTCCTGTGGAGCCCCTCCTGCACCCCCAGATCAGGACAGGACAGCATGGCAGGCTCCTGCTAAAGGCCTCTCGTGCCCTTGCCGCTAACCAAGTTCCCTTCCTACCAACTGTGTTTTATGGCTACAGTTGTGGCTCTAATACTTTATGATTTCTAATAAGGACGAAGGTGTCAAAATGCTTGAATAAATAGCTTGCAGGATCATTAAACAGCTTCCAAAATCCCCTCCCCTGTAACTTCCCAAAGTCTGAATGAGATGGAACTGAATCTGACAATCCAAATACTATGCCCTCTTCAAGCTGTGATTGGTCAGGTGTGGGAAGCTGGGAAAGTATCCAGGATTTCTGCACACATTCAAGGAGAAAGTCACTTTCTGGTAAAGAAAGCAATCAGGTGGATAATGAACTTGAAAATGTAGAATAAGAAAACAATTTGGTACAAGAATGATATACGTGCTGCTTGGACAAAGTTGGCCGATGTTTTAGCTATTAAAGGCCTTGTTATTGTCTTTCCTTGACAGCAGGCCAAGATGGCACCAAGAGGGTGAATCATTTTGTGCTGGCTGACATAAGCAGTTCATAAACTCCGGTTTAAAGTTAAGTGCTTAAGGTTAACATTAAGGAAGGGGTTCAAAATGAAATGGTGAGGTGAAACATAGTGATTTTCTTGCTTTGCTTGTAAGAAACATCCAATGACACGAAGAGGGTTCAGTCAAGTACACAGAGCGGGGCACTAGGAGCGCGATCTGGGGGCCTGGTGGGGGCCTGGTGGGGGCCTGGTGGGGGCCTGGTGGGGAGCCTGGTGGGGGCCTGGTGGGGGCCTGGTGGGGGCCTGGTGGGGGCCTGGTGGGGGCCTGGTGGGGGCCTGGTGGGGGCCTGGTGGGGGCCTGGTGGGGGCCTGGTGGGGGCCTGGAGGGGGCCTGGAGGGGGCCTTGGTGGGGGCCTGGTGGGGGCCTGGTGGGGGCCTGGTGGGGGCCTGGTGGGGGCCTGGTGGGGGCCTGGTGGGGGCCTGGTGGGGGCCTGGTGGGGGCCTGGTGGGGGCCTGGAGGGGGCCTGGAGGGGGCCTGGAGGGGGCCTGGTGGGGGCCTGGTGGGGGCCTGGTGGGGGCCTGGTGGGGGCCTGGTGGGAGCCTGGAGGGGGCCTGGTGGGGGCATGGTGGGCGCTAGGCAGCCAGTAGGGATGTTAAGATTCATCGATTCGCATCGGTATAAACGTTGAAGATGCGAGTGTACCGGTTGAAAGAGTGCACATCGGCTACAGTTTGGGTTGAACTCGCGATGCATCGATTGTAGCGTCTTTGCATCGGTAAAAAACCGATTCCTTCATATAAAATCCCCTCATCCTGTCAGCATTCAGCAGAGACGACCTTTGATCTTTGCTTCGCACTACGGAGGCCGAGAGTCTCAGTTATCAACAAACATGGAAGTCGAGGAGAAAGAGAAACACAGCGCACCGAAAAATACCTACAAATCAAACGTTTGGCAACACTTCGGATTTTTCAAGAAAGACGGACAACTTGAAAAATTGCTCGCAAATTGTAAACGATGCCGAGCCACTTTAAAGTACACAAGTAGTACGAGGAACTTAGCAACGCACATAAAGAGGCGACATGGGGTCTGCGGCTGAAAAGAGAAACATGAAAGTTAGACATATGAGTTCAATCACTCAGTGAGGTGTTCTGTCAGAGAGAGTGGTGTTGAGTTTACAGCAGCCTGTGACTGCCAATAATAGTTTACATGTCTTCCTTACTGTAAGCAGTTAAACCTGTTTGTGAAAGGTTGTTTTCTTTATTGTTCATATAGAAACCACACCACTGCTCACTGGTGAGTTAGCCTCTAATGAGTGTTAAGCACATCAGGCTGGCAGCTGTTTGGGCATTGCACTATGGTAGCTGTTAATCATGGGCAATGCATCCTTAAATTGTTTAACTGTGAGGTTTTATAAAATTGTACTTTACTCTGGAGACAGAGAACACTACTACACTTGTGAAAAGGCCAGTTTGTGAAAGGTCCAAGTGTTTGTTTTTTTAAGGTAAAAAAGAAACAGCATGATGGGATGCGCAGTACTAGTAGAGAGAACCAAATATGTAAAGCACTTTTTTGTTAATTTATGATTTGCTGCATATAAGGAATAAAACAAAAATCCTCTGTCGTACCATATTGAATTATCATTATTTTGCATCGTGTTGAATCGCATCGTATCGCATAATGTTGAATCAAATCGTATCGAACTGTATCGCAACAGGGGTGAATCGTATCGTATCGCCTGGTGTTTCAAAGGTATCGTTAATGTATCATATCGTTGGCAGCGTATCGAGATAGGGCTGCTCAATTAATCGTATTTTAATCGCTATTACGATTTTGGCTTGCAACGATTACAAAAACAGCGTAATCGAAATTAAACGATTATTATTATTTATTTATTTTTTGGTTTTTCAGTTGAATTATACTTAAAGTTCAGGGTAATCAACTGTTAAAAACATACTGTTCAAATGTCTTTTTTCAATAAATGGATATTTTCAAAGTAAATGGATAATCGTTTTTAATAATCGTGATATCAATTATTGACCCAAATAATCGAGATTATGATTTTTGCCATAATCGAGCAGCCCTATATCGAGATGCGCATCGTATCGGCCTCAGTGGTGGAGATGCACATCCCTAGCAGCCAGGGCTTCTAATCCCAGTTAAGACAAGCCCGGCAGGCCAGCCGCCACAAAGGAGCTTGGTCCAGTGTTAGTGGAATTAAAGCAAAGCCTCTGTTGTTATGCTAATCCACAAGACAATGATTATCTGCAGGGCAACGTTGCCACGGTGATAAACATGGCTAAAGAGTGTGTCAATTAGGGCGCCAATTGCCAGAGGGGAGCAAAAAGGGCGATGAGGCTGCTGTGAAGGAAAAGGAGAAAAACAGTGCAGAAGGCTTTTTGTTATTTCAACCAAGTGGATGGGTCAGTTTTCAAAAAGAAGGGTAAGCTTAGAGATGAAGCGTGACCCTCACAACTTGACCTTAGCTTGTCCAACTCCACGCACTAAAGACTTCCCCACTTTATGGCAAAAGTACAAGTACTAGAAAATGTAATAAACTGTCAAATAGTTTTGTTATGTTTCCTACAGAACATATAGGGCACAATTATGACTCTATCAACATGCTGTGAATACAATGATGAGTAAGTATGCCGGGTTGGTGTTTGCCTCATTTATCCTCTAATGTGACAGCACGGCAGTTCAGGTGGTTGCACTTTTAGTTTTGTTCAAGCATCAAGAGTTGAAGGAAAACCATAACATTACATTCATCTATAATAATCCTTCATTTACTCCATAAATCAAAGTAGGAAGCCAGAGACCTCGACGAGTGTTTAAAGCTCTTCGATGAGTTGATGTGCCAACTTCAATTCCTTGCTGTTGTCAGAAGATCAAAGAAAAGAACAAACCAGGCTATGGGAGGCTGCTTTCTGTTTCTGGAGCGGCTTGTCACACAGCTATTTTACAGATGCATATTTGAAAAGCTGGTAGTGCGGCTGGCATCACACGAGTGTCTCCTTCATCTTCTTTAAAACTAGCTCGGGGTCACAGACAGACAGAAAGTATACATGCCTTCATGGTTCAGATTACCTACATCCTGTCAATCCAGTTTTTCGGCACACTTACTTCCCTGCTGTTTCCTTAAGGAATGTTTCATGATTTTTTTTGCCATCTGGTCAGCCACTTGCTCTCTTCCTCTTCCCTTCTGTGCGCATCTCCAACAGCATAATAGGTCTTGGACTGCTGTGTCATCTCAATGAGTCCTATTAGGGGCTCTTATATCTGACTGGCATGTTGTTATTGCTTTCCCAGACCACAGCTAAAACTGAGGAATGGATCTGCCAAGCAGGCCCATTAAAGTCCCCTCTGCATTGATGGCACTGGCAATGAGGAGCATGGGGCTTGTGGTGGAGGCTGGTACAAAGACAACGTGAAAAGAGAGGAATGAGGTGACACCGTGTGATGCAACACCCCTGGGGCTACATGACAGGCATGTCAGATGCAAATGGTCTCATGCTGGTTTGCCAAAGGCTTTGCCATTGGTGAATGCCAGTGTTGTCACTCACCCTATAGTATGTATCAACATACTATAGGGGGGTTGAAGGACTTCAGAATGCTTGTAGAGGCAGCAGGATGCAAAATAGAAAACATGTTGATTAGGTTTGCCAGTTCACTCCGATGCTAAAAGATCTCAAATGAACCATTTATTGCCCCTCGTTTTTTTATTAGTTTACAGTAGTTACATGATGGGGGATTTGGACGAGTTCAGATTTGATAAGTGGATTGGATACTAAATCTCAATTTGATAAAATGCTAATGAATCCCAACCATTGTGCTGATGAAGCTTGTTTATTACTCTTACTGGGAGCTATGGCTGGGCTCTGGCTTGGCTTGTCTCCATGACAAGATGTGAGAAGGACTCAGCCAGAAATGTCTCTGTTCTTGGCTGAGATGAACAGCATAGCGCTGCAATATGTGTCCTATTAAATACAAGTTGTTCATTTTTATGGATTCCATTATTCTACCGTTTGTTTGATGGAATTAATTACATTTTTTCAATAAGGTTTGGAACGTTTTATGCATGTTTTAAATCCCAAGGGTCAAAAACTAACCATTTTTTATTGAAAAGTCTCATTTTCGTTTACATCCCTTCTGAGAGCTAAGCGCAGGTTTTGGTCTTGGACAAAAGGCCCGTCTTGCAGGGTTCACAGTCTTGCCTTGTATATGTATTAAAGAGCATTTTGTTTATATCCCCATTCTGTGGACCATGAAGCCTCAAGAAGCATCAAAGAGAAGCCGTTCTGTCTCCAAAACAAACTCCCAAATCCCAAACTGATAAAAGACCACACTATCCTCCTTCCCCTCAGACTGATTCTTCAAACTCTTGAGGCTCAGGCTCATGCTGGTACAATCACACACCTCCCCACATGCAACCAGCTAAACTATAGATAGGCTTTTTCTGACTGATGCTTCAGAGACACTAGATAACTCTTAACCCTCTCCTGTATCAGTCACTAGCTCTGTGCTGAGAGAGATTGTAATCCGGTCGACAGATGGTTGAGGTTGTTGTTCAGTGCCCCAAAAGCAGATAAAACACAGGAAGACGTCAGTTTCTCAGACATTATTTGGGAAACAATTGTTCTGCAACACACTGTTACACACAGAAAATATACAGTTCAATTTACCCTCAACTCTATAGTTACGGTTTACACAAGAGTGCACCAGGCATTTCCACTTCTGCTATTACTCATTTTGTGATATGGAACTGAAAAATCAATCAGCCCATTTGTGATGGAAACCCCCGGCAGCCGATGAGGTGTGTGTTTGTTTTGAAAGCAAACATATATCACATGAGAAGCATATAATGTATGTGCATTGTACCTACAAACAACTTCCATCTGCATTGTACAAGAACATGTGTATTGATTAGTGGTGCACGATAATTATATGATTATGACGTCATCCCGATAAACCCGATAAAAGTATTAATAGCCCCGATAATATACAATATATTTTTTGTAGGGATGCTCCGATCGCCAATTTCGGGGCCGATCGCCGGAATCAGTATCGGCCGATACCGATCACCGATCCGATCGAGTGGGCGGGGCCTAAATGGAAGATTTAAACATCACTGAGGCTCATTCACTGGAGCTTCCACAAACAACAATCAACTTAATTATTACATTCAAATGATGTACATTATTCAAGTTTACATTCACTTTGGATAATAACATGGGAGAAATTAGCGGAAGCGCTCTCTTTTCCTCTCTCCCTCTCCTGACAGCCTGTCAGTATCTCATGCAGCTCACTGATCCAGTAATGAGAGCCGACAATGAAGAATACATATATTTATAATAACTAGTTTAGCTTGTTCCAGAGGTAGATAAAATAGCTAAGTGTGTTAGGTCTAACGGCCCGTACACACAGCAGCTTTTGGCGATTTGTCCACCGCTTCCAGCGCGTCTCCGCCCATTGACTTTGAATGGGGATGACGTCACTTTCCCTCGCTTGTCGCCGAACTGCATTGTGGGGGGGCGAGGCGAAGATTTCCAGGATGTTCAGGATTCCAAAGTTGAACAATGTTCAACTTTTGAGGCTGAGCTGGAAGCGACAGCCAATCAGATCCGTTTATGCAAATCTGACAGTTCAAGCGCTAGCCAATCAAACCGCGTGCAAGCTGGGAGAACCAGACCCGCAGTTCATTTCTATATTCCACAAAAATGGAGGAGAACTTAGTTATTGCGGTAGCAAATCACCCGGTTCTTTATGACCAGTCCCTATTTACTTACCGGGATACAAACCGGAGGAACCAGGCATGGAGGGAGGTGGCAGAGGCAGTGGGTGAAACTGGTTTGGGGATTTTATATCCAGTTTACTTCGTTGCTAGTTTACTTTGTTGCTAGCAAGCATAGACAGTATCATTAGCCAGCATGGAATGTAGCATAAAATAGCACCATAGACATTAATCTCATAAATGTTCAAAATGTTAAAAAAATAAATGTTCATCATAGCCCTTCCTATTTGACAATAGTGTAGAAGAACCGGGTTTTTTTGCTTTGTATGCCGGGGGCGGGATATTCATGTGATATTCATGTGATTGGTTGTTGGTCGCGAAATCCCCAAGCTGTCAGACACGCCCAGCTCCAGGATTTTCAAGATTTGGTCAAAGCTGCTGTGTGGACACACTTTACGGTACGTCCACACAGCAGCTTTTCAAAAATCTTGAAAATCTTGGAGCTGGGCGTGTCTGAAAGCTTGGGGATTTTTTGCGAGCAACGCGACCAACAACCAATCACATGAATCTCCCGCCCCCGACATACAAAGCAAAAAAAAACGGGGATTTTATGCGAGCAATATATATATATAAACTCCCCAAACAGGCGAAAACCTATACCAGTTTCACCCACTGTCTCTGCCATCTCCCTCCATGCCTGGTTCCTCCGGTTTGTATCCCGTTAATAGTTCTGGTCGTAAAGAACCGGGTGATTTGCTACCGTAATTTCTCGTTTGGAATATGAGGAAATGAACTGCGGTCTGGTTCTCCCTGTGTGTGTGTTTCGCTGCGCTTACCTGTCCGGCAGGCGGAGCTGCAGGATTTCTGCTTCACACACGTTGCATACCGCTATTTTACTGTCTTTTTCGGACACCTTAAAATAATGCCAGACCGGTGAAGCCATTTTGGCGAGCTTGTTTTGCCGCACACAGAGAAAAGTGTCATGTATTTTACGTCATGCGATCGGCTCTCGCGATCGGCATGTTTAGAGAGCACCGATCGATCGGTAGAGAGTGAGTATCGGCCGATATCGATCGGTGACCGATCGATCGGAGCATCCCTAATTTTTTGGGTAAAAAAAAGAAACAAATACTGCGGTGTGGGTGGATTGGGATGAGGGGCGCTTGTTTTTCACTCGGCTCCTCCCGTTTTGCCAGTACTGTGGTATTAGTGGTTTAGGAAGAGGGGAGTTTTTCACAAATCCAGCGCTAAAAAAGTTAAAAGCGTACGAAGACGCCTGAGCTGCTAAACTAGCGGCGAATCCAAAGCCAGCTGCAAAGGCACCGGGGATTTTACCTATCGACGAGGCTTTTGAAAAAGGCAAGAAGTTTGCCAGATTTGTTTGGGAAAATAAATATGGTCACTTTGAAGAGTCAAAACTGTTCTTGGCTTTGTTTTGTTCATAGTAGTAATGCTCATGTCATTTGCTCACTACTAGTCTTTTTTTTACCACCAGGTGTGCAAAAACTACAGGTACATTTAATATATATATATATATAATATATATTATCGGTTATCGGTATCGGTCTTGAGAAGCAGGAAGTTATGGGTTTCAAAAACACAATATCGTGCATCCCTAGTTGATACTGCGGTACAGAATAATGCTATATCTATAATGCAAAGCCTGCAGCGTTAGAATCATACATGTGTTTTATAACTCAATCAATAACTGAAACATTGGGATTGAGACTTCTCTGTCACAGGGGACTGCTCAATACTGAGACGTGGCATTAAGCAACACGAGATTGAACATCACCGAGTGGTCCAATGGGAGATATTCCCACAATCATCTTAATGGGAGGCTCCTGGAATTGTTTCAAGTCACATCGATTAAGTTAATACATCCTTAAATCTATACTTCAAATGCACTGCCAAAATAATGCTTTGGCAGTGCTTTGTCCACATTTTGCAGATCTAGCTTTCTGTGGTCCCCTCTTCTGTCGTAGAGTAAGCAAATTGCAGCGATATGGAAAAATGTCAAGTCATTGTGCAAGGATCACGGTTGAACCTGCCTTTAACACTCAGGTCATCCATCAGTTGGCACAACCGACATGCCACTATTGTATTATATCTCATCATCGTAGGTTAATAAAGAAAACGCATCATGATTTCCCCCCAAAACAATGCTGTCTACATGTAATGACCGGATATATTAAGCTCAAATGTTACATGATTACTAATGAACACACCATTCACAGTTACCTGGTTATAATACGACCCTGATCCTTTGCTGATGTGCTCAATTAAATCCACCTCGGCCAGAAAATGAGTTGTGAGAAACACACACAAAAGAATAATCCACCCTCAGATACTTTTTGAAAAGCATCAATATGGGATGAACAATGCACTCCAGGCGATATTCTGTGATTGTTATAATTACGGTTTTGTTGTACCCACTTTCCTTCAACCTTCCTCCTCTAATTTGACTTTGGTTAGTGATTTCCTATATTTCCCAGAGTGCTTTTCAACAACTCTTAGAAAACTGGGGAATATATTGGTGATGTTGGGCTAGGCTTATAAGAACAAAATGTACTTGACGTGTTTGTGCCGGCAGTGCTTACATGCAGATTGTTCTGTAAATTCACAATGTCTGATTGCTCCCCTGCTGGGTTGCAGAGGACCATGCTGAGCCAGGTGACAGGACTCCTGCAACGGAAATCCAATCAGGCCAATCCTCCGCGATCCCTCACAATCCCCTCAGTACACCGCCAACAATCGGTAACACACACTGCACATTCCACACATACACATACAATGAACTCTTTGATAGCTACGGAGATGGACACATGCACATTAACCATCTCACCTCCTCTGAACTTGGCAGAGATATAGGGGAACTTAGTGCTAAGCTAAATAAATCCGTAGCCGACCTCACATGCTGACCTCGCAATGGAGTTCACAGAGATAAATCTGTATCAAAGGTGTAACGCCAAAATCATCAACCCCCCTCCATTATATAAACAAACCCTCCAGGAAGCAGGACTGGCACTGGTGACATGAATAGCCCCCTGCCTGTGAGAAAGATAATGCACGCCTTTCATCGTGGTCCAGGTCCCACTTTCCAAGGGCCTGAACCCTCTCTGGACCTGTGGGGAGGTCACACACAGGCCACCCAATACTGGCTGGTACTGATGGATTGGAAAACCACAGGCTAAATGGAGGCCTTTCAATAGGCCTTGTGTGTGGGTAGAGGTGGAGTGGGAATTTGGGCTTCCAGTGAAAACAGAATAATATCCACAATGCAGAGTCAAACCTGTCACACAACCTTTCTACCCAAGTGTGGGAAATGCACCCATTCTGTCAGATGAGCTCATAGTCTTGTCCTTTTTCTATTCCTCTGTGCGTGCGTGCGTATTCTGTTTTCTGGATGCAGAATGAATTTGGGCTATTGTCACTGTGAACTTAATGGCCAGCATCTGGTTCTTTGGCTCACTTTTTTGAATGTCTAGAGTGTGTGTGTGGGGGGCTGGAGGGGTTCGGAGTGAGGTGGGTGATCTGACTGCTTACGCCTCAAGCTGCGCAGCTGTCCCAATTACTACCTCTCTCTTCTCTCTAATTTCCCCTTCCATACCCATCTGCCTCTTCTACCCTCCAACTCTCTGTCCCTTCCATCCGTAGTCGCCACTATGACAGTTTGTACTTCCACCAGGCTCCAATGCTAGAAAGAGCCCTTAAGAGACTGAAGTAGGTTAAGATCCTGTTTTAAGTTTGATGCTGTGGGGTGTGTAAGACCTCGACAGTGTGGGATCTTGTCATGTGGCTGAGCATTTTTAGCAGCATCCCTGAATCCCTCCAGCCCGCTCTGATCCTGGCCTGAGCCGGGGACTCAGAGGAGCTGACAAGGCTGTTTGATGGGACATCGGCACTCAGCATCAGGGGATTGTGGGTGGGTGGTTAACAGGAAGAGGGGGTTTGTTTGTGTCCCACAGTGAGTCCCTCAACATTTTCTGATGAGCTAAACATTCTCAGTGTGTGTCATACCCATGTGAATACAGTTCCTCACACAGAGGAGGCACCACAAGCTGTACTTCCTTCTCCTTGTTCTTGGGCTGAGCATTCCCAGAGATACATAAACAAAATAGCATATACAGTATAAAGACACAAAGATATACATACATATATAGACACAAATTAATGCAAAGAAACACAGGCGGTTTTGCAACGAGGGACAGTTAAGTGCTATTGAGTTGAAATGAGAAAAAAAGGGGAAGGAAAATGTAAGCGCTACATGTGGATGGGTACATGCCTATTTCTGGATGGCTCCAATGAGCCGAAAAGAGATGTCGTAAGACCCACTTCCAAACTCAGGCTGCAGCAGCAATAACTCCCCGAGATACAGCAAAAGCAAGCACACAAACGTGCGCACACACGCACAGCTACACATCCTCTCTGTGAGTGCATTGCCAGCTGGGCAGCCTCCCTGCAGGGCCAGACAGAGCTCTTTGAGGGGGAGTCCAGGTCAGGATCTTTGACTGGTCTACCCCGCAACCCAAACCCAATTTATTCTCACAAATCCTCCAACCACCCAAAAAGCTGAGACTAAGGCATTATGTGATCTAGATCCAGTCTCTACACAAATCCAATCTGATGTCACATAGCTTTCGGGCCAAGCTCCTATTGTGCCTGCCTGACTGAATTCCTTCTCAGAACTCCCCTTCTTCCAAACTGCCTTTAAACATTCAGCAGAGTATCTACATCCAGAGACAGGTAGACAAGCAGCGAGACATTTGGACTGACATACAGCAGGGAAGGCCTTCTGGGCCTTTTTCTGCTGCCGGAGAATGCTATCAACCTGGATCAGGCTATGCAACTCAAGCTAAGCTTCAGCAGCCTCACAGCCCAGCTCCATGGAAACCTGCCCCACACTCGCCCTGTGATTGGCTCCTACGATCACTAGACAGACACTCTGTCTTACAATACAGATAATAATGGCCCTGCGGAAGGATGAGAGCAGGAGAAGAGTGATGGCAGAAAGGCCTTTTTCCTACAGATTGTGCCCTTTAGAGACAGCATTCTGCAAGCCTATGAGAGACCATAGACTACAGGTATGTTCACGCTCATTGCACGCAGCAGGTTAGCTCTAAAGTACCTACTCTGATGCACAAAGTCACTAAGATTCTCCCAAAGGGCATTATCATCTTAAGAGGTTAATGATTATGTTCTCTTCTCTTTAATAGTGGTTTATGTCATTCTCACATGACAAATGCAATCCACTGTTTATATTTCTTGTCTTGGTTGGGCGTGCGTCTATCCATATATAATAATTTCAATCTTCCTCAAAGCAGATTGCTAAGGCTTCTATTCAACAGATTCTGCTCTATTTACACTATAATGTCCTGAATAGGGATGCAGAAATACGCTGCACAGAGATTAACAATACTAACTAAGACAATGCTTCCAGATGAGCCCCTCTTTTTCTTAGCATTGTTACTGCCGCTTGCTACAAGCATTGCCATGTCTTGCATAGCCTCTTCACTTCAATGCTCTTTGTGTTTGGGGCCCCCAGTCTGAGAACATGTCTTCAAAATATGTTGTTTGTTTCCTTCATAGCTCTATTCAGCCTTCTCTTCTTATTCCTTTGACGTTTTCTGAAAAAAAATTGATATATCTGGGACAAAAAGGGGCTGTATGAACATTATACACACACTTTACAGTGAGCCAAAACACTGTGATGCTTGAAATTAGAATGGCTTTCCATGCAAACAGAGGCACTTGCTGTGCAGGTGACAGGCTGGTATTGCAGACAGAATTGAAATGAAAAACAAATCCAAGCGATTTCAAATAAAACTCCTCTTGGCAGTGGCTTGCTGCGCTAAACCAAACAGAGAAATGGAGCTTGCCATGTGACAAATGTGCACGGTGTTAAATACAGATAAAACTATGAAATGAGTCACCGCCCATTTTTGCTCACTGCACCACATCTAACCTCTTTGGCAGAGCAACACTAATATGTTTAATGAACTCATTAGTCAAAAATGAAGACAGACAGTGGCATGAGGCATGGAAGATGGGAGCACAAAGGGCAGAGAGAGGGAGGTAAATGAGAAAGCAGCTCAAGTGAGAAAGTGGGGGTCTACCCAGTAGAAAGCACATCTCCTTTATTATAGATGCAGTATCATGTGTTTCAGTAGCTACATGGTAGCAAATACAACATGTGTCCAATGCAATCAACTCACCAAGCAGAAACAACACAAAAAACGTCAAACCTGCCAAGTACATTTCTGGGGTGAGTTTGAGTGTTATCACTAATATTTCATTTAAGTGCTTCATCAAAATGGCACAGCCTGAAATGAACTGCTCTAATGTCATTTTTTGCACTTGGCTGATATAAATGGATCCACCCATGGCTATTCATCCCCAAAATGGCAGAGCCCAGATGAAAGCAAATTGTTGCCAAAGCTCGAGTCACTCTGCTTTATGTAGAATAATTAGTCTGACAGTTTGAAACCGTACGTATTCAAACAGAAGTGTATCTAAAGCAGCACATTCCTCTCAAATCCAAGATTCCCCCGCCATGGCATGGACCGACATCACCGCAATATATATGGCTGTTTACTTATTCATGAATGGGTAAGTCAATCAATCTGCTTCCAGTTACCCAGGCTGGCTTTATTAGATAACATTAATGATGCATTGGTTGTCCATGAGTGTTGGGTTTCTCCCTTGTCAGCGACTACAATTCAAATGAGAACACAATGCATATTGGCTGTAAATGGATCGAAACTCAAAAGATAATTGCAACCCTATGAGCTAATAATTTATCGTCAGACAATATGCTGTAAAGAAAATAAAAGTTGAAATATGACCTGTAATATCACCTGCAGACATTAAGTGATATTAAATACTACAGCTAAAAGACTAAAAAAGCCATTCGTCATCACAAATCGATTGCATGTGAAAGCAATTTAATTTCCCTTTAATCCATCATATAAGCAACATACATGCTGCGAGTCTGAGCTCATGACAACATTGCACCCCCCCATATACTGAGAGTTCACAATGTGAGTTTTGGAGGCACTTGTACATCACGAAGGCATACATCTTTAATCTAATGGGACTCCTGCTGGGAGTTGAACCTTACCAGCACTGACGCCAGACTTCATCAGTTGAGCTACACTGAACACAGGAGCACACACACCGCCTGTTATGCTGCCATGTATTTTCTCATAAGCTTTGTAAAGTGTGTGTGCTAAAGAGGGGATGGAAAGCAGAGACCCAACTCCCTGCTCCCTCTGACTGCCCTCATGTGATGAAGGTGAAGCTTGGACCACCGTTTTACCAACTTAATCACACATCAAGGGCCTTTATTATTAGTACACATTAACCACACCTCCAGATACTAAATACAAACACACGCCTGGTTGTGGTGATTATTACAAAGCATTTCTGATCCTAGCAGAGCACCGAGGCTGAAACACAGGCAACTGCTTTGTCTACTCGTCATACATAAAACACATTAAAGGATACACTTGTCATGGACACCTCCCTATGTCAAGTGTCTTTATTTATACGTGGTGTGCAATAGTGGAGGACAAATGCAATAGCTATTCATTTAACGGCGAGAAACTAATATGTGCCCACGTCAAACAGACAGTTAGCTTATAGGCTACACGCCTCTAGCACTGTTGATGCATTTAGCCTTTAAATAACGGCCGCCAAGTTAAACCAACACTAAATGCATTCACACTGCAAGGTTCAGGTAATGCTGCGGTTCTTAATAGACGTTTCCGACTGACTACAGTTGTCTTTCCGCGGATACATTGTAAATTGTTTTGAACATACACACTTGCTTTTTCACAGCGCGAATAAAGCAACAAAGGATAAACGCGGGGTGGTTTGAGTGGATATATTGTATCGAAGAAGCAACTGAACACCCCCCTGATGCACAGCAATAACATCCGAGTAACGGCGCTAACATAACGGGACCAGAAATTCCTTCCTACCGTGACCGCTATTTGGTCACCGTCATCTCAGCAGCGACACAGTCAACAGGCCGGGATGTAGTGGGGGAATCTGAGCCTCCGTAGCTCCTACATTTCCACCATGCAGCAGGGTTATCATCACCTACCTTGACATGATACACCGGCTTCCAGCGGCATCCGACCGGGGCTGCGGACACCGGGTCTGACGCAGCGGCAGCACAGATGTGTTGCTCCAGAAAATTGGGTAAAAGGCTGCGGCGGAAACAGGAACTGGGAGAGCTGGGATCTGTGAATACGGCAGGCTGCTCTGTGGGGATCTGCTGGACGGCCGGTGTCAAAGCAAACCAGAGAGGGGGAAACTTCATATCCGGTCACACCTTTTCAAATGAATACGATGTGTGCAACTCGCAACAATGTTTCTGTTGTCAACAACTAATTTGGTTTGTGTTTTTGCCACAGTTGATTGTGGTATAATTATATTTTTGATTTCATATTGTCTTTTTATCAAATCATCTGAATTTAAACTTAATATGAAATGTTTTTGTTTTGTTTGGTTGAGCTTAATTCAAGTAGTGAGCTTTTTTATGAATGGTTGTGAGGTATATTTGACGACTTCAACCTTTGTGTTTGAGTTATTTAATAGCTACAAAATAATAAATAATAGGTAATTTATGCAACTTTTTTGCCAATTGTTTTGTGAAATTTCTACATAAATTCAAATGAATTCCCATTAAACATCTATAATATGAAACATTTTGTGTTATATGGATATACAAATAAACTTGCATCCATATTTCAAATAAATGTAACCTTTGGGTAATTTATTTTGAAGGCACGGTGGTCTGATTTCCTGTCTGTTACTGGCTGCCTTGGAAGCTGCAGTGCGCACACCAGTGTCAGGTTGCTGTACTGCAGTCGGGCTGAAAGACAGACGAACCCTGTGCCACCAGGGTGATGGTGGGTACAGCCCCCCCCCCTGAAGGGTGACACCCTGCTTGACCTTCACTGGCACAGCATCGCATGGCTGAGTCTCTTGGATCGTATGTACCAAAGTGCCTTGAGTCCTCACTCATATCGAGACTGAATATGTTGCTTTTCATTTCCCAAGAGCAGCACTCAGCTCCAAAACTCAAGTTTTCTGGCTGTTAATCCACTTTTTCTCAACATATTAATCATACATTGATTATTTCTCACTTGAGTGATAAGGGAAACCAAATATCTTTGATATCCAATGTTTTTTAATCGTTTTTTGGTAAACTCGGGCAGTTGGGAATATAGTGATACGGATGAAGCAGTTTTTTTTTTACCCTGTCGATGAGACTGGGAATTTACAATAGGCTGTGTCATCACTCAGATGCTCAGATTAGACAGATTTTCCAAATTATGATGTCAACATTTTACATTGAGCTGTCAGCCAGAAAGGTTTCAACATCTATCTTGGTGTAATCTAATTGTTTGGACGAAAATGTTCTCATACATTCACATCATGTGGACTTGGGGATACAACAGTTAGAGCAAGTGACCAGGGAACGCACATCATTGCCACGTTTTCTCAAGTGGAAAGTATGTGTGAGGTAAAATCAGACGGAAACTGAAAGTGCTTTCATAATGAGTGTGTCTCATTTCAAAGAAAGCCTGTCATTTCTTGAACTGTGGGCGCCAAAGACAAAAGAAAACTCAGAACCACTATTCACAGAACATTGAAAAGTAAAAATAAAACGTTCCTGCCACATTATATACTTGCTGTAAGATCAATTACAGCGTTACAAGACTTGAAAAAACATATGGCAGAAACATATCGGATGTCAACTACACTGTGTTTGTAATTACAGCAGTGAATTGCTGTTTCCAGCAGAATTAAAATATAACGTATGGGATGAATACCAGTTTTTCTTTTATGTTTACAAAATTCAATTTACTGCTCTGCAAATGTCAGCTTTTTGTATTATTTATTAATATTCTGTAAAAGATTTTGTTGCAAAGCTCATCCTATTTATGTTTGTAAATAACATACCTGAGTGGACAGGGCTTCTGGAGGAGTCATCAGATACACAGCGATAAATCACTGCGGTAAACGCCGGACGTAATCAAGCTCAGCAGTCTTCCTGGAGACCTGCTTATTCAGTAATACACAGTTATGGTTCAGACTGCATGGCATTCATTTTATGTACTCAACTTGATACAGCAGAAATGTTCACTAAACTTGAAAACGACTCAACAAAGATTTTCACCAATTGCTTTTTGGTGTCTTTTCACTCTAGTTTAAGACATTTTGTTGCAGTAGCTTTCTTTGAATGTGACTAAACACCTTTTTAAACATCATAAATTGACCAGTTAGGGCCAAGTATGTTTTCAAGCACAACAACAAGAGAAGCCAAGGATGGTGTGTTTGAGTGTCTGGATGTGTGCTGTGAAACAGTAAACAGGCTTTCAGGTAGTAATTTGTTGCCCTTGAACATGCAATTTACTATCACTCTCTGTGAACTACTGCATATGGATGTTTTCCCATCTCCTTTTTCAGACTCACTTGAAAATTGAACCACTAAATCAAATTCATAATACCCAAAGGCTTTTCATTTGTTGTTGTTGTTTCCCCATCCATCTTTGAAAAAAATATCCAGCATGCCTCTGAGAGGTCTCACTCCGGTGGCGAGGAGCTGAATCACAATAACAACCACCTCCTATATTTGGTACACACATATTTTCCGTCTCACGTAGCAGTCTCTTACGGCTGATGCAGTAGCGCCTTCATGTGGTGCAGGGGCCACAGTGCAGTGTCTCTCTACAGAGAGGGGAGGGGATGGGATGAATCAGCCTGAATCATTTTCTTGGTAAGAGTCAGTTAAAAGAGGAAATATGACTCAGAAGACCTTTCAGTTTGGTTTCATCAAGCAGGCTTAACCCCTTACATAAATGACTCATGGTTCAAGAGTTCATTTATATTTGTCGCTGGCACACATGTATGCAGAACACCAACTGTACGTGCACTGCTACAGAGAAACAAGTGCACTCAAGTTCACAACCCTCACAAGCACACACGAAAGAATGTTATCACTCAGCTGTGATAGTCTCATCAGCGCTGTGTGGTAGGTCGATCTCTGCTGACCTTCTTCTCTTTGCCGACCTTTACAGATTGAGACACTGAGGAAGAGTTTCCAATAGAAGAACCTGTGAACTGTATTCACCTGAAGGAGAGCTGGAGAGGAACGAAACAGAAGCAGCATGGAGGATATGCAGCACCAAGTCACTGATGCTGCTTTATGTATGCAAATGTAGCCTTCTAATCTGATTGAATTGTAAATCTGTTTTAGAATAAAAAAAATCAGAGACTGTAAGCAGGCTCGCACAAATGCATTTCAGGGGTAAGAGTCACTTTTCATGCTTCACGAAATGCATCTCATGCTATGACAGAAACAAAATGGAACATGATAATTAAAATCTCATTAGAGTATCATTAGAATATCATTACCATATTAATTTGTAACACTTGAGAAGGAATGTATCATCATGGCACTTGTTACAATGTATTCTGTGCTCCCAAATATCATGAAATGTGAGACATTTAAAACGTTTTAATGAAGAAATAGACTGTTTAATGCAGTATAAGATCTTACATTCATTCAATTCAAACCTTTATTTATCCAGGTAAAATCCCATTGAGATCAATGATCTCTTTTTCAAGGGAGACCTGCAAGATGTTACATTCATGACTACAACATCCCTATTTCAATTCTGGCATGGGAGCTTTGTGGTGGAGCATTTTGGGGATAGGAACATCGTATTAATTCAAGTAACATGGTTAGCGACCCAGGCTGTTGTTAGCTTCAACTCTTGAAAAAACAACTGCTCATGGAGTTGGGGAATTACTCCAAGGTTGAAGATTAGAATATTAAGTATGAATGTTAATATTGTAAGATTGATTGTTAGTGGGTCACCTGCACTGAGGTGAACTATAACATCAATGATGTACTTTTAATGTCTACATTACTTTTGAAGTTTATCAAAATTAGGACCACTTCCTGGCTTCTTATTGAGATATGACACAATCTATTTTTACATTTTCAGACAATCATCTGTTGTTTTTCAGTATTATTGTTTTCTGTGTATAGTAATACACAGTAAAGAGTGATGGTGTCATTGACTTATCTCATTGCATTATTTAATAGCGAATTACAGTATGACATGATGGATACTATACACCATATTGCTGTTGGAATGATAGTTGATTCAGCCTTGCCTGTATTATTTAGAGAACAATCTCAGCAGTGGAAGTCTGACTGGTCTGGCCTCAGTAGCAACACCGTAAATAAATGATGCCAGTCAAACTGAGTTTATTTGAATACAAATGCTGGTGAGTGAGCTGTGAAAAATGTAATAAGAAAAGCAACAATCCAAAAGTCTTGAATTGAAAATATAATAAGGATCTGTTCGCGGTGGTTTGTTATTAAAAGTTGTAATGAACTTTGGCATGAGCTTAGAACAAATACAACCAATTTAACATGCAATATTGACGGATCGGGGAGTACCTATTATATGTTTAGGCTATAGCAGAAGATTTATAATATGATATGATTAATTATGTGCATAGAAAAAGTAATGCCTGCTGTTAATGGTTTAACTCTGGGTTTGAGGGCATGAGTTCTGGGATGCACGATATTGGTTTTTTGAAACCGATACCGATACCGATAACTTCCTGCTTCTCAAGACCGATACCGATACCGATAACCGATAATAAAAAAATGTTTACGCCACTAATTATTTTAACGCGATTAACGCATGTGTATTTTTTTTCCTTGGCCGCCCCGTAGTTTCAGAGCGCATCGAGTTTAAAATACCATCTACAAGCTGATGCTGACAGCCCCGCTCCTGCCGCCCGCTTGTGGCAGACCACACTTCCACGCTCACCGGCAGGCACCGACTGGCTGTTGGGAGGACCGGGAGGGTGTGTGTATGTGTGGCCCGAGCGAGCGAGAGAGAGACCTTACGTGCATTGTTGTTGTTAGCATCTGGTGCTAGCTAGCTGCGCTAACGGATATAAGGAGCTGTTTAAATGAAAACAGAGGAGCGACATTTCACCACAACTGCGCCGAGCACTTGACTTTATGCAGGAAGCCAGACAGTGGGATATTGTACGAAAAGTCAGCACACTCAGCACGGATAGTGCGCAACATGATTGCAGCGTCCAGGCAGCTCCGGTTCGAGCATATGCCTTGAGTTGCACATAGCTCCAACGCCCATACCACCGACGACATGTTTGTTTACTGTCCTGGCTTCACGGCCGCACACCATTTACGATAATTATCGGGCCGATAATTATCGTGCATCCCTAATGTGAAGTGTGAGCAAGAGTGGCTAAATCTCTGTATGTTATAAAGTAGCAGCATTTAGAAGGGGATGAATGCTTTTTGAACACCACTGTGCGTTTCCTATTAGTGCCACAGGGTAGCACTGCTGCACACACAGAGACAGATAATGAGCATGGAGGTTGTTTAATTTGTCTGACACATTTTAGATGGAAGGCAAGCAGCGCAATTGAATTACAGGATAACCAAAAGCGATGTCGACTGACTTGTTAACATGAAAAACAAATGAACACAAATACGGAGGAAGATGGGGAAAACACATATTTGGAAGGAGGCTTAGGGGAAAGTTGGGACATTTTGCCTCGAGAGTGAACTAATACTATAATAACTGTACTCAATTCATCTGAACAGCTGCTTCAAGGTAATACAGCTTGCTTGTTTTGTAATTGCATATTTAAAGTTTATTGCTGGTTTAATGAGCAGTGCAACAGTTGTTGATTGTGTGTCATCAACGCTTTGCCGATCAGTTTGTAAGCAGTGGTTTTTATTTAGTTTCAATGTGTGAATAATTGCAGCTGCCAGGTTGTATTTGTGAAGCTGATTGAAAATTGAGCATTTGTTATGATTTATCAGAGGCAGATGTATGGTGATTGATTCACTGGTGTGCATTGGCTGTTTCCACTTCGATGTTTCCTTGCGGCTGATTAAATCCTGTATTGACATTCAGAGGCTTAAAGCTTTGCCTGTGTAAAATCAGCCATCTAGGGCATGGCAAATAACTCACTGTTACTTTACATTAACTTTGTATTAGGATGATATGATTACATTGCTTTTCTTACACAACTCTGCAGCCCAATCATTGATGAGTTGGTTTAAATGTAAGTATATGAAACATTTGTTGTTTTATTTGTCTAATATGATTGTTTGATGCAAAGCCTACAATAGTAGTGGAGCACAGTTCATTGCACATCATGTACCCCACTGTGTTTGTTTTTGATGTGCATTTATTTCTATTGATCTAGCAGTATCACATCTGTAAATTACATACACTATGATCAAGGATGTCGTGCCATTAATTGGGGATTGCAATAATACACAAAATATTCCCTTTAGTGTCTAAAAAGGGCATTTCCCCAGGCATTACGATTACTCTATTATTGGTATGGCAATTATCTTTTTCCATGGCATTTGGGTTCAGTTGCGTTTTGTGCAAGTTAAGAATTTCATGCCACATTTCATGGTCATTTGTAGCATGTGATCCTTGGGGAGGAAACAGTTTATAGGACAACTTGCTTGTTAGAGCGTCTTAAGTCATTTCTTTAAAGCACTGTTTAAAAAAATAAAATAACCAACATGATTATCTGCTAAATAAAATGTAATAAATCCTAACTCTGATTAAATATGATGGAAAGAAAATATTTAATCATCACCCACCAATTTGACACTTGTTTACCAGTGTAAGTACTTGAGACTAAGATAAACACAAGTTTGAAAAATTATGTTAAAAATACTAATAAATGGACGAAGCACAGTGAGTGTATTATTATATATTATATTATTATATATAAGATAAAGTAGAGTTAAAGGACACATATACAAATATTATATGTATTAAATACATTTCAATTCAATGCTTCTGCAGGTGAGAATTTTTTTCTTTATACTTTTTTTCACAATGGGAGTCCCGGGGATTTCCCCCTCTGGGGTCGGTGAGCATCTCATTACCGTCACATGAGAGTCATTCGGTGGAAGTAATTTGAGAGTCATTGGGGTCCAATGCATTAAGCTGTGAATTGCCCGTGAAGATTATGTTAGGATAGCCCTGTAAGTAGCTGGTAATTGGTGTCATCATTCTGTTCAGGGATGGTTGGTTGAGATTGAATCAGAAACCTTTTGTCTCAAAGGAGAATCTCCTGCCTTTACGCTGCTGAATCCTAACCTGAGGATATCATGAGTCTATTTATCCATCATCTGTCTTCTGATCTGGGTCTGGAGCCTGTCTGGATCAGATATTCCTTGTTGCAATGAGTATGGTTTGACTGTGACATTTTCTAAGTCCCAACCTAAAATCCAATTTCTTATGTATTACTTATAATCTTCACTGTCACTCTCTACACTTTTCCTTTTTTTAAAGTGCGTATCTTGGCTTTTACTCTGTATTTTATATCCCAAACTTGTATTCACAAACACTTCTTGGTAATACAATTGTATATTTGTATAAGAAATCAGATGTTGTTACAATGTTGATACAACATGTGAAGGCAGGTCTTTGGTTACCTTTATAAAACAACAATCTGAACTTCTAACATAAGGGTTGCAGGGCCGTCTGAATCAGTGGCCGTTTCTCAATCTCGAGGATGCTGGCTTGGTAGTCGCGTACTTCCAAGTCATCTCCTTCAGAAACGAAGCAAGTATGCTTCCAAGCCACGGCTTCGGAAAATGAAGAAGAATGGAACAGGCTTACAAGTTTGCCACTCTCTCTAACGGTTTCAACATAAACTGTACCGAAAATAAATACCTCACGATGTCTATCTAATTATGAACTTGCTTTACTTTCACGGAACACATTTTTGTTGATAACAAATGTAATAAAGTAACATATTTACCAACACATGTTCTACGCCACTACATACTTACATTTAAGTGTGTGCTGCGTCGGATCAGCCATTCTCCGCAAGGGTTTTTGAAATTGCAAAGCATTGTGGGGATTTTAAGGACGTGAAGTCTATCCATGTGCAGCCCATGGATGTATAATAAGAGGTGCAGCCTCGAAATTTCCCCCAAACCAAGGACGCGGCCTCGGTGGAATTCCAAGTATACTGGACATTGGAACGGTCCTGCTGCGTCACTTGATGACGTGGCATCCTTGAAATATTGGCTTGGAAGCCAGTATCCTCAAGATTGAGAAACGGCCAGTCTTTTTAAATCATGTAATGGTGCCCACAGCCTCCTCAAATAATATCAACGAAATTACATTACATCACACATTATCCATCCATTGATATTACAGCTGTTAAATCACAATCAAAATATATAAGAATCATGTTCACAACCAAATACTTTTATATGTGTAAGCAAACTCTATAAAAGTAAGTACTCCGTTACATTTAACTTTAGTATTGTATTACTCCAACAGTAGATGGCAGTGTTACGCCGTGTCTGCAGTCAGGCTTCTCACAGCTCTGTATCACTAAAATCCAGCAGGCCACAGCACCATCTAAATGTGTAGGTCTTTATATTTAAATTGCATGTGTTGCCATACTTTGTGCATGGATTACACTCTGTTGTTTTATTATGTGCACTATGTGACCCCTGTTAACTTTGTTGTTTTTATGTAATGTTCTCATCACTGCTGCTGGCATATGAAAATGGCCTTGTGTTTAAATTGACTGTCTGACACCCTAACTTTGGTCAAAATTAGATTTATGTTCCAGTGACAGGAGGCCCTGTTCCTCCAGCAGGTGTCACTAAAGCATCAACATAGATCTCACTGCAGTCTCTCTGTGTCCATGCCTTTATCTGAGTCCACTCTCATTATTATCCTCTTTACCATCATCCTTCAAATCATGTAGGAATTTGTCACAAATGTCACCATGAATACACCTGACTCAACTATTCAACCAACAACTATTTTGACATTCAATGTAAAATGCAAGGTTAATATTGAAAAATACCCATTATTGTTTCCAAAGGCCAAGATGACACCTTCACATTTCTTGATTTGTTCGCCTAACACATTCCAAAGCAAAACGCATTTGGTTTATTCTCATATTTATTAAAGAAAAGCAGCACATTTTCACATTGAGAAGATAAAACATTCATTTTAGCAATAGCTTTTGGCAGTTTGGTTGAGAAAAATCAAGCAATTAAGAGAGACAATTTTGTCCTAGATTTGGATGATCATTTTAAAAGGTTTTCAGACAGTTTGATTGAGGGTAATTAACAATATACCATGTGTCAGTTAAAGGGGCCCTAATATGCTTCATACTTGTATTTTTTGTCTCTACTTTATTTTTCTCATACTGCTGCTCATTCTGCTGCACCTGTTTTCACCCTCTGTCTGAAACCAGAATCCAGTCTGCTATCATTGGTTTGCTAGCCGGCTCTGTTGTGATTGGTCAACCGCTTAGAAGATGTCCCGCCCCTTAGCTTATGACGTACAATGTGTTGCTAGCCAATTGAAGCGCTAGTGCTATAGTGATGTCAATATGTAACGGAAGTAAACAAAGGAGTCCAATGGAGGCGTTTCAAGCTTATCCAACCTATATAACACACTACAGGAAAGGGAACACCTTAAAAATCATAATAGGGCCCCTTTAAAAATGTCTCAATCACACAAATGCCTCCCCCCTTCAACAGTTTAGTAAGTGAAAAGTCTGTCAAACATTATGAGGGTTCATTTAATTTACTGACTTGTGGCGGGTTCCCAGTTCCCATTTGTTCATTTTCAATCCACACTTCCTAGCTTTTCCAATTTCATTTGGTGTGTCATTCGCACCTCTATTTCTCATAAAAGCCACTGAGTCACATGGCTGTTTCTGTACTGCAGAGTAAATATAGTGTATGATTGTGTTGCACACTGCATCACACCTCCAGGTAAACAATGTTCAGTATTTTGAACTAAGTCGAGAGATTTCAAGGTTTATGATACCAATGGTTCCAAGAGCTCTCCACCGGCAGTAAAACAGGCAACTGCTTCACAATCGATATACCTGTACCACTTCATGGTTGATGGCAGTACCTGTGTTTACTGTCAGAAACTCTTCCATCTGTGGCAGTGTCTGACATTTAGACTAAGTAAGAATTTAAAGATGTGAAACTACGAAACTCATCAGTAGCTGCACTCAGTTTTAAAATGCCACCTCATTTACTGCCTTATAAAACAACAAGGTCAAGCTGTGTATAGGGGCACTCAGCTACTGTACTAAACACTTGCCGTGGTGTAAAAATCCTTGTCACCTCTGTAAAAAAATATTGTACTAAAGTACCATTTCACTCTCAGCATGTCAAGTAGAGATTTAAATTGAATCCTGGTGGTTGCGACTGTCACAAATCTGCAGCTGTTATAAAATGTGCTGAAGAGGAGCCGGCTGAGTGACTATTCAAATTTGTGAGATAGTGGGTTATCTGGGAAATCTCTTGCTGTAAATGGGAGGTGCAGCGACAGTGAATGTTTGGAGAGATATCGTTTATATTGTGTGCACTGTGTGTGTGGCAGGTATCAGCTTTTACTGCATGCCTGTGCAGGATGTACACTGTATGAGCAAATTACAAAGCAAAGTATGATTATGTTTTCAATAACTTTAAAATGCCCTGTGTTCAATAAAGAAGGTGTGGAGGAAGGATAGGACTTTTAATCTCCTGCAAAGTATTTAAAAATGCAGTGGAAACCTAAAGAGAAGCACACAAAGCATATTTCCACACCCATATGTACGATACAAAAATAAACAAAAAGCACTAGCAACCGAAGGATATATCTTCATCACTTTGACAACACAAAAGCTGTTTGTAGTGCAGAAAGACAAGCCAGTAGCATGTTTCAAGCAACTACTTTGAGGAACTGAAGAGCCAGAGGAATTAAAATAAGACACTTAAAAATGGAACTAGCTCTAGGTTAGTGAGGTTAGTTTAGGATGGTGCGAAAGCTGTTGATGTAAACCTGATGTCGACAAAAGAACTGGACTGGTACCACTTGAAAAGAAAGGTTTCGGATAGTTTCCGAGACTTTGGTGTGTTTTTTTGTGCTGTGAAAGAAAATAGATCAAAGGCTAGTCTGTGTAATTGTTTTGCATGATTTCAAAAGCCAGAAATGCAAGAAATCCATCCGTTGACCACGAACCGTTAAAGAGGCAATCTAAAAACTGGCCTGGCTGCTTGAGGACGGTTAAGGACGCTTAAAGGGGGCTACCCGCTGCAGTGGAAATGCGCCATAATAATAATTGTTCTGTATAAGCTACGTCGTGTATTAGTGTAAATCATTTGGTAAACAACATAGGAGAGTTTGTGTATCTGGAAGTGAGCATTGGGATTTTCCCTGACCAATCACACGGTCAAGGCAGTAATCCAGCAGTGTTTTCCTTATGTGTTAAAAAAGTCCAATACAAAGTGTGTGACAAAGCACTCAGAAAGAAACCTACATACAAGACGCCTGGTCCTGTCTCTACCTGTGAGTCAATTCTCCGAACATCACCTGATAGCTGTTAGTCACCAGAAACTGATTTCCCACTTTGGTCCTTTTGATGAGCTCATGACGCTGGATGACGTCACCACAGCTGAGTTTCCTGTCAGGTTGTATTACTTCATACTTATGTGTTAGGGTTATAAACAGGGCCGCCCCTGGCCAACTTGGGGCCCCAAGTGACATTGTGAGATGAGGCCCCCCCCCCCAACCGACAGTTGTTTTTGGAAACAAAGTAGGCTACTTTGCAAATATAATTCCTGTTTATTATTATTATCAACACAGTTACTTTTTTATACCGTGAGGTAAATGGTAAATGTGCATGTATGTCGTTCAGTATGCGTTTACAGGTGAATACGTCTGCATTTCCTGCCAAATACTAGCCTCAAAAAGATTAAAATATAATTAATGCAAATAAACTACTTCTACTAATAATAATAATAATAATCATAATCAATTCAATAATATAAATATATTATTTTATTATAATATTGTTGTAATATAGTCAAGACAAAACATGCTTATGACATGCTCAAAAACTGATATTTCTTAAATCTGTATTCAAATATAGTTCCCTCTGTCAGCAATGTATCAACAACTACACACACATTTATATCAGTATTTCTCTGTGTTGTGGTTGACATGATGATGACTGTTAGGAGTAAAAGTTTACTTTTTATTCATGTATTTTCTTTTAATGTTTCTTTTATTATCTTTTACTGTTTTTAAATGCCTTTGTCTGAATGTCTTTCATTTTTGGAAAGCACCTTGAATTGCCTTGTGTTGAAAGGTGCTATATAAATAAACTTGCCTTGCCTTGCCTTAAGGGGAGAGGCTGAGCGTCACCATGAAATGTGCAAATAGACATAACAATGAATAAAAGGGGGAAAAATGCACCATGTTTTTTAGGCTGCAAACTTTAACTGTTATGTAAGCCAACTAGACAGACAGTTTATCATTCTTCCTCCTGTACATTAGCAGATAAAAGGCATAACATACTTGAATGAATGGTAAATAAAGAATGCTGGAAATAACTGCATCTCCATTAGCCTGTATTAGCCTATGCAGAGACTGCCTTCTTTATGTCCTGAATTGCAGCTGATGTTTTAATATGGCAATTGGCAATTTGACTTATACAATAACCCACCTTCGAGTGATGCTCTAGTTTCTTCATGTTTTGTTTTTTTCCCCCTCTTGCTTGCCCCGGACTGAAACGGTCTTTTCACCGACATCTCTTCACTTGCACTAGTGGCCGTATCAAAGCCGTGATTGGTCAGATGTCGATTCATTGCAACGGTGTCGGGTTACACACGTGCTCCCCTTGTCACCTCTCACTCTCGCGGAGAACTGAGCGGAGAACTGCGCACAGCAGCTGAGGCCCTCTGGGCGGGGCCCCCTGCGCAAGGCGGGGCCCCATGCAGCCTGCGTGATTGGCCTGTAGGGAGGGGCGGCCCTTATAAAACATCGAGCGAACATGACCTGGACCAGGATTAAAAGGCAACAATATATATATTTTTCTCTTTGTAAAAAAGAGTGATTGGTGTATGGCAGTGGTGGAAAGTAACTAAATAAATGTACTCATGGATTCTACTTTAGTACATTTTTGAGGTACATGTTCTTACTTACCAGTATTCCCGTGTCATGCTTCTTTATACTTTAACTCCACTATGTTTTGGCAGCAAATAGTGTGTACTTTTTACTGCCTACATTTATCTGACCTTAGTAAATAGTTACTTTTGCAGGTTTATATATTAATACAAACATTGAATCAACTTATAAATGATGATTGTCTATTATGGGTGGATATACTTGGCAGTATAAAACGTTATTGATGTTATCTCATCCTTTACCAACAGCAAAATTAAAAAGATGGATACGTTAATGCAACAATAATTATAAACCAGTGATATAATATACATGATTCCAAAAACAGCCAGATTTGGTAATAAAACCCTCTGGGCGCCGGCGCGTCCAGGTGCGCATAATTTTACGTAATTAATCATATATTTTTTCGATTATAAGGAGTAGAAATATGATTCAGATATCCGAGGAATCGCTGGAAGAGTAGCTTTCCAGCGGTATCTCCTGTGAGACTGTAACCAGGGCACAGCAGCCAATATGGCCGCTCAAAGCAGCTTGACTTTACACTGTGTGGGATTGGTGGATTCGTGTGTCCGGCAAGGAAATCTCGGCCGGCAGCCATCAAGGTCTGAAATGACCAATGGACATCGAGAAATCACTAAGGACCTACCCACCAAGTAAACAAAACATAAACCACGTGTCTCCCATCAGTTTACGTCTTTGAGGAGAGAGACAGAGACAGAGAAAATGCATGAGAAAATGGCTAAAAAAAACTTTACAGTTGCCGACTTCGCTAGAGATTTATTTCGCTAACAGCAGTGAAGATAGAGCCTCAGAACCTGAAGTCTTCGACTCTTCTGAAGAAGAATAATAATACAAAGACAACAACAAGGATCCATTTGGGCATGGGTAAGTGTAAATATTACAGTAATAGTGTACTGGCAATGTGTGGGGAATACCGCGAAAATGAACAATAGGTTTATTGATATATATTTTTTATCGATAGTCATGAACTTTTTATTGGACAAAATAGACTCTCCATTAGCAAACGTTTACTCTGTGTTAACGTTATTTTGGTGTGTAAAAGTGAGATTACTGTGTAGAGCAGGGGTGCCCAACCTTTTTTGAACCGAGAGCTACTTTTAAAGTTGCCAGTCTGCCGAGATCTACCAGTCCAAATAGAGAGGCGTAGCCATTACTGACAGCCTACTACCAGGTAAATACACATTTCTACTTGTATAAAACTGACCTTTGTACGATTAATACTTCATAAAATACTGCAGATCCTTTATCTTACCTCTTTCTAATCTACACACATACAAGTATCTAACTGAAGTTACACAACAGTGTTGTTGATACAGAGTTGGAGTTTATTCACACGTCACTACAGTGGGTAATGTTTTCAAGAAACAATGAACAGTGCTGCCACATATGACACAGGAAAAAAAGAAAAGACTCTGAACCCTTTCTTTGCCATTATATACAAATAGTGTTGCTACAAAAGTATAAATTAGGCTTACTAATAAGACAACTCAGATCTGAAGCTACACAGGAATCTGCTGCCAAAGTGCAATAAAAAAGACAAAATTAATAGAATCAAACCCTTTTTTTGTTGAATTTTAGTAGAGTATAAAAGGAAATGCCTTTTAAAATAGGATGCAAGCAACACTAGTTTCTTAACCTGAATTGATATAATCAATTTAAGTTTGCATTCTTATACCATTGTGTACAATAATTATAATGAATAAGTTCAAACAAACTAAAACTTACAGCTGATTAATAACGGTATCCAACTTGAGTTTTTATTATATCAAAAACCTGTTGAAATGCTACTGTTATTTTTACTGTCCCCCAAAAGCGCGTCGGCAGCCTCCAGGAATGCTTCTTTCACAACTTCGCCGTCTTTGAAAGACTTCATGTGTTTCGCAAGAACGTGACTGACACGTAGCAGCCTTGCTCTTGTTGTTGGGCCTGGTGAAAATGGACTGCTGTGCTTTTAGCTGTCCTTTCAGGCCCCTCCCCTTTTGGAGCAGAAGCAGCCACGCTGCGACTACTCCTCACCCACGTAACCAAGGAGATCGATCCAAAGAGCCCTTCCGTAAACACGGGGGCTCCCGGCCCGGGAGATCAACAACACGGTCCTTTTGGAAAGTGCCATGCGGCGTGATCCCTCACCGGGATATCACACGGCAGACAACGGCGGCGGCCACGACCAAGCTACAAATAATCGCTCCGATCTGGTGAGGTGGGGGCATCTCCAGCAATGAGCGAGATGCCCAACAGTAGGGCAGAATTAGGAGGGAATTCCATCTCGTAGCGTTTGTGCAGTTTTGAAATGTCGCTCCTAAATTACCCTTCTTCGATAAAGCCACGCTCGCATTGCAGATGAGACAGATGGACTTTGAATTGGAATAGATACAAAAATAATCATCCTCCCACTCGGAGTGAAAATTATATATTTTGGGCTTTTTTGCTTCTGCCATAATTACGGTCTTGTGTGTGTGCGCGGACTGTCACTCCTTTTAGTTTTGACACGGACAAAGTCAGCGAAATAATGCCCACTGCCCACCAGACACGCCCCCACACATGGGGTCACGCCGGCCAATCACAAAGCTTTGGTGCGTTCAAGTGCATTATTCTGGCACGGGAAGATTATGTTATAGGACATTAACGATAAAACAGAATATTGTTGTTCTATTTTTAGACACATCTCGCGATCGACTGGGAATCTCCCCGCGATCGACCGGTCGATCGCGATCGACTGGTTGGGCACCCCTGGTGTAGAGGATTCAATTAATCATTTATTCGTCCCACAACGGAGACATTTACAGTGACATGTTTTTGCCATCGATTATTTTATCATACCGTCCTGTACAGATGAGACTTTGTAATCAGATGTAGCCTATGTGTGTCTGTGATTTTATACTGAATGTAAAGTAACTGGAAATATATGTGTGTGTGTGTGTGTGCGTGTGTATGTGTGTGTGTGTGTGTCACTCCTCCAACCTCCCAAACTTTCTTTTTATGTGTGCATTGTTATTTGTGCTTGAGCAACATTTTACTTGAACTTTATTTCAATGAAATTAGTTGTAATTATTGTCCTACGTTTTAATTTGTTTTACAGAGATGTTTCACAGCTGCCTGGGCCTAGCGGCCCACAGGCGGCGTTTATCCAGCAGCCAGAACATCCATCTGTGCCTGCCCCCAGGTCAAGATCTACCGTGGCTCAAGGGCCTTCACCAGAGCCATCACCAACAAGGACCAGCATCACTACAGCTGCCTCCACCTCCATCTGCGGCTGCCACCAGGTCAAGATACACCTCAGCACAAAGGCTCCACCACAGCCATCACCTTCAACCCAGCCAGCAAGGAGGTCTCGTGGAGGTCTTGTATAGCACTTGTACACCCCACCTACACAGCAGCCCATGCACCATCACCCCCATCTTCACAGCAGCCAGATCTGTCTTGCCACTGTCTTGGAAGACAGACAAAGACCTTCACACTGTCTTGACATTTATAATGAATAGTTGGTTGAAAGTTCTGATGTTCAATATTGTAAATAGTTAGATTTTCCAGTTTCTTATATTTATATACACCACTATTGCGGTAAGCATGTTGTAACTTCCGGTTGTTGTCATCTCCGGGTATCCCGTGTGCCTGTTCTGTTGCTGATAGCTTATTATCTTAACTTAATCGATCGTTTTAAAACTCTTGATCACGGCAACTGCCTGACGTTGTAATCACACGTTACTATTGCTTAAGCACTCACAACTCTCCTTCTCTTAGCGACTGTAACTCCACAGTTGCCTACACTCTTTTCGGGTTTGCTAACGGTAGCTACTTTAGCTTGATAGCTAGCCATGGCTCTTTCCCCACCCTCGGGTGTTATTTCCTGCTCTAACTGTCTCATGTTTGGTTACTTCCCTACCTCTTTTACTGGTACCGATACATGTGTTAAATGTAGTATAGTTGTTAGGTTGGAGGCGGGAATCATAGCCATAGAAGCCCGGCTCCGCATCTTAGAAAGTAACTCAGCTACAGTAAAGCCCATGTTAGCCGGTGCGGACCGGCAAAAGGTAGCTCCTATTAGCCGTCCCCCGGCAACTCCCGAGCAGCAGGGGGACAATATTAGCGGTGTGTGTGTCTGCCCAAGGACAAGTTAAGGTAAAACCTAATAGAGGTGTCATACATAATAACCTAATAAAAGTAAATGTAACAACTACTACAGTGCAACAAAACAGGAATATGAAATGTGGTCTCTTAAACATAAGATCTCTAGCATCTAAAGCAATATTGGTAAATGATTTAATATCAGATTATAATATTGATATATGCTGTCTCACTGAAACTTGGTTGAGACATGAAGAATATGTCAGCATAAATGAGGCCACTCCACCCAGCCATATCAATACTCATATTGCCCGAGGCACGGGCCGAGGAGGTGGAGTTGCAGCAATCTTTGACTCAAGTTTACTTATCAATACTAAACCAAAATTAAATTATACCTCCTTTGAAAGTCTCGTTTTTAGTCTTACGCATCCGACCTGGAAAACTTTGCAGCCAATCTTATTTGTTACAGTGTACCGTGCACCAGGTCCTTATTCAGAATTCTTATCTGAATTCTCTGAGTTTTTATCAACTTTGGTACTTAAAACAGATAAAGTAATTATCGTAGGTGACTTTAATATTCATGTTGACGATGATAAAAATAGCCTTACTGTTGCATTTAACTCTATATTAGATTCTGTTGGTTTTTGTCATAGTGTAAATAAACCAACCCACTGCTATAATCACACTCTCGACCTTGTTCTGACTTATGGTATTGAAATTGAGCAACTATTAGTCGAACCGCATAATCCTGCTTTATCCGACCATTTCTTAGTAACTTTTGAAGTACTGTTACGAGACTACAAAGCATTAGTCAAAAGCTCCTGCAGCAGAAACCTATCTGTTAGTGCTATAGCCAAATTTAAGGAAGAGATTCCACCAATACTTAACTCGATAGCATGTCTGCATGTAAGGGAGGACACTTATACAAAATGTACACCACCCCAAATTGATCATGTTGTTGATAGTGCTACAGATGCGCTGCGAATAAAATTAGACTCTGTTGCTCCTTTGAAAAAGAAGAAAATAAAACAACATAGATTAGCTCCATGGCATAATGCCGAAACCCGCAAAATAAAGCAAAAGTCGAGACAACTTGAAAGGATATGGCGTTCCACTAAACTTTTACATTACATTACATTGCATTTAGCTGACGCTTTTATCCAAAGCGACTTACAATAAGTACATTCGACCAGGAAGACACAACCTTGAAGAAAACAGAATCATATAAGTATATCAGGTTTCATAGAGCCAAACATTTCAAGTGCTACTCAACTGGCTTTAGGTAATCCAGTCCTTTATTAGTATAAAAGTGCTTCGTTAATCGTTCTAACGCTCGAAGTGGAGTCGAAAGAGATGAGTTTTCAGTTTGCGCCGGAAGATGTGCAAGCTATCTGCCGTCCTGATGTCAATGGGGAGCTCATTCCACCATCTTGGAGCCAGGATAGCAAACCCACGTGTTTTCGCCGATGGGAACTTGGGTCCCCCTCGCAGCGAGGGCGCAACGAGTCGTTTGGCTGATGCAGAGCGTAGTGCACGCGCTGGGGTGTACGGTTTAACCATGTCCTGGATGTAGGAAGGGCCAGATCCATTCGCAGCACGGTAAGCAAGTACCAGTGTCTTGAAGTGGATTCTAGCAGTTACCGGAAGCCAGTGAAGGGAGCGGAGGAGCGGAGTGGTGTGGGAGAATTTAGGAAGGTTGAAAACCAGACGAGCCGCTGCATTCTGGATGAGCTGCAGAGGTCGGATGGCACATGCAGGTAGACCAGCCAGGAGGGAGTTGCAGTAGTCTAGGTGTGAGATGACGAGAGCCTGGACCAGAACCTGAGTCGCTTTCTGAGTCAGCTGGGGACGTATCTTCCTGATGTTGTAAAGCGTGTATCTGCAGCAGCAGGTTGTAGCAGCGATGTTTGCAGTGAAGGACAGGTTGTTATCTAGGGTCACACCCAGATTCCTTGCAGTCTGAGTCGGGGAAACAACTGAGGTGCCGATGTTGATTGTCAGGTCAAGAGTTGGACAATCTTTTCCCGGGAGGAAGAGCAGCTCAGTCTTGTCAAGGTTGAGCTTGAGGTGGTGAGCAGACATCGACTGAGAGATGTCAGCTAGACAAGCAGAGATGCGTGCGACGACCTGGGTCTCTGAGCGGGGAAAGGACAGAATTAATTGGGTGTCGTCAGCGTGGCAGTGGTAAGAAAAACCATGCGGGCTAATGACTGATCCGAGCGAGTTTGTGTACAAGGAGAAGAGGAGGGGACCAAGAACAGAGCCCTGAGGGACCCCCGTAGTTAATTGACAAGGGTCGGACTCAGACCCTCTCCAAGTCACCCTGTAGGTACGGTCTTTCAGGTATGAGGTGAGGAGGGAAAGTGCAGAGCCTGAAACTCCAAGTTTTTGGAGAGTGCGAAGGAGGATCTGATGATTCACCGTGTCGAATGCAGCAGACAGGTCCAACAGGATGATGACAGAGGAGAGGGATGCAGTGTGCAGTTCCTCCGTGACAGCAATGAGAGCAGTTTCTGTGGAGTGACCTGCCTTGAAACCAGACTGGTGCGGATCCAGAAGGTTGTTCTGATGGAGATAACAGGAGAGTTGTTTAAAGACAGCGCGTTCAAGTGATTTAGACAGGAACGGGAGGAGAGAGACAGGCCTGTAGTTTATAACATCAGACGGGTTGAGAGTGGGTTTCTTTAGGAGAGGGTTTACTCTTGCCTCCTTGAGACTGTTTGGAAAGTGACCAGAAGTTAGAGAAGTGTTGATGAAATGGGTGAGAAACGGTAGAATATCAGGAGCGATAGTCTGAAGGAGGTTTGAAGGGATAGGGTCCAGAGGACAGGTGGTAGGGCGGGCAGAGGTAATGAGGGTAAGAACCTCACTTGGAGAGAGAGGGGAAAAGGAGGTTAGTGTGTTGGTGGAAGGAGGGTCTGGTGACCCAGCGGTGAGTAAAGGTGAGTCAGAAAAAGAAGAGCGAATATCATTAACCTTTTTTTCAAAGTGGGTAACAAAGTCGCTTGACAGAAGTGAGGAGGGGGGAGGAGCTTTTGGAGGGTCCAGGAGGGTGGAGAAGATGGAAAATAGTTTTTTAGGATTGGAATAGGAAGATTGGATCTTATCTTGAAAGAAAATGCTTTTTGCCTGAGAGATCGAAGCAGAGAAAGAGGAGAGGAGAGCTTGATAGGTTAGGAGGTCGTCACGGTGTTTGGATTTCCACCATTTCCGCTCTGCTGCCCTAAGGACGGTTCTATTAGCACGCAGTGCATCATTTAGCCAGGGAGCCGGAGGGGACTGACGAGCCTGCCGAGATGTCAGAGGACAGAGCGAGTCCAGAGTGGATGAGAGAGTAGAGAGGAGAGTTTCTGCAGCAGAGTTTGGAGGCAGTAGTTGGAACGAATCAGAGGAAGGAAGGGCTGAGAGCACCGACGAGGCAAAGGTAGAGGGAGAGAGGGAGCGAAGGTTACGGCGGACAAGTGTAGGATGGGAAGAGATTAGTTTGTTATGTTTGGAAAGGGATAGAGAGAATGAAATGAAGAAGTGATCGGATGTGTGGAGCGGGTTTACAGAGAGGTTAGAAGTAGCGCAGTTCCTTGAGAATATGAGATCAAGGACATTGCCAGCTTTATGAGTCGGTGGGGACGGAGAGAGTGAGAAAGCAAAGGCGGTTAACAGAGATGTTAGTTCGTCTATCTTCCCCATCTGGAGGTTGAAGTCTCCGAGAAGTACAGCGGGAGGGCCAGTTTCAGGGATGTGTGAGAGGAGATGATCTAATTCCTCCAAGAAGGAGAAGAATCTCGTTTAATTTGGCATATTACTCTCAATGAATATAAGAAAGCACTGCGTAAAGCGAGAGCAGCCTACTACTCTTCATTAATAGATGAGAATAAGAATAATGCAAGATTTCTTTTCAGCACTGTAGCCAGGCTGACAGAAAGCCACAGCTCAATTGAGCCTTCTATTCCCATAGCACTCAGTAGTAATGATTTTATGTGCTTTTTTAATGATAAAATTGTTACTCTTAGAAACAAAATTAATGACCTCTTGCCTTTGACCAGTATAGTGTTATCAACAGCTCCCGGAAACGTAAGTTCTAATATTACACTAGATAGTAAACTAGAATGCTTTTCAGCCATAAACCTTGAACAATTAAATTCAATGATTCTCTCTTCTAAACCATCAACGTGTATCTTAGACCCAATTCCAACTAAGCTGTTGAAGGAAGTTTTTCCATTAATTAGCACTTATTTATTAAATATTATGAATATGTCTTTATTATCAGGCTATGTTCCACAATCATTCAAAGTAGCAGTGATAAAACCGCTTCTTAAAAAGCACAACCTCGATCCAGAGGTTTTAGCCAATTATAGACCTATTTCCAATCTTCCGTTCCTCTCAAAAATTCTTGAGAAAGCGGTCGCAAAACAGTTGTGTGATTACTTAAAAAACAATGATTTATTTGAAGATTTTCAGTCTGGCTTTAGAACACATCATAGCACAGAGACAGCTCTGGTTAAAGTCACAAATGACATTCTAATAGCCTCTGACAAGGGACGTGTCTCTATTCTTGTTTTGCTCGATCTCAGTGCTGCATTTGATACTATCGACCATGATATCCTATTGCAAAGACTAGAGCACTTAGTTGGCATACAGGGAACTGCTTTAGACTGGTTTAGGTCCTATCTATCTGAACGCTCTCAGTTTGTACGTGTCAATGATGAATCTTCCACGCAAACCAAAGTTAGCCATGGAGTGCCACAGGGCTCAGTGCTCGGACCTATTTTGTTCACATTATATATGCTTCCGTTAGGCAATATTATAAGGAATCATTCTGTACATTTTCATTGTTATGCGGATGATACTCAACTATATTTATCAATCAAGCCTGATGAAATTAATCATCTAAATAAAATTCAAGACTGCCTTAAGGACTTAAAAACGTGGATGACCTTAAACTTTTTGATGTTAAACACGACCAAAGTTATTGTACTTGGCCCGATGAATCTACGAAACAAATTATCTAAGGATATATTAACTATGGATGGCATTAATTTGGCCTCCAGTGAGACTGTAAGGAATCTTGGTGTTATATTTGATCAGGATTTATCCTTTAACGCCCACATAAAATCAATTTCAAGGACCGCCTACTTCCATCTACGTAACATTGCAAAAATCAGGCATATCTTGCCTCAAAACGATGCAGAGAAACTAGTCCATGCATTTGTTACTTCAAGGCTGGATTATTGTAACTCTTTATTATCAGGGTGTACCAAGAAGTCAGTCAAGTCGCTTCAGCTGATTCAAAATGCTGCAGCTCGTGTACTAACCAGAGTTAGGAAAAGGGACCACATTACTCCTGTTCTGGCTGCCTTACACTGGCTCCCTATAGAACACAGGATAGAATTCAAAATTCTTCTTCTCGCCTACAAAGCCCTTAATGGGCAGGCGCCATCTTACCTTAAATAACTCATTATACCCTACTGTCCTACTAGGGCATTGCGTTCCAAGAATGCAGGGTTGTTGGTTGTTCCTAGAGTCTCTAAAAGTACAATGGGAGCCAGAGCCTTTTCTTATCAAGCTCCACATTTGTGGAATCAGCTTCCAGTTTGTGTTCGGGCGGCAGACACCCTATCCGTTTTTAAGAGTGCGCTTAAGACCTTCCTTTTTGATAAAGCTTATAGTTAGGGCTGATTAGATTCAGCCCCTAGTTTTGCTGATATAGGCTTAATTTGTCGGGGGACATCTTACTTCTTCCTTCTCTCTGTCTATACCTGTGTACTCTCATGTTCCGATTAACCCAGCTTCCCCAAATGTCTTTCTTTTTGGTGTCTGTATACGCCGGGATCCGGAGTCATGGATGATCCTGCGCTCCTCTGTCCTGGATCTTGAGTCGTGGCTGTGGTCCTGGATCATAGGTCCTGGATGGATATCCTCGTGGATTCATCTTCCTATTATACACACATGCATTTCCAAACATTTGGACTACCTATGTTGCAAATGTATTATCTTTTCAATTTACACACGGCATCTATTGCACGTCTGTCCGTCCTGGGAGAGGGATCCCTCCTCTGTTGCTCTCCCTGAGGTTTCTCCCATTTTTCCCTTTAAACTGTGGGTTTTCTTCGGAAGTTTTTCCTTGTACGATGTGAGGGTCTAAGGGTGTCGTATTGTCATACTGATATTTTGTACAAACTGTAAAGTCCACTGAGACAAATGTAACATTTGTGATATTGGGCTATATAAATAAACATTGATATAAATAGTTGGTTGAAAACAACATTTATAATAAATTGTTGGTTGAAAAAAAAGGTTGAATGCTCAATTTCTATTTGTACACATCACATGAACCTTGGTATGTGATATGAAGTCATTATTCAGTCCTAATGTATCTCAGTCCCTGCTGTGGTGAAAGTAGAGTGATAAACACCTATTTTACTCAAAATTCGAATTTAATTTTTTTAATTTTAGACATGAATAACACATTTATATACAGTGTAATTCAAATATTTCACTGCTTTTGTGATCCTAAGACATTGGTAACCAAATCTAAAACACCAAAACAATTCGATCACATGAGTACATTTGTGTTTTCACAAAAGTTTTGAAGATTTTCCGAAAATCGGATGTCAAATTTTAAGCTTTTGAGCTACTTATCTCATCAAACAGTGCTCTAAGGTGAGTAATTTGCATATATAGCAATACTAGAGATTGTCCTGAACATTTTGATATGTAACACATGGGTGTTAGAAGAAATACATTTAAAAGGTGATTTAAGAAAACATCTAAAAATCGAGAAAATACCCTTAGACTCCAGAGGGTTAAGTACTTTGTGATGTTAATACTTTTGTTACTAAGTACAATTTTGAATACAGGATGTTTGCTTGTAACAGAATATTTCCATACTGTGATATTGTTACTTTAAATTAAGTATAACATCTGATACTTCTTCCACCACTGGTGTATGGCCAATTAATAAAGAATATAAATCAACATCCTCGCTCTCACACTTTTCTAGTAATCAGTAGTTGGTGAGGTTGGTAAAAGAGATGTTAAAACTCCATGTCGTTTACTCACATTATCACTAGAAAACATTCCTTTAACCTGGCCACATCATTCATCACACCAAATGAGTTAGCCCAATGGCCAGCTGGGTCTGAATAGAAAATCAACTAAACTGCATTCGATTTTCTTCTAGCGCAGTACACAGGCAGGCCCAAGGATAAACCCACTCATGAATAAACCCTCCCCCAGCTTATCACACGGACCATTCAGCAACCTTAACACACACAAAGTCCACACCATCAAAGACAAACACGCCTAATGGTTTCAGAGGAGAGGGAGGGGAGAAAGAGAGGGACAGATGCCAAATGGGCGGCTGAGTGACTTCCTGTTTGGTTCCTCCCTGCTATCTGCCTCCGTTAATGATAACACACCCAGAGTGACAGGCATGGATGCAACAGTGGCCATGCTGGCTTCAGTCTCCTAACTAGCGAGATTGAAGACAGGGCTCCTCTCCCACTGTTATGTTAAAGCGGCATCGAAGCAGAATAATGACAAGCCCCCCCACAGCAACACGGAGATACACAGGCGACTGTGTGTGGACTTTCATTTCAGTGTGTAAGCAAGGAAAGCTAACAACAGCGTGACATTTAAATGATCAAAGCAACTTGCTGTCTGTCATCTCGTTGTGTTTTTTTTAATACCAAACGTAAAGCAGGGTTGCCAACTTTGGGTACCTGGCTGGAGTGAGATTTTGGTATCATGGGTTTGATTACACATATACGCATGAAATGACTGCTATCGTGTCAGCAGCGGGACCTTAGCATATATATAGGATATATATACAATATATACAAATACACAATATTGGACACAGACTATAAAGGGCACACAGTTTCATTCACTAATGAAAGTCAAACACACGTTTGTTTCCACTGTTTTATTGTGTGCCTGTCGCGATAAACAATTAATTGACTTATCGTACGATAAATAAAAATGAACTCGATAAATTGCCATTTACATGAGGATGTGACTAGCAGTTTGAAAGGATGTACTTGAATTATTATTATATATTATCATTATGTCAGTGGTCTAAAATGGTCATACAACGGTGCCGACAATATTATCGTTTATTGCAATAATTTCCGGGAAAATGTATCCAACAAAATTAATTATCGTGAGATGCCTATACACGAAACACGCACACACAAACAAATCTACAGACTTACTCCAAACTGCCAAATATATTAATTAACACACTCTCACTCTCATACTCTTTGACTCTATTTTGACCTAGTAGAACAATAAGCAGCAAACTTTTACTTTTTATCATTTCTACTGGATCTTAGATCTGCGCATGCGCAATACGGGTCGGCAGTGGCGGCCACGGAGTATTTTTGTTGGATAATCTATGGTAGGGCCGGCTAACCCATACAGTGGTGGGGCTCATGTCAGTATTTGCAATGTAATTACATACACGCTCCCCTTGACAGTGAAACGCCACGCGTGAGGTTTAGATTATTTCCCTGTCTCAATCCAAATTGAACTGTATGAAACAAAAAGGCACATTTGTCTTATAGTAAATAAAAAGGGCGACCTGGAGCCAATCCTGCAATTTCCCCACAAGTGAAAGAGTTGACATGCTGAAAACCCAACCCCTGCAGGGGGGTCTGGGGGGATTCTCCCCCAGGAGATTTTTTGAAATACTAACATAAAATACCCATTCTGGTACTCTCTTGAGAAGAAAAATAAATACATCTATTACTACACGACATATTTAAAAAAATGAATGCCATTTTAGTTTTGTGTTACTTTGTTCTGAAAGCTGAACCTGCTGCTCCTCACAGAGAGAAGAGGGAAGAGGCTGTGAATGACTTTACATTGTGGATAAGGGTGGATAGCCCCCATTGTTCTGTGTGTCAAAATGAAAGACAGCCCACACACCTATCAATCATCAAACCGTAGGGTCTTATTTCATTATGTGTTGATTTCTATCAACACGTAATGTTGTATCGATGTAGGCTATAGAGATGTACTACAGCAAAAGTATTCTCCGTCGGGACTTCCTGCAACAACACAACGCCGTTATCTTGATTCTGATTGGTCAGAAGACATTATCAAAGATGTTCTATTGAGAAGACGATTACTACGTGACAAAAGTTTTCAAAACCGTTTCTAGTCTTCGGTATTCTTGTTTTGGCGTGAGAATAGTTTGGGCAGCGTGAGAGCGTGAGATTGAGAGTGAAAGCGTGTGTCACACGCCAGATGCGTGAGAGTTGGCAACCCTGATAAAGGAACCATGATTTAAGATGATAAACTCACATATTTGACACATCCTCTCCCCATTACAAAAGGTATCCCTGGTGATCACCGTGACTCAGCACAAAGTGAGAGTTTGTGTGGTGTAAGCGTATGCAAAGTCAGTGGAGGATTAAGCTGTAAAGATGTCAATGGCGGCCGTCATCGCGCCAGCCTCTTTTTTGGCAAGGGCGTCTCCTCCCTCAGACTGAGGAGGGAGAACACTCAATAAAACTGGATGGAAATCTGGAGCGTAAATTGAGTCACGTCCCGGTCTCTGACAAGATGAATTCACTTAATAATGAGAGCTTTTGGGATTTATGGGTAACGGAGAGGTGAGCCCCATCTCTCAACTTGAACAGGCTCTTAATTCCAGCCAAACCCACTGATTCCCGCCCTCTCTGTGGATGTTCACGTTCATACATACAGCTCCTGTAACTCTGCTCAGCACCAGCGGCGCCGGATTCATTTCAGAAGTGGGGGGGGGGGGGCAAAAAGTGCGTGTGTATGTGACATAGCCTACTTGCCAACCCTCCCGATTTTCGCGGGAGACTCCCGTTGTCCTCCCGGGGTCATATTTATCCCGCATTTCTCCCGATTTCTGACTAAATCTGATTTGTTTCATTCTAACATAACGCACCAAATGTTACTGTTTCCACTCGGACTTCAATACAGCTACACCATTGTGGTTTCCATGGTAACGTGTCTCTTTAGTAGCGCGAGCAAATGAAAGTCTGAGAGGGTCTTCAGGAGGAAGATAGTCAGAGAAAACAGAACAAGAATGGACAACTCAACCCTCTGCTCACTCCTTTCCTGTAAATTAAACTATACAGACCAGCCCACACATATGACAGCGCAGTTGCTCATTCCATCTCTTCTTTTTTCCATACGCTCTTGTTTGACAAGCTGAATGTTGACTGGTGTTTGACTGAAGTAAGCTCTGTGAAAAGTTCCAGTTATTAACTCGGTATTTACAAAGCTGTCATCTCCACATTTGGAGAAAGTTACAAGCCGTTTGACAGCAGCACATCTGCATATTTCACAGAAGGCTCGTTTAGTGGTTTTGCAAATAATTAACCACTCTCTGTTTTTGTACCATTCTGCATTGAAGTACCTTCTCTTTGCCCAAATAAGCTTTTATTGGCCCGTCACAATGTCCCGACAACAAACCTCCATGCAGTCGGAACCAGCCTGTTTCGGTTCAACGATGCCGGCGGCGGCGGTTTTGACAGCCTCTGCGGCCGCAGAGCTGCTGCTGGGGTTCATCTGGCTGCGCTGGTTCTATGGTTGAAGGGCCAGGCTCCGGAGTTGTGGATGTCAGGGATGTGACATTCAAGTTGTTGAATTTGAGCTTAGTTTGACTGTATTTTGTTTTCTTATGCGCCGGTTCTTCTGACATGTTTGCAAGTTTATAGGTTAACGGCTGACACACACTGAACAACGTAACACATAACGTAAACAACGTAACAAATAAACACATCTAAGCTTTGTTATTGGTTGTAATGTACATGGATACATTTGAATGGTGTGACAATGTCCTATTTGATTGGATTAAAATGTACATATTCTTCCTGTTATGTCTGCCTGCTGTATTTTACCTAATGCAAAGTGACCTGCTCCATCGAAATCAGTCGCATTGATCCGAAGACACATTTTGAGTTGTATACACTGTTGGAAAGAGGAGATTCCTAGCTTTCTAATGATATCAGGATTGTTTTTGTACTATATTAAGCAAAATATGTCACATTATATAATGACTGTCACCGAGTCATCATTTTGAGAAAAAGGCCTTCAAAGTTTCCTCTTCTCTGGATCGATCTGATTGATTATTAGCGGAGCAAATGATCAAAGTAGTACGGAGGGAAGATATTTTCGTTTGGATTACTGGTCTGGGGGGAGCTCGCGAGTGTGTGTGTGTGTGTATACGTGTGTGTGTTGGTGTATTTTTGCGTTTGTTTCCCGGGGGAAACTCTCAGGAGAAACCCCGGCTGTTGTTATGCTTGCTGTGACGTCAAGTTACTCCGTTCTCCGCTTTTAATTATGCCGTTACAAGCTTCAAAGCTGTATTTATCATCTGAATTTGCCGAAACAAGTTTAATATTCTGAAAGCCAAGACTTTGTTTATTTGAAATCAGATGAAAACAAACTGTAACGGACCCTGCGGTGTTATCTATGATTACTATATGCCTTACATTCATAATGTCAGCGGAGGGAGGGGAAGCGGCGCTGTGGAAGAGCAGAGTGGCGAGTGAGAGGCGAGCTGTGTTCTTCGCTTTACAAGCTTCAAAAATGCCTGTAGCTAATGAGATTGAATATAACAATCAAAAATAACAAAAATATACACAGATAGATCAGATGGCGTTCTTTTTAGATGCGACTTTAGAGTAGAGGGGAATTATTGAAACGGGATGTGTACAGTGTTCCATGGCATCCGCTGCTGCGAAAATGTGGGGCAGGGCCGTAAAGTGGGGGGGGCCAATGGCCCCCTGGCCCCCCCGCTTCCGGCGCCCTTGCTCAGCACCCGTTCATCCCATGAAGCCTGCCCTGCTCTATATTTGCAGACCACAGTGAGAAGAGTCCCTGTTGCCAAGAAGACAAAAAAAAAACGTGTAAGAAATATTTGGACGGCTATGACAGAGAAATGCCTCGCTTCTGTTTCAACTTGCTAACTTTTCTTCTCAGCTATCAGGGAAGTGGGATGGTTGGAAATGGAATACACACTTGCCAAATATATTCAAACATTGATTATACCCCGAGGAGGTGTTTTTGGCGTGGATTATGCTGTGTTCCTGCCCCAAGAATGAACCGTTTTTCCTCCTAAGGGAGTGATTTCTCATTATGGCAAAACAATTTTTTAAGAGCAGATACCTGACAGGTTTATGCTGTGAAGCAGTGTTTCCCTGCCAGGTGGTCGGGATGCCCCAAGGAACCGCGGTATAAAACTGAGAGGTATAGCGACATGATTAATAGCACAGGAATCTTGAAAACAATTTAAGCTACACAAAAACAATTAGATGTGCATCTTTTGCTTATTTTCTTGTCTATAGCACTGGATAACTTTACCTTCACATGTCTAAAAGATAAAAACAAAGTGGAAAATCTTTTGGATAACACATAGTCTGTCATTGGGTCACAAGTAGAAATTGCTATATTTTAAGGGAATAGTTCCAGGTTTTCGAGAATGTGCTCAGTTCTTTTGAGTTTTAGAGTTCTTAAAGTGATGGATTGTCGCTAAGTGGTTACAGGCTACAGCGACTCTCACCTCCTGAAAAACTGTATTGTACCATGTGGAGGCTTTAAGGGCTGTGAAATGCTGCTTGGGTTCTCCCTTACAAGTTTCTGAAGCTGGGAGAGATTGTTCAGAGTGAAGACAACGGTAAGAAAGGTGAAGTAGGTTCATATGTCTTTTCCTTATCAGGTAGCTATATATAGTAATGCCTTTTCCACTGCAAGCTTTCGGCTCACATTGAGTGAAAGGACTTCTGCATGACGGCACATTAGTATGTTGTGTTCACATCACTCTTTATTTCAAGTTAATACAAATAAGCGAACACATTTAGTGTGAGGAATATAATCGAAGTTTGATGATACGGCTTGGTCACTTGTGAATCATCTGTCTAGTGCGGTGTAGATATCAGACACGGAAGTCCAAACTTGTTTTCATGGTCACTTTACAATTAATTCAGTTCGAAACATCCTCTATTTTCTAAGAGGAAACTTTTCATTGATCTTCCCAATGATTCTGCCCATCATCTAAGGCAGGGATGGGCAACTTTGATGGTGGTGGGGGCCACATCATTGATGTATGGCCACCAGGGGGCCGCAGATTCACTTGGAACACACACACACACACAACAATTCCATGTGTTGTATGTAATTATTAACAAATATACTAAGTCTGACATCTTCATTGACATTTTACAATCAAAGGGAACATCCTCTAATAAGCTCACTAAACAAATATCAGTTCACAGAAATGTTATTTCATTTTTACAAGTGGCATGTTTGCATGGGCGTAAGAAGCATCCTGAATGTGGGGGGGACATTTTTAACGGGGGGTGTGGGGGTTCTCCCCCACGAAAGAAAATAGATTTCCTGTATTCTGGTGCATTTTAGGTGGTTTGATACTTTTATGTGGCTATACTAGCATGAGGAAAATGATGGGTACATTTTGTAATTTCATTCTTCAAGAAAGGAAACGTATTTGATTATTAATTCAGAGCCGTCTTTGAATTAATAAAAAGCAGTTTAAATGCCCATTTTTTGTACATTTATATACAACAATAAATATTTGTGAGTGCATTGAGAGATATTGTTGTGGATAGTCATTTATATATACATCGCAAAATACATTTGTGAATCCTTCTGTGAGCATTTATTAATATTGAGACTGATCTGACTCCATACAGATGTTAAGTTCACCTAGGAATGGTATCATTGACTTGTTCAAATAAATGTTGCTCTTCTGTCTATATTGGTCATATGATGCCCCTTGACTGAAATGCTTCCTGTTCAATATCCCCACTGATTTCCTTAAAATTCTGGGATGAGAGTCCACATCACAATTTACTCTAAACTGTCATTTCCCTTTCATCACTCACCTCAGCAACGGACCTCTCTCCACTGTCCCTGTGTTCTGCCTCTGACTCACTCTCAAGCGCCTAGATGTCAAGAGAGGTGGTGAAGTGATCATTATTTATTGAGCAGTATACTCTTTCACATTGAATCATAACAAGTCATACTGAATGTAAATACAACTGACTCTAAAGTAAGTCCCAGTCTGTGACATTGGACATTTTGAAGACTCAAAGTCTCAAGCAGTAGGTAGAATATTAGCTAGTCTATGTAATGTGCACAGAAAATAAACAGTTAACTGAATACTGGGATGGAAATGGCCTATAAGCACTCAGTAAAACATAAACACACACAAAAAGCTTCTGAAAGATAAGAAGTATAATTAAAATATAATGCACATTACCATTTTGAGAGAGAGTACCGAAGTTAAAGAACTCAGAAAATAATCTCTTATCGAACTGAGGCTCCAGTAAAACACACTGACTGCGTCTCTATGGACATCATGGTGTTTACATGAGCACAGAGAGATCGGGTTATTCATGTTCCCTGTTTACATGATAAATACTAGTAACCTGGCATTTCGATGCCTTTTCTCATCTAAACTATTCAGTATTTGTATCTCTCTATCATGACATAAAGACGAAATTCCTCTCCAGAAGTGAGACGCCGCCGCCGCCATCACTGTTAACTGATTAACTGCTACCAGCTGAAGACTTACTTTCCTCTTCTTTGAAAAAAATGTTCTTATGTCCATGTTGTCTGGGGGAGAAAACATATCAAACCAAGAGATCGTCAGCTTTGATTTTCGCTGTATTAACCATTTCCTGAACATTTGGTGTGTGTGCCTTACCTCCGTTACCGGCATCGCTTCATACAACAGATCTGAGCTGTCCAACTATGACAACACTCCTTGAACATGCGCGCGCTATGGGAGAATCTGCCTTGGTACAAAGTAGCAGTGAAAACATGGTACAGAGTTTCATTGATTTGGGCATTCTCTCAATAAGCAAGTGGAATGGATTTGATAGTGAAGCACTGACTCTACAAAGTGCGGCGAGTGGATAGACCGATTCACGGACTTTCCACGTGGTAAAAGTGGGGGGGTCTAAACTAATCATTTAAAAAAGTGGGGGGGACTTGTCCCACCCTGATATAATGGCTGCGACGCCCATGCATGTTTGTATTGAACAGGTTATTAAACAGTGGAATAAAACTATTTTAAACTATTGGAAAGCACGGAAAATGTGTGTGTATTGAGATTAACCATTAAGATGACATACACATGTAGTCATGAACACTAACTTGAACCTAAAACACTTGTAGCCAGTCTCTGCATTCCCCTTATTCCACAATAAGGGGAATGTCCACACAGACACCTGTCAGCCCGCACTCTGCTGTTCCTCAGCGCAGCCCCCCTCCCTCCGCTGAAATTATGAATGAAAAGCGTAGTAATCATATAACACGGCAGAGTCCGTGACAGTTTGTTTTCATCTGATTTCAAATAAACAAAGTCTTGGTTTTTAGAATATTAAACTTGTTTCGCCAAATTCAGATGATAAATACAACTTTTAAGCTTAAAGGCATAATTACAAGAGGCAATGTAACGTCACAGCAGGCATAACAACAGTCGGTGTTTCTTGTGAGGGTTTCCCCGGGAAACAAACACAATACACACAAATGCGTCACAGATTATTTTTGCGGTATTTGAAATCATGTACGCAGCTCGCGACGTAACTAGGAGTCTAGTGGACGGTATCAGTACTACAAGTAAAAAAAAAATATATATTTTTTTAATTAATTACGTTGTTTATAAATTAATCTGAGTGCTGCTAAAAGAGGAGGTGGGGGCCGCATGCGGCCCGCCATTTGCCCATCCCTGATCTAAGGTTAAATATTAAGTTAGCGCACAAGAACAGTGGCACCAAAGATGGGAATGTCACTGTAATGACAAGACTTTAGACAGAACCAAGCTAGCTGTTTCCCCCCTCCAGTCTTTATGCTAAGCTATGCTAACTTCACTCTCAGAAAAAGACAATAAGTGTTTTTTCTAAAAAAGCTGATCTAATTATTCAAGGGATCACATGCCAAAAAGGTTGTCGAGCACTGGCTTAGAGTCAACAGGTTAATCTTTGACTCACAAGCAGATGCATCTCCTGCCTCTGCCTGACTTTGATAAAAGGTGTTAACATTAAAGGTGGAGAGGAGTGGGCATGAAGGCCACAGCAGGATTCTTCAGTCATTATTGCACACAGGATTGTTGTTTACTGTGAGCACAGCATCTTCTTACTCATCTCCTCTGCATCTTCACCCCCTGCTGCTAAGGCAAAGTGTTCTTCTGTATATAAGGCATGCATTGAGCTGGTGAAAAGTAAAGGTTGCAAAAAATCGTGACTATAGGAAAATTATGAATAATTGCGCATTGTGAATACCCAGCGTTTCAATACAGGCACATGATGGATTGGAGTCCACTTTAAGACTGCAGATAAAAGCTGCAGTTCAGTATTGGCCTGGCTAAGTGCAGCTCACCCTGCCTTAACCATTGTAAATGAGTTCTCGCTCACAAAGGAAGGCTGCCCCGCTGCCTGGCCTCGCCGGGCCCCGCCTCGCTCCACTGGCCACTGGGCTCGCCACTCAAAGCCCCCTTTTCCATTTTCCATTGCAGCCACGAGCCAGCTGGCTTTACTTGAGTTTTTAAAAGCTATAGCCTCAAACATTCATCCTCCATCTCGACACAAACGAGACAGTTTCCCTTTTCCTCTCTGCCTCACTTCATCTTCATTTCCCGCTCACCTCCTTCTCTATGCGGTGTAGGCTCCCTCTCCCTTTTTTGAAACTTCTCTCCCATTCCCCTTAATCCTTCATCTTATCCCTAGAGCTCACTCCACTGCTTCAGTTTGGCCTAGCTTCCCCCATAGAGACATGCAACAGTGCCAACACAAATGCTACTTTCAGCCATATTAAATTCTCCTCCTTCCTGCGTTCGCTCTGAAACAAAGTCCTCAGAGTATCGGGGGTCTGCTCTCATCTACTTACATTTAATTTAGGTTTCACTGAAGGATTCACATGCATTCTGCTGTCTGCCTCTTGTCGAATGAAAGCCCTGAGACAGGAGAGGCTGGCCTCAATTTTACTCCTGTTCTTTATCATTATTCTGCCGGCGTGTCTTCAAGGCAAGGTTGTGGTCAGCCACAGTGCTTCAACAAAAAATAATTACAATGCACAAACGGAGAAACCACAATCAAAGGCAGATGAGGTGCATTAGACTCGGTTATTCTTTAAATTTCACTCACTTCTGCTTTTTATGAGGCCATGTGCAGACATTTTGCACATTCATTAACCCCCCCCTGAGACATCACAGCATTGGGGGGTTTTCTCTGATTCCAGCCTCATTATCACTGGAACTTTCAAGTCACATACGAACACTGTTGGACTCAGAGCTGCATACATACAGTATAAACAAATTCTTGCCAAATGAGACCCAATCCGTCCCCAGCAGAATTGCTTAGTGGTGTGTTTCTATATCATTAGTGGGGAAAAATGTCCATATTCTGCACAGAGGCATGGCATTTCCTCTTGCTTAGGGAGAAGAGCTCATCTGGGGGGGGGGGGGGGGGGGGGTCTGAGGCTCTCGGCAAACAACGCTGCACCTGTGTTCTTCGAGATGCATATCCGCAAAAAAAAAAAAAATCCCAAATGAATCCCCTAAAAGGAGACACAAATTGGAATGCGTTTGTAGAGTGAATTTGAATGATAATTAACTGGGAAATTAGCTAAACACAAGCATTGTAACTAATTTGGACCATCAGTTATAATATACTGAGATAAATGGTGTCACGGTTTGTGCAGGAAGCAGGACCCAAATGCAGACTTAAGTGACAGTGGCCCGGGGGCAAGGCAGAGGACCAGGAAGGGGTCTCGGGCGGACGGCCCGGGGGCAAGGCAGAGTCCAAAATGGGGGTTATGGAGGGGCGAAGGCCACCGCGGGCAAACTCAGGGGGCCGAGCATGAGGGCGAGGACCGCGGCCGGAAGAGTCAGGGGGCCGGGCCCGAGGGCGAGGACCGCAGCAGGAAGAGTCAGGGGGCCGGGCTCGAGGGCGAAGACCGCGGCTCTCAGGGGGCCGGGCTCGAGGGTGAAGACTGCGGCTCACAGAGGGCCGGGATCGAGGGCGAAGACCGCGGCTCTCAGGGGCCCGGGATTGAGGGCGAAGACCGCGGCTCTCAGGGGCCCGGGCTCGAGGGCGAAGACCAGAGAGCTCCGGAGGCCGGGCAGGAAGGCGCTGACGGGACAGTGCCAGAGACCGGGCAGGACCCGGTGTCGGAGCTGGTGGGACAGGCCTCGGCAGGATCCCCCACGGAAGAGGACCAGGACACGGGATTTGCAGGATCCCCAGCAGGAGAGCAGTCGGCGGGGCCTCCAACGAGACAGGACAAAGGGTTGGCAGGACCCCCGGCAGGAGAGTAGTCGGCGGGCCCTCCAACGGCACAGGACAAAAGATTGGCAGGACCCCCGGCAGGAGAGTAGTCGGCGGGCCCTCCAACGGCACAGAACAAAAGATTGGCAGGACCCCCGGCAGGAGAGTAGTCGGCGGGCCCTCCAACGGCACAGGACAAAAGATTGGCAGGACCCCCGGCAGGAGAGTAGTCGGCGGGACCTCCAACGGCACAGGACAAAGGATTGGCAGGACCCCGGCAGGAGAGTAGACGGCGGGACCTCCAACGAGACAGGACAAAGGGTTGGCAGGATCCCCGGCAGGAAAGTAGTCGGCGGGGCCTCCAACAGCACAGGACAAAGGGTTGGCAGGAACCCCGGCAGGAGAGTAGTCGGCGGCCCTCCAACAGCACAGGACAAAGGGTTGGCAGGACCCCCGGCAGGAGAGTAGTCGGCGGGGCCTCCAACGGCACAGGACAAAGGATTGGCAGGACCCCCGGCAGGAGAGTAGACGGCGGGACCTCCAACGGGACAGGACAAGGAGCTGGCGTCGTCTGGGGAGCCAGCAGGAGACGAGGTGCTGGAGTCGGCCGGTACGCCGACAAGACTCGAGGAGCTGGCGTCGGCTGAGGAGCCAGCCCTGTAGCCGAAACTGGAGTCGAGCCCATGGCTTCCGGGGACGGTACTGAAGCCGGAACCATGGCTGCTGGGGCCGGAACCATGGCTGCGGGGGTCGGAATTGAAGCCAGAATCATGGCTGTAAGGTCCGGTTCTGGAGCCGGAAACATGGCTGTAAGGTCCAGTTCTGGAGCCGGAAACATGGCTGTAAGGTCCAGTTCTGGAGCCGGAAACATGGCTGAATGGGCCGGCTCTGGAGCCGGAATCATAGCTGAATGGGCCGGCTCTGGAGCCGGAATCATGGCTGTAAGGTCCTGTTCTGGAGCCGGAAACATGGCTGAATGGGCCGGTACTGAAGCCGGAACCTCCAACGGCACTTCAGTAGGGACTGGAGTGGGAACTCGAGAGGGGACTTGAGATGGGACTAGAGTTGGGATTTGAGAAAGGACTAGGGAAGGGACTAAAGAAGTGACCTGAGGAGGGACTTGGGAAGGGACTAGAGAAGGGACTTGAGATGGGACTATGGCAGCTGGGGCAAGAGCTGGGTCTGGAACCATGGCCGCTGGGGCCAGAACCATGGCCGCTGGGGCCAGAACTGGGACCGGAATCATGGCTCTTGGGGCTCGGGCTGCTAGCCTGGACTTGCGACTCCTTCTCCTAGAAGCCGCCTGAAGGCTCCGTGGACCTCCAAAAGCCAGACGAGTTCCAGAAAACGACTCCTGGACAGGAGCAGGAACTGGGGCAGAAGCACTGGTTGACTCCAGACGGAACACACAGAGACGATTGTATTCAGCAGGCTGGAAATCACACACCCAGAGGAAGTCCAAAATCCAGCCAGGTAAGAACTTCACCAAGTCTGGTTTCTCCATAGCCAACCGGTGCGCCTCTACCAGAGCGGCCTCCCTCTGCCGAACACTGGACGCTCCCTTCCACCAATCATAGCAGCAAGCCAAACCAAAGGAAAAATGCTGTAGCTCCACCTTAAATGGATCATCTGCTGGGTCCATTTCTGGTCGGTTCGTTCTGTCACGGTTTGTGCAGGAAGCAGGACCCAAATGCAGACTTAAGTGACAAAATAATTCCTTTATTTCAAGGCTACAAATATCTAGACACAGAACAGAACACTCACCGCAGAATAACTCAAAACACAAGACGAACCGACAAAGACAGACGGAAAAACCAGAACTTAAATACACCCAGGACTAATCAAACAAACACGAGACAGGTGAGGAGGTAGGAGAAAACACAGAGGCACCAGGTGAACACAATCGGGTAATCAGGGAGGGGAAACAGACAGAAAGCAACAGGCAGGAAACGGGGGTGAAGAATTTACAAAATAAAACAGGAAACCCAAAGATAGAAAAAGACAAGACAAAACAACAACACAGACAGATCGTGACAAATGGTTGCTATGGTTGCTATGGTTGCTTTTCAGCTTTCCATATTGTTTGTTTCTTCGTGAGGCTTTATGTTGCTCTGACATGGAAATGAGCTGCTGTCTTGCGAGGATTACTTAGACACAAAATGGCCTCCATTAGTCTTAGCATGTCACTGGCTTCTCTGTCCCCTTTGATTTACACACAATTAGTGTCAGTATTTGTACATTGTTGTTTCATTCATTATGTCGGTTTCAAATGTATCATCATCCTATTCTCCTTTACATCAGCCAGTAAGCAGAAACGCATTCATCCTCATTATCATACAGAAAAGTATGCATGGGTAATGATGTCACAAACAAGCATCACAATATTTTGGGCCAAATATCCCAATTCATTAGGTAATGGGGTTATTTCAGAAGATATATTTATAGAAAATGTTGAGAAACAGACCTAAGTAGTGTGTTTTTTATAGACTCCCCCAGTAGCGTAGTGCAGGAGCAGTGGGGTTTGTTAAATTGAATTTTTTACTCTTTCTGGCTCATTAATCCTGTATCTGACTGAAGTGTGCAAGTAAGAATCTATGGCCCAACTAGGGCTCTACAATCAGTAACTTAACTCAGCTGGGCTGTGATAAATCCATGGGGCTGTCTGACTGCTGAAATGGAGGACTTATCTGTAAATGAGACTGTCCCGCCCTTCTGTCCAAACTATAGGAGGAGAAGGGGTAACGGTTTTAAAACAGTACAGAACCAAAATTGGGCCATATTAAAAGCAAACCCCTTGGTTAAGCATCAGCTGACAGAGACCGCCAACATTATTGCAGTGGTATGCAGTTTTTTAATTAAGTATTTTCTTTCTGTGCCTCTTTATACTTATACAGTCCACTACTTTTGTAAAATATTGTACTTTTTACTTCAGCTTTGGTTACTAGTTTCTCAGATTTTAACACTGTAGGTTATTTTTATTATACAGCACTTTGGCTCGACCAAAAATCGTTTATAAATGTGCTATATAAATAAAACTTGATTTGATTTGAACACACATAACTACTGAAAATGTTTTAAAATAGAAATGTATTTTTCATAGGTCCAACCTTATATTTTCTGTATGTCTTCGTCAAACGATCAATGGGTTGAGGACATTTTACTCCTAATACCTTACATTTTTTGATAATACTTTAATAATTATACCATTCTCAAGGAAGTGCTTTTACTAATTTTACACTGTAGAATTAGTAAGTAAAACATCTGAATATTTCCTCCACCACTGGCTGTATGTCACTTGTAAACCGACTCTGCTGCATTTCAAGGGTTACTCTTAAATAGTGAAACCTGGAAAGAATACATTTAATTATCCCTTAAGGGCACACAGAATGATTATGAGAAATGTAACCCTATCAGATCATCCTCGCCCCACTCTTAATCCCTCAAATATAGCATTTGAATTTGTTCAATTCCTTGGTGTAATTATTGATGTCCATACAAATATATATATATATATATATATATATATATATATATATATATATATATATATTAAGAAGGCACAAAAGTTGTCAAAAACAACTTTCTGGATCTATATTACTGTATGATTTATCTTTCATACCTGATGTCAATCAAGTGCTAGCAAGCATATAAAGCTAGTCTTTAATCCTTACACAATGTGTAAGAAGGGTTACCATCTCTATCTGCAATGCTCTCCCACATTATTTATAACCTTTTGAGTTATTTAACACATTTTACATAAATAACTTTTAGTTTTTTAATATTAAAACTATTCCATTTATTTCACAGTTTCTTTGTTACTAGATATTATAAGATCAGTTCTACAGAACTAACCCGTCTTTCATTAACCACAGATGAGAGGTGGAGAACTAGAACATTTTAAATATGTAAGTTGTTTTTTATGAAACAATGTGCTTCTGTGTAATGCTGGCTGGGTCTTAGTTACTGGACAGCACTGGAACAATCCTCCTGTAGCAGTTAGACACAAGTGGCAGATAGATATGTTTTCCCCTACAGCCAAAAGAACTTTGGACTCATGTATTATTTATGAGTGAACTACGTCCACGTCCACATACAGTTGGTTTCCTGGATCTGACAGCGAGGGGGACTGCCAACTGTGATTAAGCCAAGCATCTGTGCATGTTAAATTATGTTCAGTGTGCTGTAATGCCCGCGGCACCAGAGGCTCTTTCACAAAACTCTGCCAGGAGATTGGAGTACAGTATGTCCAAACAAGTGGAGATATTTGCCCTTTCATTGACTCGATGTATAAATCTTATACTGTAGGGCAAAAAAAACTGTATCATGCTGCATTAATAATAATAATACATTTAATTTATATAGCGCTTCTCATCTGCCAAGACAAATCTCGAAGTGCATTGTGTGTCATATGACTGGAAAAAGACCAACAAGCTATGTCAGGATATTGGGCCCATACATTGCCTCATATAGCAATCTTATATTATTATTATTATTATTGCTTTGACTAAAAGCATTAGAAATATAAAAATACACGCCACCCATTTTCACTTCACTGCAGTCAAGAACCCAAAATATCGTAAGAGTGCAGGTGAGAAATCAACCTGTATGACCAAGACAAATATTTGACCCCTCAAAAGAACTTTTATAAGAACTGTTATTTTTAAAAACCTTATTACCTCCTTCCTCTGTCTCCTTCAACTTTTCTGTCATCATTACCACAGACAGCATGTCATCATCATCTTCATCGATCTCATAATGATCATCACCATTATCATTATCATCATCATAACTGGGTAGTGATGGAGGGACGCTGAGGCTTGCTGGCATAAGCGTATCTGCAGAGTAATCGTGAGAAGTGTCATGTAAAAAATGGCAGCGCTGTACACATGCATGAATGTGATTGGACATGGATGGTCAGCTGGTAGCCAATCAGGTGATGAATGAGACAGGGATTGTAAAGCATGAATGAAACAATCAGCTAATGCAGGAGCTCAATTTGCCCCATGTCACAATTACTTACACACAGTTAACCAGTACTTTGTTAAAATCTTCATCATCAAAGTAGATCTATAATACATTTATTCTCCTGAATACTGAAAAATAGATTGTTTACACCTATGTTTTGTGGTAACTCTGTTGCCATGCAGATAGTTTTGGTGTTATTCGTCCAGGTTCTAAGAAGTTTCACTCTTAGGTTGCTTTTGAGTGACAGTGACACTGTTTTTCGAACATGACAAGTGGACATATTTCAATACAGTGAGTACCAAAACACATTCTATTCACTTCCATCGAGAGGAAAGAATCTAAGAAGTCAATATATCAGAATAGGGGGAAATAAAACCAGCATTATCTGCACGGCGAGAGGTAAGTGACAGCATATTATTCATAGGGAAAATTGACCCTTTATCAAGTAAAAGAACATAATATGAAATCACCCTCCATTAATGTTGTCAGCAACATTGTTCCTATTTCCATTAACTTGATCATTATCATGACTTTGTGCTCATCACAAGCTGTTCATTGTGTCCTCAGGGCTCTCCATCATCAGCACCATTATCATCGGCATTGCCTCTGCAGAGGCGCAGAAAAATGAAATGATTTCCTGCACCATGTAACAAGGATAGTGGTGGAAATGTCAGAGTAAATAGCCCGCAGGAGAAAGAGAACAAAACAAACATGGGGCGATAGGCGAGTTTGATCTGCTATTTATGAGAAAGTGGAAAAACAAAACAGGACTATGAAATCGATAGCTTCCTAAATCACCTAAGAGAGGGTGAGCAGAGACTCCTGGGCAGCCCTCCAGCTCAGGGCCTAGCAGTTTATGGATCCTCCATCGCACACACACACCAAAAACGACCAATCCTGAAAACATACCTTCCCGTGTCTCTCAAGTAAACACACACCCACATAAAAAACTAGAAATGCATACCTATTCTTCTCCCTCACTTACAATCACACACATAGAGAGAAGCGTACACCCACACACATACAGTAATCCCCCTTTATGTCACACAAGCACACACCCTGATATCCGCAGTGGCAACAATCCCTGAACAAAATCTTGAAAGCACGTCTCTATCACACACACACACACACACACACACACACACACACACACACACACACACACACACACACACACACACACACACACACACACACACACACACCACACACACACACACACACACACACACACACCACACACACACACACACACACACACACACACACACACACACACACACACACACACACACACACACACACACACACACACACACACACACACACACACACACACACACACACACACACAGAGAGAGGATGCAAGCAATCACATGCACAGTTCTGCTCACTTTCACTCACAGGCAGAAAGTCGCATACTCAACCACACAAATTCATGAATGCACAACTTTTTATTGTCACACAACACACACACCACACACACACACACACACACACACACACACACACACACACACACACACACACACACACACACACACACACACACACACACACACACACACACACACACACACACACACACACACACACACACACACACACACACCTTTCCAATTCCGCCACAAACACACACCCTGCTGAGATTGAGTCACTGCAGCAAAAAAGAAAAGAAATCTACTTTAGTCTGGAAACTATATTATATCACGCTCGTATTTTGAGGTAAAAGCTGCGTGCTGAAATATGACATGGGGGAGGGGCTGTAAATACACCATAAACTGCAGCATTGAGATTTACTGAGCAAATAAAAATGATTTATTCAAGTTTGGATTGTAACTTGCACTTGTGTACTGTTTACCCACATCAAAGTTATAAATAGCTAAACTGCAATTTCTCCCCCCTAAATTACCTTTACTGCCACCCTTTGACAATGCTCAAGTGTATGAGGAAGTGAGATTCTGGGCAGAATGAGCAGCAGTTTTTTCATGACTGCACTAATCATGTCGAGCTGATCCTTTGTTGTCTGTGTTTGAAGTATTCAGCGTGTTTATGTGTTACACACCTACACTCGGATTCCACTGAGGGTATCCTGTTTGTTTGTGTTTAACGCCCGCGCTGCTCACTCAGCACTTTGCAACTTGTGTCACTGAGCGTTTGAGGTGAACGCCTGGCCAGCTAAGTTTAGGCTTTCCACCGAGGGGAAACACATGAATTGTATTTGCAGGCTCATCTGCATACATTATCATGATCATGGATGACACACAACCACAGCGTGCTTCCACACTCCCTCAGCGGGGGGGTAATTACGGCCACCGCGCTGGTTGCGTCCCGAGAGACCGGACAGGAGTGACAGCTTAGAGAATGAGAGAGGGATGAAATGAGGCAGGGCCACAAAGAGAAAATGACAGACGAGAAGAAGTGAAAGAGACGCGGTGTCAGAGAGAGAGAGAGAGGAGGGAGGGGAGTCATACTGCCGGATAAACAAAGGCGGAGGCGAGGTATTTGTTGAGCTGAGGGGATGCTGGGTAAAAAGTGAGAAGCTGTGCCTGTTCCCTGCGTTATATACTGTATGCTGGCATATCTGTGCGAGGGCCCGCTGGTAGGAGTGCAACTGTGAATATGGAGAGGGGGATGATGAGGAGAGGGAGGGGGGGCCTGGGCTGCTTCTCCTGGGCAGGAGGCAGGATCTGAATACCTAATCAATAGCCATCATGACTCGGAGGATTTACTGCCTTGTGCTGCAGGACCCAGACACCCCCAAAGCAAGCCAGCGCTCAGACCAGAGCAATGGAGCATGAAGGCTTCGGCACAGAGAGGCCACTGTAGAGCAAATATGGAGCAGGGTCTATAGGGACAGCTAGGACAATACACCTCTTTTTTTATTCTAATGCTACACCCAGATAGTATTGTCATGCTGAATACAGCTAAATGTTTTTTGAATGGCAACCACTGGCCTTCATTTTAACTGACCTGAATGCAAACTACTTGTTGTCACCCAGCCAATCTACGATCAACATCACGACTCATATAGTGAGGTAGTACTTCTGAACAAAATTCAATGTTTGTGTTATTATACAATAACTTTTTAGACCGCATTTGTTCATGATGCTTAAGGCAAGTTACACACATGCTAATATTATTGGTAACACTTTATTTTGATAGTCCATAGTTAACACTCTATAAATCATCAGTTGACATTCAACAACACTGTTTCAACAGACAAGTAACATGCATTTAACTAACTGCCAGTAGAATATAATGTACATCTCAAGTGTTGATCTATAGATTTTACAAAAAGTGTCTGTTGACTGTCAACATGTTTTTTGCAACAGGTTATTAACCGATATTCAACCTTACTATCTGTAGATTGTGTCAACATCTTCAAAATTGACAATCAACTACTCAAATTTTGAAGATGTTGACACAATCTACAGATAGTATGCATCTCGACCGGGTGACGACAATACCTATTGACGCAGCAACCACTGTAAGTTATATTCTTGTTTAATTAGACTTCTCTGTTTCATTTATTCTACTCTGTATAATTGTTCTGTAGTTATTGTAGCTAAAACGGCGCTTTTGAGAGATTTTAAATCTCAGATCTGCTCAAGGGAACCTGTTACACAGGTCGCAGTGGGCACTCAAGCCTGCATTACAATATAGGCAGGGCCAGTCTGCTGATTGGGTGAAGCACAATAGCATAAATTATTCATCTTCCAGCTAAAAAGCATTCAAATACCGCATTTAAAATCTGATGAACTCAGTGTGCATCTCGACCGGGTGACGACAATACCTATTGACGCAGCAACCACTGTAAGTTATATTCTTGTTTAATTAGACTTCTCTGTTTCATTTATTCTACTCTGTATACTTGTTCTGTAGTTATTGTAGCTAAAACGGCGCTTTTGAGAGATTTTAAATCTCAGATCTGCTCAAGGGAACCTGTTACACAGGTCGCAGTAGGGGCACTCAACCCTGCATTACAATATAGGCAGGGCCAGTCTGCTGTCGCCCATCAGCTGTAGAGAGTTAACTAATTAGAGGGGCGTGGCCCCACAGCTGTGAGAACTCAGCAATCAGGCGTCCATTACAGGTAGCTCTTTCCTGGAGCGTCAGACAGCCGAAGACTGACAAAGACATTGGAGTCCGGCTGGAGTCCTGCTGGAGTCACGAGGGAGGCAAATCCTACTCTGATTCAGCTAATTACCGCTGGTGTCTTATTTTTCTTTTCTTTCGTTTTCTAGCCCCTCAGGCTATAATCATGTGTATTTTCTCCATTCCTGTTCATGTGTCTTCTCGCAATTATCACTGGCCCCGTGTATCTCGTAATCGATATAACCGGCCTGTTCTCGTCTATCCCACATGCTCCACTGAGATCCAACATCTAGTTTCAGGTGGCCTGTGGAACTGCCAGTCAGCTGTTCCTAAGGCTGACTTCATCTCTGGCTACGCCTCACTGCAGTCCCTGGATTTCCTTGCTCTCACTGAGACCTGGATTACTCCATTCAACACATCCACCCCAGCAGCTCTCTCCACAGCATATTCCTTCTCCCATACACCCAGACCCACTGGCAGAGGAGGTGGCACTGGTCTCCTGCTCTCTCCCAAATGGAGCTTTTCCCTCTTCAAGCTACCTAACTTCACTCCTTCCACCTTTGAATTCCATGCCGTCACAGTAACCCATCCTATACAATTAACCATTGTTGTTCTCTACCGTCCACCAGGCGCCTTGGGGGACTTCTTGGAGGAATTAGATAATCTCCTCTCACACATCCCTGAAACTGACCCTCCCGCTGTACTTCTCGGAGACTTCAACCTCCAGACAGGGAAGATAGACATCTCTAACATCTCTGTTAACCGCCTTTGCTTTCTCACTGTCTCCTTCCCCACCAACTCATAAAGCTGGCAATGTCCTTGATCTCATATTCTCAAGGAACTGCGCTACTTCTAACATAACAAACTAATCTCTTCTCATCCTGCACCTGTCCGCCGTAACCTTCGTTCCCTCTCCCCCTCTACCTTTGCCTCATCGGTGCTCTCAGCCCTCCCTTCATCTGACTCGTTCCAACTCCTGCCTCCAAACTCTGCTGCAGAAACTCTCCTCTCTACTCTCTCATCCTCTCTGGACTCTCTCTGTCCTCTCACATCTCGGCAGGCTTGTCAGTCCCCTCCTGCTCCCTGGCTAAATGATGCACTGCGTGCTAATAGAACCGTCCTTAGGGCAGCAGAGCGGAAACGGTGGAAATCCAAACACCGTGACGACCTCCTAACCTATCAGGCTCTCCTCTCCTCTTTCTCTGCTTCGATCTCTCAGGCAAAAAGCACTTTCTTTCAAGATAAGATCCAATCTTCCTATTCCAATCCCAACAAACTATTTTCCATCTTCTCCACCCTCTTGGACCCTCCCAAAGCCCCTCCCCCCTCCTCACTTCTGTCAAGCGACTTTGTTATCCACTTTGAAAAAAAGGTTGATGATATTCGCTCTCCTTTTTCTGACTCACCTTTACTCACCGCTGGGTCACCAGACCCTCCTTCCACCCACACTCTAACCTCCTTTTCCCCTCTCTCTCCAAGTGAGGTTCTTACCCTCATTACCTCTGCCCGCCCTACCACCTGTCCTCTGGACCCTATCCCTTCAAAACCTCGTCAGACTATCGCTCCTGATATTCTACCGTTTCTCTCCCATTTCATCAACACTTCTCTAACTTCTGGTCACTTTCCAAACAGTCTCAAGGAGGCAAGAGTAAACCCTCTCCTAAAGAAACCCACTCTCAACCCATCTGATGTTATAAACTACAGGCCTGTCTCTCTACTCCCGTTCCTGTCTAAAACACTTGAACGCGCTGTCTTTAAACAACTCTCCTGTTATCTCCATCAGAACAACTTTCTGGATCCGCACCAGTCTGGTTTCAAGGCAGGTCACTCCACAGAAACTGCCCTCCTGGCTGTCACTGAGGAACTGCACACTGCTAAAGCAGCATCCCTCTCCTCTGTCATCATCCTGTTGGACCTGTCTGCTGCATTCGACACGGTGAACCATCAGATCCTCCTTCGCACTCTCCAAAAACTTGGAGTTTCAGGCTCTGCACTTTCCCTCCTCACCTCATACCTCAAAGACCGTACCTACAGGGTAACTTGGAGAGGGTCTGAGTCCGACCCTTGTCAATTAACTACAGGGGTCCCTCAGGGCTCTGTTCTTGGTCCCCTCCTCTTCTCCCTGTACACAAACTCGCTCGGATCAGTCATTAGCCCGCATGGTTTTTCATACCACTGCTATGCTGACGACACCCACTTAATTCTGTCCTTTCCTCGCACAGAGACCCAAGTCGTCGCACGCATCTCTGCTTGTCTAGCTGACATCTCTCAGTGGATGTCTGCTCATCACCTCAAGCTCAACCTTGACAAGACTGAGCTGCTTTTCCTTCCGGGAAAAGATTGTCCCACTCTTGACCTGACTATCAACATCGGCACCTGTGTTGTTTCCCCGACTCAGACTGCAAGGAATCTGGGTGTGACCCTAGATAACAACCTGTCCTTCACTGCAAACATCGCTGCTACAACACGTTGCTGCAGATACACGCTTTACAACATCAGGAAGATACGTCCCCAGCTGACACAGAAAGCAACGCAGGTTCTGGTCCAGGCTCTCGTCATCTCACGCCTAGACTACTGCAACTCCCTCCTGGCTGGTCTACCTGCATGTGCCATCCGACCTCTGCAGCTCACCCAGAATGCAGCGGCTCGTCTGGTCTTCAACCTTCGTACATTTTCCCACACCACTCCGCTCCTCCGCTCCCTTCACTGGCTTCCGGTAACTGCTAGAATCCACTTCAAGACACTGGTACTTGCTTACCATGCTGCGAATGGATCTGGCCCTTCGTACATCCAGGACATGGTTAAACTGTACACCCCAGCGCGTGCACTACGCTCTGCATCAACCAAACAACTCGCTGCACCCTCGCTGCGAGGGGGACCCAAGTTCCCATCAGCAAAAACACGTGGGTTTGCTATCCTGGCTCCAAGATGGTGGAATGAGCTCCCCATTGACATCAGGACAGCAGATAGCTTGCACATCTTCCGGCGCAGACTGAAAACTCATCTCTTTCGACTCCACTTCGAGCGATAGAATTATTAACAAAGCACTTATATACTAATAAAGGACTGGCTTATCTATAGCCAGTTGAGTAGCACTTGAAATGTTTGGCTCTATGAAACCTGATGTACTTATATGATTCTGTTTTCTTCAAGGTTGTGTCTTCCTGGTCGAATGTACTTATTGTAAGTCGCTTTGGATAAAAGCGTCAGCTATATGCAATGTAATGTAATGTAATGTAGTAAGGTTGAATATTGGTTAATACGCTGTTGACATGCTACTAAATGTCAACTGATGACTTATAGAGTGTTAACTATGGACTATCAAAATAAAGTGTTACCATATTATTTAACTACATTATTTAATCAAAACTTAAAGGTACCCTATGCTGTTTTTGATTATTAGTAGTCAGCATTGACTTCAATAGTAGGTATTATTAGAATCTCATGCTGAATGAAAACAGAACATTGTTTACAACAATTTAAAAAAAATCTTTACAGGACACCTTCTTCAAACAAATTCTGTTTGTCAAATGCTGCCCAAAAGATATACTGTAAAATACTATACTATGTTGACTGATTAGAACAAATAACTATACAAAATGGCAAAGTTTAAATCTTTATTGGCCTTTAATGTATTATCACTCTTTAGCATGATGATTATATTTGGGCTGTCTGTAGGACGTAGAAGTAAATCTAAATGGAATATATTAGACTGGAGCAGCACTGGGGAGCTACAGTGTGGGTTATGTGTGATCAGATCAGTGATCTGACTGCCAAACAGTGGAACATCATTCAGTTTAATGTTTGTCACAGTGTGGTACCTCTTGCCTGAAGGCAAAAACTTGAGTATAGCTAAAGCAAAAAGGGCAACACCGAACGCTGTGAGAAGTAGTTCAGAGCTTAAATGATTAAATACAAACTTTCTGCAATTATTTACCGCTATTTAATGCATATGGAGCTTTTTTTTTTGTATGCACAGTATTGTTTACCCTTAAAATTACAACTTTACACTCAAGGAAAAATGCTGTGTAAGGATTTAAGTTTAAAGATGAATCAATCTTTGGGCAGGGATGTGTTGTCTCTATATCCCATAGAGAAGTGATTCATAATGTAAAGATTTCTAGTGATACAGCATTGAGTCTTTTTTCAGTATTTATATTTGAAGAGAAGCTGTTGTTAGTGATGCAGATCCTGTAGCAAGTGAATTGTAATCAAAGTTATTGCATATATTTCTTTCCATTGAGAATAACTGCTTTCATTATCCACCAATTTGCATAATTATAGATAGAAACAGGTATTATCGTTTAACAAATCCCGCAGTAATTATTGATAATGGATGAAGATTAAACATTGACAGGTTGCTGGCATACATTTGCAGTTATAAAGCCTTTTATTTTGGAAACGAAGCCAAGAAAAACACACGTAGGTTTCATCTTCGACCAGTTTTCTAATAATCAGTTTAAATTGAAATCCAATCACCACTGAGCAGTGATGGCAAGCTTGATGGATAAACAGTAACGCAGAACTGGAGGTATATGAACCGTCTGGCACCAGCTCTTGGATGAAGTCCATCATGAATCTGCAGACAGTTTTAAAAATGTGTTGTTGTGTGTGGCACAGCAAGGCTACCACATGGGTGATAATAGGAATAATTAGAGATGATACTATTTGTTTTGGGGTTGTTCTGCATAGAGACAGAAACAGAAACCGGCTGTTAATTACTTACTTCAATGTCACCATGTTCACTGAGCGAATCGCAGATGCTCACGTACGTAAATGCACACTTCAACCAGAGGTAAAAGGAATGAGTTAATTAAGATTTCAAGCTAGATTTATGTTAACAGTTTACACTCACAACAACAAACACACACAGACACCCACCTACAGGCAAACACACATGTAGTTCTCCCCAGAAGACCCCTGAGGCCACGCCACAGTGGCCTTGACGTTTATGCTGATCTAGCATGGCAACAGCAGATATTGCTCTGCACTCCCTCTTCATATTGTCTGTGCTCGGCCCGGCACGGTTCACTTACTCACCGCTCCACAGCCTGGCGGCAAATAGACTGTGAACATCCAGACTGTCCATCATGGAGGGGAGTTTGACAGTCCTCTGACAGGCACACTGAATTGATTCTTCAGACCCACTGTTTATTTTCGCCTTCCTCGCCATCACGATGCTCGGCTGGGTCCAGTCTCTTGCTTGCTCCAATTCAAGGTCTAACTACCCGGCCCCCACCCACTACGCCTCCTCCCCCTCAACTCACCCAACCTATCCCTTGTCACCGCACCAAACAACTGACAGTGACAAAATAACAGGGGTACGCGTTTCCACCCTGTTTTCTAAAGCTATTTTAAAAGGCACGCTACATGACTTTGAGTTATGAATGGCAGTGGCTGGTAAAGTGAATGCAGCACGAACTCGGATTCCTTGTGTGTGTGTGTGTGTGCGCGCGCACACACACACACACACACACACACACACACACACACACACACACACACACACACACACACACACACACACACACACACACACACACACACACACACACACACACACACACACACACACACACACACACACACACACACACACACACACACACACACACACACACACACACACACACACACACACACACACACACACACACACACACACACACACACACACACACACACACACACACACACACACACACGAATGATGCCCCAGGACAAACCACTTACCCCTACATACACATGACTAATGATTATAAGCACAACGCCTGAAAAACACTGTCTCATGAAAATGACTGTCATATATAAGCAATAGCAAATATTTTTATAGTGGTAATGTTGTTTTTTTCTCATGATATTTATAGCGACAACATGCTTATACACCAATTTATTTTTGCTAAAACTCACACTGATCATCAATGCTTCCTCAATTCAAATGAACTCCCCAGCCCAGTATTATATAAAGTGTGGTTTCCGGAGATTATTATTATAATTAGAAATATTATGATTACTCTTACTATCGCACACACCATTATTTACTTTTAGCTGTGCAATTTCTACTCCTGGCAACAAGCAGGATTCAGGGTTGTAAGGTCATATTGTCAGGGTGCGTGGAAAAAGTAGGACCCAAAAGCAGTATTAACAAAAAGCGAGCTTTAATTTACAAAAAAAAGCAGATGACAAAAGAAAACGAGACAAAGTTAGCATTACCAAAAAACAGGGGAGCACGAGTAAATAATCCAGGACCAAACTTCAAGGACAAACATGAAGGGAAAGACAAACAATGAACACAGGAAGAGACAAGACTAAATACAGGGAGGTGTAATCACAAGACGAGAAACAGCCGGGCAGGGGAGGAGAAACACAAGGGCAACAGGTGAACACAATCAGACAACTAGACACACCAGGGAAACTAACGACAGGGGAAAAACACAGGAAGAAGGACCAGACAATATACCAGGAGGAAAACATGACAGGGAGAACAGCAAAACACCCAAACCTAGACATAAAAACGTGACATAACATGAATATCGTGAGATTCGTGACACATATTTAGGAAAATCAAGGTACGTGGTGTAAAAGGCAAAACTTGTGGGTTTTGTACGATTTTTGAAAAGCTTGTGCTGCTGACCTAGAGCAGAACATATATAAATAATGCAGAATGTAAGGCCATGTTTCTGGTGTAAAACCCCAACATTTTCACTACCACTAACCAACATTGAACCTCCTGGAGTGGTAAAATAATTACCTGTAAACAGTCAAATCTAGGCGGCAATTACGTCCATCCATACATAAATAAACTGCCCCATACACAGTAACACTCTTGCCATCACATTCAAAATGTAATTCACATCCAGAATCATTTTTCACATAAAGTCCAGGCAATTCACTGAACAGTCTCCGGCCTTTCTCACACCATCAGGGATGCATGAGTGAAGAGTGGTCATAAATATCCAAGATAGCCCATTCACATTCTCAGTCAATACACTCTCCAGTCATTCAGGCCAATGGTAATCAAACTAAGGAGTCAGAGCTATGACAACAGCGCCCTGACCTCAGCTCTCTCAGCCAGAGGCAGAACATTCACACTTCTTCGCTAGATGCACCTCCGTGTGTACAGCCTTGGCTGTCTCTTCACGAAAAAAGAAGAAAATGTGTAAGACAGGCTCTTTTGTGTTTTACATCAGACTACAAGAACAAAGAGGGATTTCCAGTGGGAGTCTTTAATCCTGTTAGTTCTGATTCCACCACTGTAAACTTTAGTTATTCAGGTGGGTCCTTTGGAGGTCAAGCATTTCCATTCAAGCTGAGGTCTGTCTTGAGACGTGTCACCGGCAGCATGTAAAGATACAGAATCCATTAAAAATGTTTTCCTTATTACGCGTAAGCTGTTGCAATACTGTTTTCCCTGTGAAAATGTTAAAATATGTTAAATAATGAAACATCTGAAATGTCCTATCTGAATCATAATGTTTCACAAGTTCAAGAAGCATGTTATGCGCCTCTGTTTTACATGATTGTATCACGTAATCATACGTGATTTCGTTTTTGAACACCATGTTATAATGTGAAAGTACTACAGTATTTTTCTGAATATGGTGCAGACATAACGGTCAATATGTGAAGAGACATTTAATCGCATAAGTAGGGTTCAGTGTGAAAATTAGATATACATTTCAGTTTTGTAATGAATGTTTCCCACTGTTAGCATCTTAGTTTGGCGTACTAGCATGATAAACTGAGTAAATTGTTGTAAAGCATAATTAAACTACTGCTGAGGCTAACGGCGGGGTGCACACTACAGGGGAGCCTGGTACATTTTGGGGGGTCTCTAAAATATGAATAAAAGGCATTTTTTGCCATGTATTTCTGTTTTTCTGTATCTTTCTTATCGTGGATTAAACCTGAAGAACTGAACTGATGTATGAGTCATGCAAGAGAGAATAATTACTTATTCACTTCAAAGAGTCCAGCATGTGTGCTAGTGCTCTCATCATCATCATCAAAGCTTGAGATTACAGTTTTAACCCTCTATGAACTAAAAGTGATTCAGAGATAAGAAAAAAACGGTTTTATGTCTAGTTCATAACACACAACTTTAGCCCTATTGTTGTAGGAATTAATTTAATTTCTGTTAGACAGCTATATGCCATACATTTTTGCACACATTCACAGTAAATATGTATTCAGTATATGATAGCTGTCTAACAAAAGTTAAATTCATTCCTCACTTATACTGACAATGTACTAAACCCCAAATAAAAGAACCCAATAAAAAGAGTTGTTAAATAATAGTGAAGTCACGTTGTAATAACAATAACTCATCTCTCTCGAGTTTTCCTTTTGAGCTTTGCCAAAAGCCACTGTGTCAATGTTGTCCTACTTGGGTTGCCGTCCGGAGTTGTCCAATATGGCGGACCATCTCGCACATGCGCACTGCAGATCGGGTAGTGACCATGGATGTATAATAAGGTAGTGACAGGAAGGTTCCTAAGCTAAATGGACTATTGGAACGCAACCTTCTTCTTCTTCTTCTTTAGTGTTTATTGGCGGTTGCAAACCAACTTGTAGGTGCATTACCGCCACCAACTGAACTGGAGTGTGGACAAGAGACAGAAAACAATAAACAAAACAAACAAAACAAAACAAAGAACCAAAACTCTAGATTATTTTTAATTGATCAATTTCTCTTAGAAACGTAATAATCTCACAATATATATTGCGTGATGTTTTCCCTAACAGCCCTGATAGCGACAAGTAATGGAATTTTGCTTTCTTCAGTGTCTGGAAAAGCACATTTCTCTGAGTACTATTTCCTGCAAAGCAGTACAACATGCTCAACAGTTTCTGGCTGGCTACAGTGTATACACTTTCCGGTTGGATGCTTTCCTATTATACTTAATGTATGATTGAGACCTGTATGACCTATTCTCATCCGAGAAATGACATTTTCCTCCCTTCTTTTAAACCCTGGCTGCAGTCCAATAATCCATTTAGTTTAGGAACCTTCCTAACGGAGTGAAATGACCCGGAAGTACGTCACTGGCAGCCATGATAAGTGCCGTTCCAATTCTCCAAATGAAAGGAAAGGAGGTTTCAAACTTCCTTTATAACCTCCTTTAGCGTAGGAACCACTGGACCTCCCTAACCGAAAGGAGAGTAGAAAATGCTGCCCCACAATGCATTGCAGCCGCAGCATTTGCCGTCACTCAACAGTCGGCCGTTCACGGACACAAATGATAATGGGAGAAATTATATCATGAAAGTTACGGTGCTTATTACACATTTTAAAACGTATGTGGTAAGTTGCCAAAGTGCTTTGTTTTGAACGTTCATCAGTATTATAATCAAAAAGAGAAATATGAACGTTAGTTTTTACTGAAATGATCAAATAAAGTCAACATTTCACTGAGCTGTGTGGGGTTGTTCAACTTTTAAAAGATGTTTGAATGGTGATATACACAGTGATAGATGTTAAGGACTAACGTTTATAATAAATACATTTGTATTTATTTTAAGATCTTTTAATAGTTCATACAATCATACGTCATTTGTATTAATGTGGACCGGAGGGAGAGGGTGACGAGCATAAGTTTCACTTTCCTTTTTTATTTCAATTCCAACTTTGGTCATGAAGAATATGTTTCTCTGTTGTCCACGTACATAAAGCATAAAGCAACAGCATCAGAGCACGGTGCAGAGTCTCTAGATGAGTTTACAGTAGTCCCTCGTTCTTATTATACATTCATGTTGTAGTCATGGCCGTATCCACCATTGAGGTCACCGAGGTCCGGACCTCGGTAATTTTTTTCGAGCTGTATATAACTAAACTTGTGAAATAACTGCACGAAACGGGGTTATTTGTAGTACTCCCATTTACTGACCATGGGGGCGCTGCATAACTACGTAGCCTCGGTTAAAGCAAACAGAAGAAGACGACATCAACAAACCACCGCAGCTCGGACTTTTACCGGAGCAGCGAAGGAGTGATGAGGTATCTAGAGATCTGAGTCCAGCGGGCTGCTTGTGTTTCTGTTCATCAGGACATCATATGAGCAGCAGATCCTGTGTGAACGCTCTACGTTAGTCAGTGGACGTCCGACAACATGCACACTAGCTTATATTGCAGCTATAGGCTATACTTTGGTTTAAATTGCGTGAATAAACTAGCTAGAGAGCTAAAGTTAATTACATTCATCCAATGTCAGAAGGATTACCTTTTAACAAACGTTGTAATGCTTTTCTTTTATTTAAATTTGAGTAAAACATTGAAGATATAACATTGTATTGTTTTCTTTTTACACTGACTCAGATATAATGAAAAGACTACGTCAGTCGAAGCTCAGCTTTGGTAAGGAAGAGACGGGACAGAGAGAGAGAAAGTGATGGAAATCAGGGAGGAACTGGAGGTTCAGTCACACAAAAGAATGTAGGCTTAATAAGCCCATCTATTTATCTATATATAACAATAGTCTTCATTTACAATATAGACAATAGGCATAATTGTAAAACAACATACATCTATTGCAGTTATGATAATAATAACATAACATATAATTTGCTTACATCTTTGTTCTCTTTTGAGAATCAAACAAAACTGATTTAAAGTAAAAAAAATAATGCAAACAAACAAGTGAAATGAACTAAATGACTGAATTGCTTTGAATTCACTGGCGGGAGCGACAAGTGAGGAGGAGCAAAAAGTGAGCAACGAGGGAGAGATTAAACAAAGAGAAAGAGTAGAGGACAGAGAGAGTAATGAACAGGAAGAAGACAGAGAGACTCAAGACGATGGAAGAGAGGCTGCAGGTTATGGAAAGGAGAGAGACATGGAAAATGAATGTTGACAATGTTTTGTGATCATTTTAGCCTCTTCTGCATGTCCAGATCATTAATAGTAACAATCAACTGATTCTTATGTGTTACACTTTCAAAAATAATTGATGCTGACATTGTCAGCCCACTGACATGGTTTGAAATCAATATATTATCCAATGTGTGACCCCCCACAGGACTTAAAAAGCACCTAACTAGATCATGAAAATCCCAAAAATCTCGGGGGGTATCCCCCGAACCCCCCTAACATATTTGGACCTCGGTATCTAGGAAATCCTGGATACGGCCCTGGTTGTAGTCCGCTGTATAGAAAACTGTAGTTTCCATAGTTTCCCCACAGCAGCAGACGCACATTCATGACGTCCTCTGAAAGTGCATTCGGATTCTCTAAGCACCGCAGTCTCTTCTCCTAAATCCTTTTGAATTATCCTATCCACTATCCCTTAACCTCGTGACGTTTCACTCAGAGGTCAAGGAATAGGAGATAGGGTTAGAATTTAGGAGCTGATTTTTGGATTATCGGAACGCAACCCCTACCTTCCTTCCATCCCCCACATACCTTTGAATTTTATAAAGATGTCTTCCTGTATCACTAAGATCCCAATGTTCTTGCCATGTTGTTTGTGCATATTTCTGAATGAATGTTTTAACCTCCGCTTTGCTGAGTGGAACTTCTATGTCTATGTTCATAATGAGTGTTTGTTTGGCCAGAATATCCACCTGTTCATTACCCTCCACACCAACATGAGCAGGAACCCAGATTAAACGAGTTGCTATGCCTTTGTTTTGCATTTTATATAAAATTAGAAATATTTCATTTATTATGTCCATTCTAAATGAAGATCTGCCTGATTGTATACTTGATAATGCTGAAAAGCTGTCAGATGCAATTACACTGTTATGTATTTCTTTCTCCTCTATCCATTTCAATGCCAACACCAATGCCAACACCAATGCCAACAACTCTGTGGTGTATACTGACACATAGTCTGTTACCCCCACCACCCTAAGCAAAAACAGAGAGCATCCTCAAAATACATGGAGCGTTAGACGGCAATGTCATTAATTTTGCAAGTATCCGAACATCACCAAAGTATTGGAGAAATACATTTCTGACCTGATGGATAATGAATACAGATGTCACGACAATTCTTCCAATATTTGTCCAATTCGAGCCTAAAGAATTCTGGCGACACAGGACAGAACAAACAGGTGAGCAGGTCATGAACATCTAACCCACATTAAAACATAGTAAGCATAAAGTCATTAAAAAGTGATTTCATTAAAGGATACACGTTTAAAATTGGTCAATGATAACATTGACCAATCCCTTTAAAAATATAATAAATAAAAGTAGTAGGCCTATGACAAATTACAAGGTACTGTTCCTTTAGGGATCTCTGCTCACCACCAGGCACGCGCAGCGTAGCAGGAGAAAATAGAAAACGGAGCTCGACGCAGATGAGACGAGCGGAGTAAATTATATTAAAAGTGATTCAAAGTTGATTTAAAAAAGATAAAAATACCATCCACACGGTCGGGAAACCCAGTAGACGGTATAGAACATTAACCAACGGTGTTTTGGTCAGTTTTGTTTGGACTGGATAAGAAAGTTGATCGCGAGTGAGAGGACAACACACACACACACACACACACACACACACACACACACACACACACACACACACACACACACACACACACACACACACACACACACACACACACACACACACACACACACGCTCTGATACAAGATGGCGAGCCAGACCCACGGACTGCTTTGATCTTCGCGCCAGTGAGAGGACTTGCTGGTTTATCAAGAGACAATAGCTGAACTCACTGCCAGAGTGGTAGGAGTATTGAAGAAATTATAAGGTTGGAACTGGATTTAAGTTGTAGGTTACCTGGATTTAAAGAGACACTTTTGGCGCGTTTCCACTGCAAGCCTCGCTCGGTTTGGTTAGGCCCGGCTCACTTTAATGCTGCGCTTCCATTACAGTTTAGGAACTGGGGTAGTTACTACAGAGAGGCGAAGTCACGCCCATCTACTTCCGGTCCATGGGACCCCGGAAGCGAACAATTATACAATGAATTCAATGGAGAGAGAAAACGTATCTTTTGATCCCGTTTGAATTGTGCCACGAACTACACATATGATGTTTGTCAATCTTAAACAATGATTTCCATGTCAAAAAAGTCACATTTTGTCGTAAAACTGTTGAAATATAAGACTATGAAAAATACGCGACTACAAAGACTACAAATCCCAAATCCCATTCTGGGTCTCGTAAGTGATGTCACCGGCGATAATGCTCCAAGTGGTTGGTTCACTTTTACAAGATGCCTGTGTGCTTTGTACCAGGTTGTAATCACAAAAGTGATCATACCACTTGCTCGTTCTATCGCTTCCCGTCTGATGAAAGGACCAGGAGTCGCTGGATCAGACATATCAGGTAATATCATAGGTAATATACATGTTGTGCATGGAACATAGTCAAGTTAGCTACCTAGCTAGTAGCGACGAGTAGCGAGCACGTTAGTTAGCATTACATTACTTAGCCTTGTCATTTTTAGTAGCCTTACCATGAAGTTATTATTTTATTACATGAAGTAAACCAAAATGTTAAACAGTAAGAGTAGTCATGATGGTAAGTATTTCGTGAAACATTTGAAGAGTAGCCTACTGCGCCCTCCACCGGGTGCTAAGGAAGCAGTTCAGGGAGAGTCGAAGGCAGGCAGGGAGCTTTGCATGACATTCTTCTGGACGTGTTTCATTGTGATGACAGTGAGGGTGAGTCAATCTGTTTGTTGGAAAGACAGTCGTTGTGTGCTTACTGAAAGAAAATTGTTAGAAGAGATAATTATTCAAAGTGTTGTTACTTTAAACTAAGTGTTGTTACTTTAAACTAAGTGTTGTTACTGACCTTTTTCTCTTTTATTTTCTTTACCTCACCTGTAACTGCTGAGACGTTGAGGAACATGCACACTGACCTGCTCTGGCAACCTGATTTCCAATGTACGTAATAGTATTTGGTTATGGTATATTATTTATATACATCAAAGGCACAATGCACCCCCCAGAGACACACATGTATTGAGTGTGATATTTTGCATAGGTCATGTGAAATCATCTTTACATACTAGAAAACTGTAGGAGCGGCAACTTGTTTTGAAATTGAATTTGTAATATCCGATAATAAAGTTGATCTGTTTTCTTTATTCTTCTCTCTTCCCAGCTCCATCCATCACCATTCTCTGTTCCTGCAGGTCCTGCTTGCTAATCAATGCTCATATTTTTTTACACCATTACAAATAAAGTCATTGACATGAAGTTGTGCTTCATTCGGAGTCAATAATAAATTCATTCTGCCTTCAACTGCACAATGATTGTGGACTGCACCGACATCCATGTAGCTGCCCCCCAGTAAGATGAACCAAGCAAAGAGGGTCACCATCATGCCCAAGGACATCCAGCTGGCCCGCCGCATCCGCGGAGAGAGGGCTTAGACTGACCTGAGACCAGCACACCCAAACACAACAGCTCTTTTAAGAGCCACCTACATTTTCAAAGAGTTGCAATCCTACGTTATTATAATGATTAAACTGGTTCATGTATCATTTAGTTTACTGAACCGTGATGAATGAAAGAAATTAGAGGTAGTGATTTACTGAAGTTACAAATACATTAATATATGAGTAACAGGTCAGTGTAAACACAAGCTTCTGTCAATTATGGATCATTCAAACTATTTATATAAAAATATGTAATAAAGTTCTAAAACAAGTGTTCGGTATATTCCTTGATAGCTTTTGGAGAAGGTTGTTTTTAAGTTTACTAAAATCTATCGTTTCAACTGTTTCACTTTATAAAAAGGGAACAGGTGAGTAGAGTATCATTGAGTTTCTTATTCTGTCAGTAAATTATCCAAATGAAATATTTTTCACTATTTTAGTCAACCTTAAACAAATTGATTGTACCTTTTAATAATGACCTTACATGGTCGGCAAAGTTAAATTAACTTCAGAAAATCAAATCTGTTCTGAGAAAAAACTAATAAATGTTTAAAGATAGGAACTTGCCATCCCACTGAAAAACAGTCCGTAGAGATTTAAAGGCGTAGTTGTAGTTCAGTCCAACGTTTCATTTGGATTTATTTGACAACAGTCAACTATTTTCATAAAAAAAAAAAAAAAATTTCAAAGTCAACTTTATTGTCAATCTTACTCAGTTTGTGTTTATAGACAGAGAGATCAAAAAGACGTTAAAATTATACAATTTACAGATATGTATACAAATATATATATCCTAAATACACCATCATGTATAATGATGGTGTATGATGTAGAAGGAAGTGTGGTAGATAACAAGTAAATATAGAGTTACATACAGATCCATGTTACAGCAAAAGATGGAATAACTAAGAAGCATGCAGTATAATAATAATTACATGCAACAATTAAATAACTGCTCAGCATCTCCACCACAATCCCAATCTGCTGTGTCCTGTTTTCCTCTCCTCTGCATAACACCCCATCACACATACGAAACACAACGCAGAGTCCGAGGGTGTTAAGAGTATGTTTATTTAAATGTCCTCCTCTCTACTGGCCAACACAGGGAGCATATGCTGGGTGTAGAATTTTTCCAGGAGGAGGAGATTTCCATGCCATGCAGGGTCTTTGGGGATGGGGATGATGATCGCCTCCTTCGTGGTCCACACAACAAAGTAGCAGAGACTCCGGTCTGTGATGTTCAGCTGCCTTTGGACCTGGTGCCAGTATGGGTGATTCTCCTTGAGAATATATGACCCATCCTCCTCACGAAGACAGAAGGATGGTAACTGGACTGCCTCCGCGATGGTCATGTTCCTCTGGCTGTGTGGACACTTCACCTCCAGCAGGGCAGATGGCTGCACAAGTCCATCGGGTGATGCTCCCAAAACACCCGACTCGCTCACAAAGAGACCAGACTCGATTCGAACACTGTCACTTGATAGGCCTCCACAAAAGCCTTCACCCCTTCGGCCTCGTTTACAACCCCCCAGTTGACAGTTGGCGATGTCTCTGGCCAGTGGGTTGTATGTCTCCTCTCGATGTTGGTAAAGTTGAGACACCGGCTGGACTACTTTTTAAGTGCCAGGCTTCCTCCACTGGCACTCAACATCTGTGGAGCTGATCTGCCACATGGCAAATATTGCCAATGCTGCAGCGTGGCTGCATTTGTACATCCCCTGTGCACAATCACAGACAGCGCTCTGCATCGCGCCATCGTCTCCCATGCAGATCTGTAAAAATTAAGTAAGTACCATTTGTTAGCATGCTATAATAGATTGAATGAGCAATAATACAAGGATGGTCCGGATCTGGGGGTGGGAGGGTTTATTTTTCCATAGTTTTGTCCTCTTGTCTGATTGTTGTTATTGTTTGTTTTTTCTGTATTTGTTGTTATTTGTGCTGTATTGGTTGTGATTGTACATTGTATTTTTCTAAATGTGTATGAATACATTTTTGAAAAACATTTGATCAACAATAAAAAAGGATTTGGTCAGGATCTAGACTCAGTGTGTAGTTTATTAATTAATCAATGCTCTCTACATTAGGAAAACACATACCAGTGTACCAGAGGGAGTCACACACAGCTGTGCCTAGATAACCAAAATCCTTGAATCTACACACAGCAAATAAACTCAAATGACACAACGAGAAAAAGGAGATCACACATACATAGTCGATATAAAACTGGCCGCTTCAATCTGAAGAGCAACAAAAACAAAACACGGGAGTGTACCTTGTTCTTGTGAACACTAATGTTATCCACAGCATACACAGAGACCACACATTTCTTAAGGAGAAAACTAGTTACTTAAACAAAACACGTTAGTGTACCTTGTTAGCTAATGTTAGCTAGCTGACATTAACGTTACACATTGCACTCGTATTACTCACCGAAACCTTGTAAAGCCGGTCCCGCTGCTCTTACAGAACCGACTAACTCCCCTTTCGTGTATGTACAGCTCTCAACATGCCCAGACTTGTAGTGATGTTCACCTCGTTTTATACTTTTCGCCTCATTCTGAAAGAAACAGGTGAAATTCGTGGCACAATTCAAACGGGATCAAAAGATAACCTTTCTCTCTCCATTGACTTCAATGTATAATTATCCGCTTCCGGGGCCCATGGAGGCTCCCGGAAGGGGAGGGACTTCGCCTCTCTATAGTAACGCAGTGTAGGCGGAGCCGTGACGTCATCTTCAATGAGCGCCCCAGAAAAACAACACAGCCGTTAGCTCTTAGCACTCAGAGCTCACAGCTCTTCATATCTGTTCAGAAACTTAGACAAAAGTTAAACAAGTACAAACCACAGACTGTCTGTGTTATGGTGAATACAGTCGCTGGTTTATTTATGTCTGTATAGGCCGTTGTTGTGAGTGTGGACGGTCGGAGCATATATAACGTTAGCTTAGCCAAGCTCCATTTAGAAAACACGCATTTTAAAAGGGGTTTTCGCCTGCCGTCTGTCTGTAGACTTGTCAAAGCATTAATTTATGGTTTTTACTAACCGGTATCAGTATGTTGTTACTTCGGCATCATTTTGAAACGTGTATTACAATTAAATCACGGTCAAATATGTTCATCTTGTTGTAGTTGTAGCCCCCTTGCCAGCGATTCTCTCTCTAGTTTAGTATACTCAGCCCGACTCAGCCTGGTTGTTCCTGGTCCTAGAACCACGATTTTATGGGGCCAGAAAAACTGTGAATTAGGACCCGCTAGCCGGTACTAGGCTAAGTGGAAACGCAACCAAAAACGGGCCCCGCACGGCTCGGCACGCTTAAAGCGAGCTACCCGCTGCAGTGGAAACGCGCCATATATATTGTACTCTAGGTTTTCATTTGTCATTTGATTTAATTGATGGTACAATTGTGTTTTTTTTCATTGAATTAGATATATTTTACCTGTGAAAAGGGAAAAGAAAAAGAGTTAACTCAGGATATTGAAGAGATTAAAATAGGAAAAATCTATAAATAATACTTAGTAGACCGGTCTAAAATAAAATAGGCTATTTTATTTTGTTCATCCTGTATGGATACCATTTACTAAGTCACAGAAATCAGAAAACAAGGGAAAGGTGAAATACTTACCTCTGATTATACTGCAGAAAATATTCATTGTCTATGTTTAATGTTTTGTCTATTTCGTCAGTAAATTGCCGGCTGTTCTATTCAAACCACCTGGTCTCTGGTCTAATTACTTACCTGTCTATCCACTCTAGTAGAACCCAGAATCCTTCTAGTCAGATAGCATAGCCCAAGATAAGAAGTGTTACAAACAGGTAACAAAGAATAACAGCAACATATTGGGTACAGGTTGATGTGTGAGTGGTTGGAACAGGTGAGCAGGTAGAAAAGAGAGTCAGGGTAGAGTTCAACATGTCTGAGAGCATCTGGTGGACAGGTAGAGGAAAACAATGCAGTGGCAATGTGGCTTAAAGGAAAGTCAGTGAGGCAGAATGAGGCAGGCATTCAAGATAATGAGACAGCTGAGATATTTGAGTAAAAAACAAAAATAACTCCTCAAGGAGAAGTCAGAGCATAACCAAAGTCCCCAGGCTTTGTGAATGTCTGTACAGAATTTCCTAGAAATCTATTCAACAATTTAATGTAAAACCCAAGAATATTTAGAGATAGATATTCTTCAATTTGGACTTAAGTGGTGGATCGATAAATACACAGCTCGGGAAACACCGGCACACTTCTGAACAGCACACTTAATTAAAGCATTGACTAAACAAATTGAATAACCTTTCCCTCTTGATTGTGGAGCTACGGTGATATTGACTCACGGGGTGCGAGGCAGTGCTGGCAGAGATCAGTTTGGTTTACAGTTTCCCTCCGCAGGACTACATGCTGATATTGGCAGCGTGGATGGGTCTCTGTTACAGTGCCATTACTATTTTTACCCTCCATCCGTTAAAGCTTCTTTTCTCTCTGGTGCTTTCTGGGGATAGAGGCTTGTATCCCTGCACTGCAGCTGGTAGCATCTGCATACACACCTCTGTAGTAACATCCTGCCTGTTCCCCTGCCAAAACCCACACACACTTGAACTATTAGCAATAAAGTTTCTTTTTTCAATGCCTTTCGCCTGCTGTGATTTAATAAATGTTCTGCTGAATAAATCATTGAAACTGGTTTCCCCGGTGTTGAGGTTTTGAAGGTCTTTCTGAGTTTCTGTTTTTGTCCCCGGTGGGGTTCTTTGTTTTTGCCTAGAACAGTATTCTTTGATCCACTGTAATCTTTGCTGTTCAAACTCTACCTCCTCCATTGATCCCTCCACCACCTTTCTCTCTACCCCACATTCCTTGCTTTCTATCCCTATAGCTGCCTCCATGTATGCTCTCCCTTCCTCCCAGTGTTGTAGAACTTAAAAGCAAAGTTGGGTTTACATTAAACTAAACTTTGTTATTATATTGAGGCAACCACTAAACATATTCAGGAACAGTCAATCATAAATCTTTAACATAGCATACATTTCAATCTTGGCATGCTGTTTCTCCATTTGGATGCTTAGTACACTACTATGTATACTTTGAACAAATGTGCCCTCATTGGGAGTGACAACTGCTGCTTTTGATAACTAGCAAGCAATGTTATTGTTCGCGGTACCAAACAATGAAAATGACATACTTCTCAAACCTATAATTATTGGGGGCTTCTTCAATAAAATAATAGTGGTTTGTTCAGGAAATAATAGAAATAAATACATGTATAGCTTATATTTGTATAGTGCTTTGTTTGCTAGAGCAACTGCAATGCTACGACGTCCGTTACCTTGCCAAGATGGCGATCGTTAAGAGTGAGAAGTGTCCAGTGCCCCATTATTTGTATTTGAAAGCACTTGTGCACTCAAAGCAGCAAGTGCAAGAAAGGAAGTGCACAATTTGAGACAGACCATTTGGCTTTTCATTCTCATGGTTTGTTATTCTTGGTAGACATAACACAAGTTCAAGCTCTTCAGTCAGTTAAGAAAGGTTAAAAATGCCACTTCCACACGTGTCTAGAATTTACATTACTGAAGTTTTCACTCGCCAAGACATGTCTTCAGTTTTAAAACCTGATTGAGAAAGCACTCTTAACCATAACATTTGAAAGGACTCCACTCACAAACTCACAAACAGGCCCTGCTGATAAGGCCTAACACAAAGTACTATGAATCTTTGGATGTGTCAGTTTTAAAGGTTTTAAAAGTTAGTATTGTTTCAGAAGCTTCCCTTCCTTTAGTGTTGTGGTGTCTCTGCAGATATATGTCTTGTGTCGTTTAATGTGAGGCCATTTAAGAAGTACACAATGTTGTCAAGGCCAAATAAAGAAAAATGATGTTCTGGACCATGCTTTTGTTCGGTCCTACACAGAAAATAAAGGTTGGGGTGTTGTTTACACACATCATAGCACTGCCATAGTGCGATGCCTTTCAGATACAAACCATTAGTCCTGTATTGAAGTCCATCAAAGAGCCTTTATAGTGTATTTACCCTTTTGATGTATTTCTTGTTCCTTGCACGTCGAACCACACCATAAAGATTATCTCATCTTGTGCAGCTTTCAACATCTGCTCCTCAATATAAACCAGCGTGACATTGATGCCTGTTTTCCTCTCCTGCTTTCCCCCCTGGACGGGTATTGATGTTAGCCTGAGGAGTATTACAAGCCATAGAATGCCAAATTGGCTAGATCACACAAAATCCACCCACATGTTTACACGCTATATCTGGGATCTCTGACCCCTGGGTTTTAGATCCATATGTCACCTGCCCTCATAACCCGTCATCAGTCTCTCCTTTCACTCTGTCCACAGGTAGAAAGACAAACACACATTACAGCAACCACCTCCACAACCTGCAGCATCTGATACAGTAGAGCCCACTCCTTGCCGAAGTAAACATCCCCCCCAACCCCCACCCTGACCCTCAAACTGGGGATATAGTCGTGAATATTCATCAAACATGCAGCCAGAGGGGAGGCTCATTTTGTGGACAGCAGGGATTGGCCACTTCGTCTTCAGCAACCACACTCGGTTTGTTTTTCCTCCCTCTGGTGATAAACTTGCATTAAAAGAAAGATTCACTGCAGTGTGTGGGTGTGCATGTTTGTTGTCAGTCAGGATGTATTTGTTTACGTTCCGAATGTGTGCATAGGAATAAACTGTAAATGTACATATGTTTATTCAGGCGCTGCAGTTTCTGATCCAATGTTTTTGCCTGCAGGTCCATTGTGGTTACATATCTGTTTACAGTAAAGTCATGTATTAAACGCAGCTGTCACTCTCTCAGAGAGATGCAGCAGTGCAGTGCTACACAAGCTGTACGAGCACATACAAAGACAAAATGCTGCAAAAGCAACAGAGAAAGATTACACAGTGCAGTCTGATGAAACTATAATATTATTTAAAAAACTCAAAGTATGAGAAACATGAGGTGTAACAGCATGGCAGCTCTGCATAGGCCCATTGGTAACAAAATAACATGATTACATCTTAGTTATAAATGTTACAGTAGATGTTTAATATTTCAGTGTATTTCTGAATGTTAGATTTCCACACATATTTTTGTAGGGCAAAAAAAAACCTCTGCTATTGTTGGTGTGCATATAAACACATTACTCCGTTGACTATTCAACTAAATCAAGGAGCAGAGTTTATTGCACTGATAAACAGTAGGAGCCTAATGACCAGAGGAGGAACACTGTCAGATGTTCAAGTCTACCGATATACAAAATATATCTTTGAGGGAGCAGAGCATTGGCTTCTTCATATAACAGGCTATTACTGTATATTCTAGTATTAAAGGAAAACATTATAAAGGATGTCAAGGCCATAACCATGGAGTCAACATTGGGGGGGACCAACAATTCAATCAACATTTGAATACTAATTTCCTGCCATTCTAAAGGAAAATATATAAAAATTCACTAACACATGGGATACTTTAAAACCTGTTAAACCCCATGCCCCCGCCCGTGGGGGCAAAAAACAACAATATTCACGAAACTGTGTCTCAGGCATGGGCGTAGGAAGCATCCTCAATGTGGGTGGGACAATTTGACGGGGAGTGTGGGCAGGTGGTGGACCTTACCTCTTCTAGGGGGGTCTGGGGGCATGCTCCCCCAGGAACATTGTTTTTTAAATGTTGAAGTTAAATGCATCAATCTGGGGACTCAGGGACTAAATCTATGGATACATCTCTCAACATCCATATGAAACAGAACTGTAAGCAGACTTACTTTGTCTTTATGCATATTTTACAAATCACTCCCCTAGCTACTATTCCTGAAAAGTTCGGTTTTAACATCAGAACTACAAGTTATTTACACAAAGAAGCTAAACCAGAGGGTTCATTAACATTACGAAATAAAATAATATAGATTACTTTAGGGCTGACTAGAAAAAGATACCAGAACTGATGGAGAAAATTAAAACATGACTGACCTGCATGGAGCATCAACGCTAACTGAAGCTGGACTCGGACGTGCGACAGCGAAATACACCCCCCGGGTACAAAATAAAGGTATGCATAAACAAACAAAGGCGGAACCAATTTACATAAGAATATATCATTTTGGTGAAGTTCACAACAACAGAAAATAAAGGTTTTCAAGTATACAAATAGCCAAAATAAAAAGTCATAGAATAGCAATTTCATTTTTTTTTTATATCAGTTAGGCTATATATTGGGGGGGGGGGGGACGACGACGACATTTTAAGTGTATCTGAATATTGGGGGGGATATGTCCCTCCAAATGTATATGGTGAATTCGGCTCTGAAGGATGTTACTGCAGGAATAAAGGGGCCCTAAATACTCCTTTTGGGGTTTTCTCTTTCCAGTGAGTTATATAGATTGGTGTGCATGTGAATGGTCCCAAAAATGGTCCCAAAAGATCCCAAAGTTCCCTCCAGAAGGAGTTTCTTTCCAACAAAAAAAGAAGAAGCATTATAGGGTCCCTTTAAGGTTTTAAGAATTGGAATGTAATTGCATCCCACCACACAATCAATACATCTACGGTAGTAATACTATATATCCCTATCACCCGTCTTACGCTCTGACTTTCTTTTGATAAGATAAGATAAGATGGACCTTTATTAATCCCTGTGGGGAAATTCAGTAGTTCAAACAGCAACAGGGTAAGGATGAAAGACAGGACAGCACAGATTCACACAGGTTGATACAATTAAAAAAGAAAAACTATGAAATAAGAAATGAATTAAATTGAGCATATATACATATTGGGTCACATATACATATTAGATATTTACATGAATGTGTGGAAACAGTGTGTATTTAGGTCCAGTAATTGTGTCACATTGCTGACCCCTTGTTGTGGAGCCTGATGGCTACACGCACAAAGGACTGTTCGAGGCGCTTGGTGATGTGCCGAGGAGGGATGAGTCTGTGGCTGAACGTACTCCTCATCTTCACTAGCTCTGCATGGAGGGGGTGGGAGGGGTTCTCTAGGATACTGTCGAGCTTCCTCCTCGTCCTCCCCTCTGCCACCTCCTCCAGATTGTCCAGTTGTACTCCAACTACAGAGCTAGCCTTCCTCACCAGCTTGTTCAGCCTGGCTGTCAGTGTCCCTTGTGTTTGTGTTTCCACCCCAGCACACCACGGATGGTAGTAAACACAAACAAAAAACAGCATGGGATAATATGGGAGTATAACAGAGAATATTATATTATTTCACTCTTTGTACCTACGGGGTAATACAGTTACTCTATATATTGTTTTAGTTTCTGTGGGTGGAAAATATTTAAATTGCACTCTTTGTGTAGGCGCAATATTTAAGTGATCAGGCGGAAAAAGAGCTCGCGAGAATAATTACCCACTACCAGTTTCTTCACTGATTCTATACCCTCATGGCTGCATCTGGATCACTTTTGATGCTTTATTCTCACTGTTGCTGCCAGCAGTCTGGCTTCATGCCTCTTAGCATTGCAAGGTTTTCACTTCTCTAGACTATTGACATGAGACGGAAATATGTCAAGGTTAACTCTTCTTCGACAGGCAGAGTATAAGCGGACCAAATAAGCAAAGAAAATGAATTAATTTTTTGTCCAGAAATAACGCAGGGTTAAGTAGGAGCATTCATTGAACTATGATTTTTTTTTTTTAACCATTTCTCTTATTTGCACTGTGAATCTGTGAGGCTTGATACTAATAGGTGTTTTAATACGTGAGTTTGGCACCAGCTTTTGATCACTGCTTGGGTTTATTTATCTTCCATTCGAATTGGCACAACATCAGTACAAAAGGTCTCCCTCTCTTCCTCCCTTTAATCTGGCCTGTGGTATTTCAAGCCATGTATTTAGAGTTACCTGTGATGTAATACAAGACCTGACAGTCAAATGTCAGTGCCGAACACAGAGACATTCTTATGTTATTCTGGTACATAGTATTAATCTGTAAGTATTGCGGAAAAAAGGTCCAGGAAACACTCTTGCATAAAGCCACGGTATATGTATTTAGCTCAATAATGTAGCATTAATGGCAGCACTTACACCAATTAGGCGTACAGTGAAGCGGAGCGTCTGTGTGAAACAATGACAACTTCTGTGCAATCCTCCCACACAGAATCATTACCTCAAGTCACTAATGGGTCTAATTTCAGGTCCTTACTGAGACTCTGCTTTCTGAGTGCTGCGGGGAATCCAATAACTGAGCACTATGACCTAAAAAACCTGATATTTATAAAATACGATTCAATCTTTCTGTTCATCTACACAGGAACACAACGGAACCACACCTCTTTCTTCCAGTGCTTAGCAACCATGTCTTTTTGGACTTCCTGCCCTCTTTTTCTTCCTCATCTCCATTTTTCTTCTTTTCTTTAGCTGAGAGACTCCCATCGCGTTCCCAATCTCGCCATAAATTGGACGGCTGGCAATTAAGTGAGATGTCTGAGGACTCGCTGACTGCAATTACAAGGTGTGGAGGAATTCATGTAGAGACACGACGCCCTGCCCTTTTGATTTCTAGACAGATGTCTCTCTCTCTCTTGCTCTCCCCGTCTCGCTCATCCACCGGGGAGAATACGTTTCAAAAAGAGAGTCAAAGGAGAGTGAGGAATGAAAAAGGTTCAGGAGGGGTTGATAGACATGAAGCAAGGGGAGGGAGAGGGGGGAGGCAGGGTGTAGATGGAGGCAGGAAAAGGAGAAAGACAGAGCGGATGGCAGAGAGTAGGGTGTACAGAGGGGGAGAGAGAGAGGAAAGTGATCAAAGCGCAGTCAGGGTATTGTCAAAGACTGTAGGGCAAACTCAAAGGAAGCTGGAGGTAAACTCCACAAACACTCTGCACTCGACAGAGAGCCCACACTGTGTAAAAACACAAACAAAGGCTTTTAAAGGAAAGAGTGGGCTTAAAGGTTCACTGGGTTTGTGTCTGTTCCAGCAAACTAAAAACAATCGGACAACCCCCACACATTGAAGGCTAATCGAAGCCTCGTGACTACTTCCATTAGATGTTCTGCTTTTAAACTCTTATATACTCTGAAGACCACTTTCTTTTACCGTCATGATTCAGATGGAGTTGCTATCTAGTCTCACAGTGTGCTTAGAAGCACCTAAGGAACCAGCAGTTTCCTTGAGAAATCTGATGTATTGAACATAATGCCAATGAAGGAATCAAGAATCCTGCTTTTTGTAATCACACATCTACACAGGTGAAGACTGAGTGAGCAGAAGATTGTGAAGATAATGGAGAGAGAATAGTCTGAAGTGCAATCTGTTGTGAAATAGGGACTGCCAATAATTGAACCACAGAGCCTCACATACCAATAAGAATGAGAAATGAAATTCTGGAGATTTTTTTTTATTGCTGATCTGGTGTCTGCTTGTTAACCTTATTTAATTGAACAATAACCAGGTTATACAGTGCATTTCAACCCAGTCTCCAGCAACCTTGTTTCTGAGTAGTCTGGTTAATTAAATGTGAACTCAATTTTGCAAATCAAAGTCTGTTTATAGGTCATGAGGAGTAGTACTGTATATTTGTTTTATAAAGCCTTTTGTGATCCCAGAGAGAGCTGCTCAAACATCTGATAAACTCACATCTGTTGGGGCTGAAGACTGTAAGTTTGAAAATGAACAAATCTAAGGGCGTTGAGTTAAAAGGAGGAAGCAGTTTTGTCAGGAAAGAAGAAAGCTTTGAGTAAAAAAGGCAATATCTCTGGTTGAGTTCAATGTTATAGCAGTGCAATGCTAAATTAGTATGGTGCTTCTTTTAAGTGCTTGCAAACACACTCAGTGTCAGTGGTAGACTTAGGCAGTCTGAGAGTCAGGGCGGAAAATAATTATATATATAATACCCAGTCTCATTGGCTATAGGGTAGCCTATATGGCACTGCATCGTGCTTGTTTCAAATGTAAGGCCACCCTAGAGGGCACTTCACTCTGCTTTCTTTCAGGGTGTCATGTTTTCTTCATTTAAGAGGACCCGAGAGAATACTTCTTTGCATTTTCTTCACTTGAAGGGCTTCTTATGTTTTTTGAACCCTGGCCACATAACTCCACCAGTGCATACCCTCAGTAAAAAAAACACATTTATTAGACAGCTATCTGCAAATGCACTCCTTTGTGTATTAGTGCTTTGTAATAATTGCAATTTACTCCCACAAAAATGTTTGTAAGGTCGAGGTGGGAAAAGCTTCTTCCCTCCCAACACAGAATATAAAATAAATCAGAAGATTAAAAGTGCCTAGATGATATTTGCTTTCTGTACAAGTGTAGCTATTTCAAAGTCCAGCTAACAGTTTCATTCCAATGTAAATCACACCAAGTAATTTCAGTAATAGCTGCAAAGTTCTTTTTTCAAGAACAGTGGCCGACGATTGATGAAATAACAACACTCACGCACATATTCATGCAAGGACACACAAGCATGCGTATACATATTCTGAAAGCTTCATCAGAATTCACACACACACACACACACACACACACACACACACACACACACACACACACACACATGTAGATGCACCCACACAGTTTTAAAATGCTTTCCTTGAATTCACAGTAGAATAAAACATCGAAAACATGGTTTAAGGTCATAACGAAGCACAAAGCCTCAATGCCTGTCGCTCTGTTAATATAAACATACATTACATTCCATACAGCCTTATGTTTACTGTACACTGCACACACTGAACACAAAGCAAAGCCTAGAAGAAAGGACTACAGTTTATTATGCTGTAAGCTTTCAATCACATTTCTTAAACCACCACAGGGTTGAATTAATCGGCACCTTTGATGCGAGTGTGTTTTCTATGTGTGTGTGTGTTTGTTTTTATTTTTCAATATCGTCAGGGTCAATCAAATTTAAAATGCATTCCACACAATAATCACAGAGCCGTCTCTGTAATTTATTTAGAGACTGTTACAACACTGATTTCCATTTATTTTTATGCTTACATTGGAGAAAATACTCAAACTGACGTTATTAAATGTGAAGTGAACTCAATCCTTACATTTATGCATGAGTCCACACAAGCTAAACTAATAAATGGTTTTATAGACTTCAGTAATTAAATGAAGGAAATATTGGTGTGGAATTTGAAGTAAAAGAAGTGCTTTGACAAACAGGTGAACTCCACATTTTCTGAGAAGCATCTGACGAATAATAACTTTTTAACTTTCCTTCCTTTGGAGGGTGTTTCTACGGAAGCCCAGAGAGGCCAGTTAGTAAAAAAATGTTGGTACTGTAATGAGTCGGATTTAAATTGTTATATTTCCTGCGTTTGTGAATTAAGAAGAGGGGTAATTAACCTTTTGCTAGGATAATCTTTCTGAGTTTCTTTAAAACGTTTTTTAAAACTAAATTGAATAACCTGTATGTCTCTATTGCAGCATTAACATCATATTGTTGTGGTTGTTTGGCCCATGTGGTCTTGTCTTTCACCGTGCCAGTTTGTATACTTCACTCCATTCATTCATTCTGACATGACATTCATGTTGTCCTATTTCTGTTTGACAAGATTAGAAACAGATAAAGATGGATGGGTGACGAGGAGCGATGTATTGAAGAGAGAGAGAAAAAGAGGAAATTGGCCTCCAAGATGATTTGTATCTGATAACCTGAAATCTTGGCATTTTGGACACAGACTTGTTACACAACACACCTGATGAGAGCACATGGACATGAAATACGTGGACATGGCTCGAGTGATGGATTTACTGAACTGCGGCTAATGTAAGCTGACAGTGACCTTAACCATGAAGCAAAGCTCTGGGCTACAAGCAGGAACAGAGAGATAAAGAGAGATGGAAGGCGAAGGACAGGAAGTGGGGAAAGATAAAGATAAAGAGTGGCAGGAAAGAGGAAAAGGAAGGGACGATAGTAACAGGACTATGAAACACGAAAGGCAAGAGGGTAATCGGCTGAACGTATGGACACATCTGTTTTTTCACGATTGGGGTTCAACAGTTCCCATTAAACGCCCTGACACACAGCCAATGGTCGGCTTTGGGCCAACGTCAGACCGTCAGTGAGCATGTTTCTGTGATGTCACTCCGCATCAGTGTGAGAAATCACTCTGGTTGGCTGATCAACTTAAAGGGATAGTGGAAATCCGCGAATTTTGGGTTTAACTTATGTATTTTTATTAAAAATAAGCATAATAAACAATTTTTTTTAATTTCATGTGCCTAGTTTCATTTTATTTTCAATTTTACTGCGCCCTCTCAATGAAACGAAATACTTCGGGAATCGTCGGGAATCTTCGGGTGATGACGAGAGCATAGGAAGATGGGCACAAACAATGGCGGACATTCAATAGCATTTGCATGTGAATAGCCGACCTTTATTATGGTGAATAGATGTGTCAATACTTTATACCGAGTATATTGCCATAAATATGATGATTGATTATCAGTAAAAAATTCTACGTGACACAACGACATTGGATTAACCTTGAGATGCGTTTTTATTCCGTTGAACACAACTTTTGATCACAAATCAAAAAAGGTAAGACGCAATTATTGTAATATTTTTGGAACCGGATGTTGTTTACTTTCTCTTTTCTGGCTGATAGCTATAGGAATTCGAGGTCTTACAGTGATGACATTACATGTGTGGAATCTGTGGAGTCTCAGCTTTAAATCGTATATCTTGTTTGTGCAGTTAAGATAGTAATAAGGGCCTTTCTACCGTGTGTTGTGTGTAAAAAAGCGTTAGCATTAGTTAGCATTGTTTCGCTCAATGCTAATTCAAAGGCTTGGTATTACTCTTGTGTTTTTTCTAGCTAACAATTGTTCTTATTGTCAGTTAGCGGAGTTTCTTACCTTTAAAAGGGTATGAAACATTAATAGTTTCATAAATGTTAAGAAGCCCTGAGACATGTGAGAGAAAAAAAACTGTGGGGACCTTCGGGCTTAACTGGTTAACAATGATTAATATTTGTAAAGGCTACAGGTGATCTTAAGATGCGTGAGCTATGCTTAGGGACCTACCAGTCAAGATTATTTGTGCGTAGGGGTGCATCATCTTGCGCCTGGTCCTGGTCATCCTCGCCATTGCCCATGCCGTGAACCATCACCTCGGGCTCGAACAAATAAGGACGTAATGGTCCATCGTCTGGCTCAATATTGTCACCATCGTCGCTTACTGAACCGGATTCAGATTCAGTTCCTAAAACGACATTTTCGTAGGAAAGCCGAGAGGATGTTTCTGACTCGCTATCATCACTGGATACCTCGTACAATCCTTCTTCTTTGTCTGGTATATTTGCCCTTCCACGTTCATTCTGCATAGACGCCATGGTTTGTTATCGTATCGTCTTCCTGAGTTTTCGTCACTTCCGGTTTGGCTGAGTCGAACATTTCGTTTCTAAAAAACTTCGGGGAAGCTGCAATAAAGTGCTTCTAACATGCGTAAGGCAATTATTATATATTTTTAATCAGGTGTGATTGTTTTGGTACGTAATTATGCTTGTATATAAGTTAAAACGAAACTATTTGAGGTTCCATTTCCACTATCCCTTTAAGCAAAAGTCATCTGAAGGAGCGAAGTTGTGTGAAAATACCGCAAGAGTTTCACGTGTGTATTTCCACATTAGTTTGTATATCCACATCCCTCTGATTATGTTTTTTAAATGACAAATACACACTTGTAGCAATTTAAGGTTCAAGGTTCTTTATTGTCATACGAACATGGCTACAGAGTAATTATGTCGTTGAAAATCTTAGGTCACAGGCTTCTCCAACAATGCAACACAATACTACAGATAAGCAGACAATATTAAAGCAATATTAAAGTATATTATATTAAAAGTAATACAAAAGAAAAATAGTGCATTAACATTAACTCACTTTCTTGAAGACATCCAACAAGTGGAGCCAGAGATCAAACTACACATCCTTCTGATTAAAGGCCCACTGTCTCCAACTACTGATGTATAGCCTGCACAGAGCCCTGATTTCAACCCCATCACACCCCTCTGGAATGAATTAGAAAAAGGACAGCCAGGTGTTATCGCCCAACATCAGTGTTCAACCTCACTAATGGTATTGTGGACAAGGCTCTGCATCCAAGTGACAAATGTATTGTGGAAAACCTTCACAGCGGGCTGCTTTGGAATGAGATGTTTAACAAACACATATGGATGTTGTATTTGGGTGTCTGCATAGTTTAGGCAGTGAAAGGCAGGAACAGAGCGTAATGACGGTGGGTTAAGATAGAGATAGATGGATGGACAGACAAAGAGTAAATGTTAGAGCCGTCAAGTATGATTTGTAAGGAGGTATGAAAGAGTAGCTGGGGAGAAAAAGGACACAGGTAGAGATGGATGAATTGGAGCAGGAAGGAGCTACAGTAGGACAGGTAAGGTAGATGGATACAGTGATGGAGGAGGGGGGGGGAGGTGGTAAGTAGAAGGGACTGAAAGCGCTGTGTGGCCCTGGCTGCAGGGTGTAGAGCCGGGCAGCCAGCCAGCGGTGGGGGTGGGGTCGGGGAACCAATCTAATCAGCTGTAATGGAGTCAAAGGTCACTGTTCACTCCTGCAAAATTGCTCTGGCCAACTGCCTGAGCAAGAAACACCGAGCTAAAAAGCACACATACACACAAACACACACACACATCACTCATTCTCCGTACAGCCGTAGTATATCTTGATAACAACAAGGGTATGTGTGTGTGCTTGTGTCCTTGTGTATCCTCACAAAATATCAACAGAGAGCCGACAGGAATATGCTTTATGACTTTGGTCTTGAGCGCGTCCACTGGTGTAAAAAGTTTGACTGGAAAAGATTGATGATATGCGTAGTTTTGATGAGCAGCGTGTGGGATTTATGGCCATCTAGTGTTGAGGTTGCAGATTGCATCCAACTGGATACCCCTCCCTTTCCAAGCAAATCGGAGAATCACGGTGGCCAACAGGTATCAAGAAAAAGAAAAGCCCTCCCTTTGTCAGTAGAATATTGCGGTGTAATATAGTTTTAGGTGACCATACACTCCTGAAAATACAATAAACACCATTATATTTTATAATTGCCAATAAAACCCTCTCAACCCTAAACACTGGTTGCTTAAAGATGTGGGTTATTGAAGTTTCTGCTGTTGTTATAACAACAAGTGTGTAGCTGTAGTTGTAAGAAAAGAGTCATGGTTGCCTTTCAAGCTGTTATGATTACTTTGTGAGATGTTATTTTGAAAATGTGTGCCTTTATGCCCATATTTACGCCATTATTGTGTCGCGTAAACCCCTCTACTCCCTCTATAACTGCCAGCTTTTCACTATTTGGCCATTCGGACTGGCAGTTTACAGTTTGAAGTCTTTGAATGGTGATTAGATGCCAAGAAACAGTCATTTAACAACAATAGATGAGTAAGACAAATATCACTAGCCAATTCATGTAAACATAAAAGTAAGCAATGTTAGTTTCTCAAAAACAATGACAGTATCCATTCAGCACATCTGTTAGCCCTAAAGGAATCACACTGCATTTTGTTGAGAAAAACTGGTGGTAAACATAACTATTGTTTATAAAGCTCCATAGGGTGGATATAACTCTTCCATATCTGTATTTCTTGGATATTTTTCTCACTTTAAATGCCCAAGAAATTCAAATTGTAAAGTTGGCCCTTCTCCAACGAGTTACTGACCTTCACTTATATTTTGGAATTATAAATGTGAAGATCATCACTTATAGGCAAAGTGTTTTGCCAGAGGACACAGCTCCCAATTTCCGCAACTTCGGATAGCAGTAAATCATTGGATGGATTCCATACTGTAATCATCCAGTTTATAGTATAGCTGGAAGGAAGAAGAAATGAGGAAACCAGGGAGTATATTAGTGCTCTTACTTCATATATCCTGATATTGAATTTCACTCTGTTTGGCAACACACTTTTACTCAGGTTATTGGGATGTCTGAGAGAAAACAACAACAGTAGACGTGTTTTTTTACAAAATGAATGGGTATGCTTTGCTTTAAGAACATCACTTCCTGTTTTCAGAAAGTGCACAGATTGTTAATTTTACATTAAAGTGACATGACTTAGAGGGACATCCACGCTATTACATGTATATCTATAATTGTATAATGATCAAATCATTTAGTTAATATGTTTTTCTGCATGAAAAATATAAACAGAACAATTCATTTAATTAAGTTTTGTAATCTTTCTCACAATATAAATCCAATGTTCAAGTTGTAGATACTCTATCAGTAAGCTGTTGTTAGCAGTTGAAATAATTGGTTTTTGCAGTGCAAATGTTTCTCTGAGTAACTTGGTCAATTAGCAGGCCATCAAACAGCCTCTGATCCACTGTGTGTGCAGGGCAGAGGGCAACAAGAAAGGCCTTTTGCATGCATTTTAATCATTATCCTTTCCCTCAAGCCAGACTGCACAGTAAAAATAACTCTTGTCAATAGTCCCTGGCCAGGCTATCTGTTCCCATTCTGAGTAATGATCACTGAGCTGCAGCGCACAACAAAGATTATACTGTTCAAACGTAGAGCCCAGAGGCGTGAGACAGCGGGGAGGCTGTAGCATGGTGCTCATCCACTTTGCCTCTCAGGGTCCAAGACTAGAAAGATTGTCGAATAATTAGATACTTCCCCGCTGGCGTGATGCGTGTCGTCTCCGATTATTATCTGGACGGCCGTTCGACAGCCTGATTAATGTCTGGGCACACCACTTTCTTTGTTTCCTGCTTTATCTATGACTTTGTTGACTTGCCCACTCTCCATTACCTCTTTGGCTGATCTCAGAGTGCATTTTAGCTATGCAATATGGCTGCTTTATTGTTTCTAATTAAAAACACATTTCACCCAATTTCCACTCATTACCACATGCAGTGAGTAAAGCAGGCAAGGCGTCGTCTTCTAAAGAGCAACTAGGACCTTTCTGCTCAAGGGTGTCAATTTGTGGTGATTTAAAACTACTTTTGGACTAATGGGGGAAAAACAACATTAGGGGCGTTTTATGAGGTGCTTTAGGGAGAACATGGTCTGTTATGTTCTAACAGTCCTATCGCTGAGTGGGTAGATAGTCCTTGAAGTGCCTCAGCAGGGGTGCTAATATTACACCTCACAAAACAACCTTAAAAAACCCCCCTGCACAACAGCTTCAATGTCACCTCCTGAATTACCATGTGCAAAATTAAAATCCAATAGGCACTGTAATTGATCTTCCTTCACTGACCTGGATTTTTTTTTTTGCGCTGCTCACAGCATAAGCGAAAGAGACAGCCAGATGCTCAGTGAAAAGCAGAAAGGATAAAAATCGATAGGTCTCAGCATCTATTACAGGAAAGGAGATGGAGTGAGGCGAGGGGAAGACAGGTGATGGGGACACAGCAATGAGACTGGCCAGAATGCAGGATGGAGGCAGGGGGGTTAGGCTCATAATGAACACATGTACTGTGTGATGCACAGGGATGTAGTGTGAAGTCACTGGAAAATGGGCTTCCATCTATTCACCCTGCAAGTTTAAAGTACAGTTGTATTAGAGAGGCCTTGAGCAGAGGTGAAGGGAGAACATTGATTTCACAAACCCTCTTACATTTGCACAAAGTACGCTAGTAACAACTTTGAGGTGAGATCGTGATGAGAATCATTTTCACGTACCGAGTGTGTTTTATGACACTTGAAAACAGAAGTCTAGCATTTTTGCAATTAACAGATTTGTTAGCGTGAATTTGATGACTGTTTGAGATTTCCCTGGAGGTGTAGCCAAAAAGAAAATGGGGCTTAAAGAAAGTTGAAAAAACCAATAAGCTCTAATTGTTATGGGATTTTTCGACTGGAAACTGGCTCTTGTCTACCCGCCTTGTAAGTTCACTAATGAGGGTTGTAAACATAAAGATAAAATGAGGTTAAGCCCCAAAATTACAACCCTTTATGACTAATTAGACAACATTATACTTGACTTACCACCAATCGTTTTTACAAAACAATTGGGACAATACATCATAAAACTTTTGAACCTCCTGATCCTTAGAAAAAACACTTTCTACATACTGTCAGTGTCTATATTCGGTATCTGCTTGTTCAACTCTGTATTGAAGCTAGACTGAACCAAATTGGACTGAAATCAAAGAAGGGTTATCTAACTTTTTACTTTATTTCTAAACAAATTCTTGCAAATACAGCATGAGACCTACCCCACATACAAATCCATTAACAGCAGTGTTGCTGGAGAACTCAGTTTATTATATTGTTTACTTTCTTATACTCTGTCCTTGGCATCTTTGGAAACTTGGTGCATTGTTCAGGAAAAGTTGTGTGTTGTGCCTGAACAATGTTTTGCCCCACAGCATGATGTTGTAATGATTGCCATGTCAGTGGGTGTTAAAAGTAAAAATGGTTGAATATGTGAATATTCTGAAGCACTTATTCAGTCTGCTGATAGGACCTTGAGATGCAGTTGGTGGTTCTTGGAGTTTCTTCTTAGGTGTATGTATTCTTCATAAGCCATTCAGTCTACAATACATCCTGCAATACAGTGCGTGTGGGCTACGAAGGGATCGTGAGCGGTTTGAGAGAGAAACCACTCCCTGGAGAGGAAGCTAAGCTGAACAGGTGATCTGCTGAAGGTCAGAGGTGCAGCCACAAAGGTCAGCCCCCCTCAGAGGGTCTTCTTGCTAACGCTGCTCTCTGCAACAGCTCAGTGACAGCCTGTTCGCAGCTACTGGACCCCCAGAGGCCACACTGAATCTATGAATTTGTGCATGGACATATGTGTATTTTATCTCCTATCTCCGTGACTACATGTTCTCGGGTGAACATGTGTGTGTGTTCAGCTGTCGGCGGTTCTTTACGCATGTGGCTCTGGGGGGCATGTGCGTGCAGTAAGTGTTTGCAGCTTCCTCATCAGCATTCTGTCCTCCTCCCTCCCGCTGCCTCTGCTGGTGACCACCGGTGTGTGTTGCTGACATTTCTGGCAGCCCGAGGACAAAAACCACACATCTCGCTGTTCTGTCCCCCCACTAGCTGGGAGAAAGGTGAGTAGCCTTACTGCTCTTGTTATTATTATTTTAACTCTTGCACCAACACATTGCCGCTTTGTTTGACTAAAAGCCATGCTGAGGCTTTCAAGAGGACAAATGCAACAGCAACACTTCTCTTTCAGGCCTATTTATATGTGCTTAACATAATCAGCCAGCCAGGATATCGACAAAATGTGATCGAAATGTTTCCATGGCAACAACAAATATGGTGCAATGACATTTAAATCAAGGCCACTCTTTATCAGCTTCGCTTATGTTTTAATTCCAGGAGACAATAGAGAAAGTGAAGAGTGTGCAGGCCTTCTGCATCAGGTTTGTTATACAGTCTATCAGCACTCTATATTAAGTCTACCTGTAATTTGTCAGCAGCATTAAGCTCATCACAGAAAAACTGGGGTCCACTCATTACTTTCCTCTCGACTGTTTCATTTCCGATTTGAACCTCATTTGTCTCTTACAATCCGGATGCTCTCCTGGGGTTTTGTCTTTTAAACCTGGGACGCGGAATGATTGCTTTTTAAACAAGAGGATATAAAGGGAGCGGGGTATTTAACCAGTCCATTTGTCATGACACAACAGTCTTCACCTCACCGCAAGATATTGAAAGACTGCTTCCGAGTGTTTCTAACCAGCCAGACAGCGACGCCAATAAGATTCAGCTCCAATACTCACAACCGGGGGAAGTTAATACACCACAGAGCGAAAACACGGCAGCTATTTTCTCTCAGGGCGTCTCCTCATTTCCTTTCTTTCTCATCTCAACTTGATTCCTTCTCTTTATTTCTCCCCCCCCCCCATTTTTCTACTTCTCTCGAGTTGTTTCGACTAAATCTATGATTCAGCCACTGAACTCATCTTCTTTCATATCTATTTCTGGGCGCTTCCCTCTTTTCACTGAAGGTGTACGTGGGGAGCGATGAATGGGAAGGTTATCGGGAGCGAGCTGAAATGGAACCGTCTCTTCAGATTAGGGTGCGTGCTGTCTATGGTGCTGTCGCTGAACGTGCAATGAATGAGAAAATATTTTAAGGCTGAGTCGGCCTGGGGGGGGCAAATCTCTGTGAGGGCACCGCTGTGAAACATCAACAGTGATTCGGCTGCAATTTGTGCTACTTTATCCATCTGAAACCTTTTGTTTACACTGAGTTTCAGAGCTCTGTTGAGTCAACCGCAAAATGTCAAGAAGTAGAATTGAAAAGCAACGTTTCACGGTCTGCAAAACACATCAAGGTGGGCTTTCTGGCGGTGAGTGTAGATGTATCCAAATGGAACCAAAAGGTGGGATTTCACAAAGAACAAGCAAACAATGGAAGATTAAGAGAAAGGAGGGTATTTCTTTCAAAATGAATATTCATCTCCTTCCTCACAGTGCAAATTGCTCCTTTTACTTGTATCGACTTTTAAATGATGCCAGATGATTTTTATGAATCCTGGGACTAGTACAGTACAGCTGTTCTGATCTCTGCATCCTGGAATTAATCTCTGCTCTGACCAATGACATTTCATCTCTCGTTATAAATTACTTCTGACCAATCACCATCATACACAGGTGCTTTAATCATAAGAAAACAAGTTAACTTGCACTCAAAACTTTTGACGTAGCATATGCTCAGGTTGCCTCAGGGGAAAAGCACAATGGTCCCATGAAAAGCCTAATTCAAAGCACCACCTGCTTAATGAGTGAATACTACAAGAGTGATTAATGGCAGCAGGATACAGACGATCACTCTTTGACTCTCTGTGGCACTTCAGGGCTCAGGCACTGACTGACTGATGGATATGGTGGCACCGCATGACAAAATAACAACAAAAATTGTCACCTCTGCAATAAATTGTTTTCTAATGGATATGGACAACGTGCCATATGAATTTATGACATTTGGGCCCTCATTTGTTGGAGCGGGGTGATATTGCGGATGACATTAAATGCGTCCGGCTCCAGCTGCAGCTCCCATTAATCTTACTCTCAGAGTCGGGACCTGTCAAACCAGATTAGGAAGGGAGCAGAACTAGCTTCATTACGCCTCTCCCCGTTACTGGGTCAAGCAAGATCACGGAAAGTTTAGTGTGGTCGTGTTCGGGCACAGACTTCATAAAGTGCTACAACACAATCCCATAACTTTAGCGACACAAGAACGCCTACACTTCAAGGCCTTCAATTGTACATGTATGTGCTTTGTTACTATGTCATTTAGTGATAAACAGTAATGCTGAAGGTGTCAGGATGTTGTAAAACGAGAGGCTTCGATTGGTCGGACTCAGCGAGACGTTGACAAGGCGATTGACTCCGGGAGCAGTTAGCCACAGTCCGTCAGCAGGGTGACCTTACCGGCACTGTGTGATTTCACAGCTGTTTTTCAGGTGTCATAAAGATTATATTTAAACACCAGATAGCAACTGATAAACAGTGATGCCTCATAAACATCCTAAGCATCTGATAAAACCCCCTTGCTGCGAGCAAATCATATTTGATATGAAAAAAAGCTAAAACCGTATCCCTTATCATCAGGGTGTGCTTTTTTTAAATAATAGAGTTGAACTTTCCGCAGCGGAGAGTATTGGAGCCGGCGGCTGTATACTACTTTGAAACTAGTAGTAGTGCCGCAGCAACAAAATGTTGCTCTAAATTCTGTGATAAGAATTTCCAATGCAGTTATGACAGATATGGTGACAGCTTTAAAGGGAACAAGCTGTAAAGAGGCACTGGATATGAGAAAAATATAGAAAGCGCATAGAAGAACAAGTAAGGGAGAAAGAGAGAGGACAAAACATAAGAAAAATGCAAATGCAAGGTTGTGAGGTCATGATCCTTCCAAGGGACAAAGCCTCACCCTTACTCACTTGAAGTAACATTCCCTTTTACAGTCGATGAGCCATTCATGTCGTCAAACATCAAAACTGGTACAGCATCAGGACGCTGGGCGCCTCCTTCTGTGTCACCATGATGATTCAGCAGAGGGAGTTGACAGATTGGTGGAATAATGAGCAGCGGCATGCTGGGCGAATGCGTGTTTGCACAAACCTTCACTTGCTCTTCAAACTTCTGTATGCCAGCCTCAGCAGTGGCAGTCCATCTTCCTCCCTCCCCTGCCCCTGCTGTTTGGGAATGGTAGACGTTCATGCATGTAGAAACTCTTTGAGTGACTGCTGGAAAACAAACGGGTTTGAAAACTTCTTCTCCTTTAGAGGCCCCAGGTGACTTCACTGCCTTTGTGTGATCTGGGAGCCTTTAATGTTCTGTCACACTTTTCTTTACTTATTAATCCATCTCCGTCTCGCTTCCGCTTTGATGCTGCTGACGGCAGAGCTGTCCTGATTCTGTCACCAAAGAAGCTCTAAAGGTGGGGTACAGTCATTGTGACGGGGACTACAAGGGCTGCGGAGATCCCTGACGCTAAGATGAAAGGATGTTAAACAGCAGAGTCCACAGAGGCATCCCTGCCACAAAGACGAGGTACATTAACTGACAAATTGTCAGTTAATGTACAGTACAGCTGTGCAAGGTTATTTGGAGCAACAAGGAGATGTTCTGCATTGTCACACAAACACACACAGAGTAAGGTACGCATTAGACATTCCTCCTCTGCACGAAACCCCTTTTTAATCCCCCCCTGTGGATAGAACAGGATTCGTGCTTGTGATTCCTTTGGAAGAAAGAAGATGGAAGACTGGGTAGATGAAGAGCTGCTTCAATTCAGCAGGATTGTAGGCAGAGAGAAATGTGTTTTAGAAAAGGGACATAAATGCACCCTCTAGCTGGATTAGCTCACAGCAAGAGGGATGGCCTGTCAAACGCATCAGGGCTGTGCAAAGATGCATTATTGACACTGCACCTTGTTTTTTGACCAACCATGAAAATAATTGATAAGAATATGTTGTAAATGATTAATGGGGGTTATTTGTTTGCTTTTGTTCTCTGCTGACGGACAAGTCGCCTTCTGGCTGCAGCAACGTACGCAGCTTCTCTTCCAAACAAACGGAGAAGCTATTTCAGAGATGGCGGCCATCCCAATTGGAAATTACTTTGGAAAGGAGTCAAGGTTGCATCCGTGTGTGTTGGTTTACATGTGTGAGGAAAGTAGAATGGGGACAAAGTCTATCCATCAGCAATCACATGGGGTTCAAGTCATTTCCAAAGTGTTGAAATTCCAAGTGATGACACGGGAAGAAAGAGTTTCAGAGAGCGTGGGAGGATTCATTTGCTCAGTACGCGAACAGCTGTTTAGCTCTATTTACTAAGAGTTTTACGAAGGAAGACAAACAAGTAATTTGATAGGATAAGTGAGATGTGCTGCATTTGATTTCCATTTTAGCGACTCTGCTTCTGTTCTGAGCGGCAATCATCCTCACGTACTTTAGATGTAGAGTGATGTGGTTTATAGGGCTCCCATGGGGACATTCGGGGAATTATTGCATAAAATACCTTAAACACAAGCTGTTCCAGCCTGTAACTTGATGAGAATCTTAACACGTTGCAAGGCAAGAAATGGCTTTTGATAAATATTGGTATGGAAATGGCATTTGAGAAGGAACTCGATGGATTGTCAAGTCATTTAATATTGATCCAGGGATATAAATGTAATCTAGACAAGGAAATTGCCTCATCTAATTAGAGATCGCACATATACCAAGGGACAGCGCATGCTAAGTGGCAGTAATTCAGATCGATGGAAGGTGCCCTACTGAGGATGTCTGGTGTCAAAATGTCAAGTGTAATTGTCTTGTACTGTCGTGACAATTTACATGAGTAAAATCACTGCTCTGTCTTGGCGCTAGTTGTAGTGTCAAATGAGCATCTAATAAGAAACATTGGGATGTTTTTTGCGTCAATGCAATTATTAAAATGCATTAGTAATTCAGAATTGTTTTATCTCGTTGGTGTTTTATGGTAATTTATAAAGCAAACATTTGGACATAAGTATTTTAGCACCAACATTTGGCATTAAACAGCAGGACACTAGCTCTTGAATCAAAACTTGGAGTGAGAAATGAGTTGGCTTTAAGAAACTCATATATTGGCAAATTGTGCACTGTCACTGAATAGGGTTAAAATGAAATATAGAGTCGGACGCTGGCATTTGTTTTCACACCTTCTGAAAGTAGGAATAAGCAGGATATGTTCTGGAAAGGTCACGTTTCTCCACGGGATATAGCTTGGATGCACCAAATAGAAACAACAAATCAAATCTGGACTCACAATGCTAATATATTCACATCAGAGTGACAAACAAAAACACTTGCAAGCAATTAGACGGATGACAAGAAATGTGGTTTCATGCAAACAACAACGGAAATGGGTTCTGATCAGAAAACGACAAGAAAAGGACACCAGTCAAAACAAATATCAAGCAAATAACGAGTCCTTCCATCCCAATAAAAGTAAAAAAAGATGAGTGTTTGTGATCTGATGCTTCAAATAGTTTTGGCACATTTGTGTGATAACGGTATTTTGCATGAACAATTGTGCCTAATGAATTCAAATAGCTTGAGACTTTTCAGGCTCTGCGGACATCCTTTTCTCTGTAATAATACTGCACTTACTGAGGAGACTTAACAATCCACTTGTAAAAACATCTCAGATAAAAATAGGCTTGATGGCACGCTAAAATTGACATTTGCTGCAGGGCATGTAGACAATGGTTAATTTGTCTGCCAAATTATAAAAGGGATGATGGACTTCGATCGAGTGGCCATTACCTTGTAAAGGTGACTCATCCGTATTCTTAAGACGTAGCACCAGGTGTACTCAAAGAGATCAGGGACAGAGCGTCTTGGATGTGAAGCAGCCCGCAAATCACAATCCCTCCTCATGAGTCATAAACCACACAGTAATAAGTGGGTAGTATTTACTGACTGCTATCAAACCTGCGTGGGCTGAGGGGCTCGTATTGAAAGCAGAGAGAGGGAGAAAATTACTTATTTTTCTTCAGGAGATGGAGGCCGCTGCGACAAGACGACAGCCTCCTGCAGATTCTGTCTAACTTCGTCCATTCTTTTCAACCTGAGAGACACCAGCTGTAATTTACATGTAGCTGTGGAGGGCTGCCAACACCGTCTCCTGGTGCCTCCATCACTGAGTTCATGCGTGCTGTGAATTGTTTTAGCTCCATGCCAGCTCTTACTGATCAACCCCCCATGACTCCAGCAGCGCATGGGGGGTTGACAGAGCCTGTCTGCTCTGCCTGGGGTCCAGTGACGCTCTCAGGCATTGTTGCTCTTCGCAGCCATTAATTTGACCTCCATCATAACAGTCCCCTCTCCGCCCTGTCCCCATGACTCACCCCCTGTTTCTGCGGTGTGCCCAGTCCATTAGGTTTAGGGTCTCAGGGCTCCATGCAAATATGCCAAAAAAGCTCAAGATGAGGCAAATTATGAAGGTAGAAGATCTGCCAGAAGCCTCATGCCAATTTTTAAAAGGCTCCAACTTCAAGCGAGGCAGGCTGAGGCTGAAAATGTACCAACTTCTTCACGGTATTAAGTTTAAGTCTTAAAAAAACTCAAGAAATCAACAATTAAAAACATCTAAGAAAATAATTTCAGTTTGAGCGAAATACGGATTGAAATCTGTTCATTTTTATTAACAACCAAGCATTGAATTGCGTTTTTGAGGGACTAAATGTTTACCAAAAGTTGATTTAAAAGGCAGGATTGTTGAAACATTTGATATGTTTGTGTTAAACTAAAATGAATTGAAAAGCTGACTGACATTGCTTGTCAACATCTCTAGTTGTGCGTCACGCTACCTTGACAAAACTCTTGCGGTATGACAAGAAATTCCAATTCAGTCCCTTTACCGTCATACAGAGAATTATCAAAGCACTTTTAGTGAATATTGGCCATAAAGTCTTTGCTTTTATATTTGAAAGGAGCTTTGTTCTGGAGTTCTTGTGGAAGTAACTTTAGCAGAAAATGATTTCTTCATTTTTGTAAAGACGTTTTGTACTGCAGAGCGAAATTCATCCACTATCTATGCAACCACAGTACCACAGGGAATATGGGAGTTCTGACAGTTAACAGTAATATGTAAATCAAAGCATTGTGCATGAAAAGCATCATCCTTGGCTGTGCTTTACCTTTTGTTTCTCTCTCCTGATCCAGCATTCATCTGTCAGCAGGCCTGTGAGCGTGAACACAACGATTTGGATGAATGTTTCATTTCAGTGCAGACAGGTTGTGTTTTAATGGGATTCATTAGCGTCTGCTGTCTACCTCTTTTTTCTTTACCAGTCAAATTAATATTTCAAAGGTCAGTGTCTTCATCTTTTATCATCCTGCCTTTCACAGGAATATATGAAGTACTGCGATATCATTGGTAACATGAAATGTATTCCATGTAATTGGGAATTTCTCACATTAACAATTACCTTAGCAATTTCATTATTTAATTAAATTATCTAAAGGCTTTTTCATTTGCGGATTCTGACTTCTACAGTCCACTGACAGGAACAGGTCAATCTCTGTGTTTGGATTCGATAAGGTGTGTACATTGTATTATGATGGTAGATAAGAATAGTGTGTGTTACCTCTCAAATAAAACGGGTAGAAAACGATTATGGTCTGTTATCTAATAACATCTTCATTGGCTTTGTAAACTCTTGTATCTGGAGGCACTAAGCTCAAAGGGCTCAAGGAGAAAGAGAGGTTAGTGTAGTAGCCTGTTACATCTTTTTCTGAGCCTGAAAATATGATAATAATGTCTCGCGGAAATTGCCGTTTTAAAGTAGTTGCTGTTGAAAAAGAGGTGGATGCGTCACTCCACTTTGTGCTGCTAGGAGAAAACAGGTCAACTTCTCTCTTTAGCCCCGAGTGTCTGCCCTGGTGGTCGACACCTGCCAAGGCCGACTTATGCTACGTGGATTCAGGACAGTCCTCATGGTGGTGGGCCCATATGGCTCTCTTGTGTCTGATAAATCCTGCACTGAGATGCCAACAATCTAAACGTTTATTCAACCACCAACTACCATATGTAAAGTCTGGAATAAATGCTCAATGTCATAATAAATACAAATAAACTCTGAGGCTGACTTATTTTCCCCCTCATCCACAGGAATAGGTGTTTGAACCAGGGAGCTGGCCTAGTCTCTGGCTAAAGGACTCACAGATGGTACCAATAGTAATACTGCCAGAGGCACCAACATCATTGACTTGGAGGCAGTAGCTTGCAAAAACAGCAGCCAAGAGCATGATGGGAAGGCTCCCTGTGTCGATGTAGTATGGCTCGTATGGTGGAGCCTGGATGACACTGTGCTTACTGTCAATGCAGCCAGCACAATTTGGAAAATATAATCACTCAAAAACTCAGTAGCGGTGACCTTCTGGTCTTGCACCAGGGATGCGTTTGGGATGGCTGCAATTGTAGAGTGTCCAATTTTTCCAAAAACAAATTAGATTTCTGGACTGAGGGTAGCTGTATCTCGCTGCTACTAGTAAATGTGTGTTTGAGAAAGGTTGAATTAAAAGTGCCAATACTTTCCACCATTTCCTGCATCTGTCTTTTCTCTGAAAAAATGAAATTGTTAAGCATGTCAAACATAATACCTGTTTTCTGCTTTTCCATTAGCAAAACTAGCAAAAAGTGAGACACTCGTCCCAGAGAACAGCAGAGTCAGTTGTTTCACCAGGTACCCAAACACGACACGTTTAAACTGAAGAGACAGAGTCCTCTAGTGACTTTAACACAGGAGACACAGATTTGTTTCCTGTTTTCAAATAACAGCCAACCTGGTTTTTTTTGTATCATGTGTTCACTAACTTTAACCACATTGGTATTATTGTAACCATCACCGTCTAAGATCCCCTTACCGTAACAAAGAACCTATTTGAACCCAAACCCTGATCTTTTCCAAAGCATAATCAAAGTTGTTTTGTGCCAAATCTTACAAACACTTAACAACAGCGGTGTCACATCATAAATCTGATTTATTTTACAACAGTGATTTGTAAGCCTTTGGAAGGCACCGACAAAATAATGTCCCCCTGCTGATAAGGTTGACAGATCAGAATAAATACTTGTCCAATAATGATCTATGATAATAAATTGTATTTTCCGAGCCTAATAAAAAAAGTCACCCTCAGGAGTGAAGCAGTGAAGCAGTGAATATTGATGCTGGTGCAGACCTCATGAGTTGGTTCATGAGACAGGGCTATTTGTATGGTTCAGGTATTTTTGCTAAGAGAGGGCGGTACATGTCTGTGTTGCATGAAAGCCACAATTAACCGTGTTAATATTCACAGTATCCTCCCTGCGTTCTGCACTCAGCACCAGCAGTGTCTCTGACCCTCATTAACCCGACACTGTACCTGCTCCCCGCCTCATATCAATAACCAGCTGGCCCTCACATTGCACAGTAATAATAATGCTGGACAAAGTCATATCTGCAGAACAAATGTTATTCATAAGTGGTAGAAAAGTAAATGTCTCATTTAAACTCAACTATTGAGAAAATGACAGAAGGGCTGCCACGACCTGCAGGCAATGACACATCAATGACCGTGTAAACTTTTAATTTTGTAAAGCTAAACTTTGAAAATGAAAAACATCCCAGTGTTTTACCCACTGGCAGGGACAGATGGAAAGCAGAGGAAAAAAAGGCTTGGGGATTTACTTAAGCGTGGAACAATAGTGGCAAAATGTGACTAAATTAATTAAAAACAGGAATGTCATGCCCCATCCCTGCCTCCAGAGCTGACCAAGCATAATGTTTGAAAAACTTTTTTAGAATAATAAAATGTTGCTGCCTTTATTTCTTATGCACTATTGTGATTTGATCTAAAACACTTTTTTCCTAATTCGGGGTTACGTATTAACATTGTATGCATACAAAGTAGTGACCTTATGACCTTAAATACATTCTACATGGCTAAAAATCCTTTTAACACATTGAGGATTGAATAAAACATGTGTTAACACTGAACCATAAATACACATTCGGACTGCTTTTGAAGTTAAATGATACATCTGACCCGATCAGTTAGCAGGCGGCTGAACTCTTGAATCCATTAGCTGCAGGCAGCGCCGAGTGTGAAAGGGGCAAATGCAGAACAAAAAGAAGGTTGGCGGGCTGGACTCCACTCTGGGAACGGATGCCCCGGACAGGAGCCAGTGGATGGCAGATCAGAGGAGGAGAGTTGCCAGTAGAGTGGTCACTCGCTCCTTTAATCCCCCTCCCAATTCCCTTCCCCTCCTTGTCGTGCTGCCTTTTTTCCTGTTCTTTCACTTTCTCTATGGGGATTAGATGCAGCTGCCTGTGTGTGTACAATGTGTATCCGTCTATATATATTGTACCTTTTTTCTCCCTCCACATCTCTGTACACCTTTCTCGCTAACCCAAAATCGACAGTCAGAAAAAAACATCTGGCTTTTTTAAAAGAGCCACTTACGCAGCTAAAAGCCCAACAGAAGCATTTCCCATCAAAAAAGATGGCTGCCACATAATTCTTCTACTCATTCACTGCCACTGGCCACAAAAACGTGTGTTGATTTAAAAAAAAAAAGGCTATCAAAAGTTTTTTTTTCTCAACCAGGTGACTCCCATCAGATAGCACGATGAGGACTAGCGGGCAGAACGGATTGTTTATGCATAACAGCCTCTTTCAAACCGGAACAATGTAGTGGAGATGGGGTCCTTGACCCAGTTAATTAAAATACTGGTGGAGATGTAACACAATACATTCTTTGAAGTTAAACACAACAGTCCTATTCATGTTTCCGCATTAGCATTCCTTTCTCACCAGTTGGATTTAATGTACTAGTATACACTCCATTTAATAGACCAGTAAGTGAAGTGCTTGAATTAAAGTTAAGCTTAATATTGAATTGTGTTAGTAACACCTGCACTTTTCCTGCTTTAAGAATCCACATTTGTACTGTGAAAAAAGGCAAGGCAGACCAAAGCTATGTGGGCTTGTTGAAAAAGAGAAAAGCCTTGTGTATCAACGTTCATATGATATATATTTTTGATGAGCTCTAGTAGCAGCACACCACCCAGTTGCATCACTTAGCAACACCGGCCCAAAAATTAATCTGCTGCAGTGGAAAACAACCATGCAGAGGATTTAAGTTTTGCAGGTGCTTCCAGAAAAAAAACAACTATACAGTATATCAAAAACTGACAACAAAAGATAATTATAGGTTGTATTTTCTGGAACATTGGTGAGGAGAATTTATATTTAATTTCAACATTTCCACCTGTTCATCATTACATGCTAGGATACCCAAGCAAAAGCTATCAACTGCACAACGTGATCTCATTATATTGTGCCGCTCGAGGAGAAACTCCGGGCTTCCTTTTTTTAATTAGCTTATAAACTGACTACTTTTTAAACAATGTGGTTGTCTATCAACTTACGCTTCACTCTCGAGTCAAAAGTTGCTGGCCACACGGAAGCTGAAATATAGGCTTGATGTCAGACTGAAAGCCGATGGGTTCTGAACGACAAGCCTTTTGTTACACCACTGGGTGTGGTAAAGTTACAATGACATTGGAAGGCCACAGTGTGCCAAAGTGTGAGGAAGTTGTAGCCAGGTGACAGGGGCTCTGTGCAGACGGATTGTCTTCTGACAGACAGCGGACAGCCCTCCAGTTCTCCTCTACACAGATAAATGATAGGAGGAAGAAATGAGCAAAGACAGCCAGGAGGGATTGAGTCTCTGTGAAACGCTACTCAAAGTGCATCGCCATTTATCAGTGTCACAGCAGACAATCCACGTTAGCCCATCACACATAGTGAACACACACACTTAAAGACCGCAGGCAGAAAGGCAAGGACACACAGTTCATGTTCGAGATGTCGATTCTGGCTTTAAGCTATTTTCACCAACAAATAGGCGAGGAGCAGACTCGTTTGGACGGATTTTATACGGAGTTTAAGTCCCCATACATCTCAGATGTTTTTGAATTGCATGCTGCAATAAAAACGTCGAATATCAGAGTAAAAAAAAAAATGATGTCCTCTTGCAACAAGCACAGCCCAGAAAAATCTCTGATACTACAAACTGAAAAATACATGGGGAGAACATGCAAATTAGATGCTGAGTATGCAGTCCTAGGGATTCAAATAAAGTTGAACTACCGGCTGGTTATTTCGAATGGCTTTTTTTACACATATATGTTAATTATTGATTTATGATGATCTATGTACATGCAGCAGAGTTCAACTGGTTTATACTTTCAGATATTCCCTTTCACATAGCCAGGGATTTGGCTGTACAGCCTCCCAAACAAGCAAGTCAAACTCTCTTATGGTTATATGATAAAAAAAAAAAAACCTGTATAACTGCATAAGATGTAGTACTTGGCATTCTGAGCATGTAAATCTGAATCCCGCTGTGTGTGACCTTTTGCATAGCATATAGAGCCTGGTGAGGGAAGCCTTTGTGTGACAGCTCAATTCTATGTGACATACTCCTGTCTCCTTGTTTTTATACGTCTACCTCCGGAGGCGAACAACTGACAGCTCTGGAGCAGCTACAAAAATGCACAGCAACCCCACTCCATCACACTGGTACTGCAGCCACTCCTTCTCTCCGTCTGACATGAGAAACACAGAGGAAGATTGAGACACAGCAAGTGGGAATAGGAGGGAAGAAATAAACACATTGTAAAGGGAGGGAGACAAATATGAGAGATCTTAAAGTAAGGGTCACTATTTGTATTCAGAACATATTTTTTGGATTCCTGTCACATGCTTTCTTAACTGTATGTAGTGGATTTTGGACAGTTCTTAGAGAATCCGGCTCTTAGAGGAATGAACAAAGGAAGAATCTAATTTGTAATCAAAGCTTCAGCGGTAATTACATTTGACAATGTACTGTAGGAAGCTGCTGACATTATACATTAAAAGTAAGATAGGGAATGGGAACACCATGAGGCAGCAGAGTTTGCACCTCGCAGGTTGCATCGATCCCTTGGCCACAGACATTAGAAGTGAGCAATGTATAACATGGTCAGATGTGTGGGTTAGCTGGCAACCATTGCAATCACAGTAACACTGGGCTTTTTTTTAACACAGAAGATCAATCACAATGCTTAACAAGAGCCTTTTTCAAAAATGAGTGTGCTTAATTTGTGTTGCTTACAGGTTATTTATATACTAATAGTTTCTGACTTGACCAAACATACCAGCTGCTTTGTATTGAGAATGTAGTTGATTAAGTTCTGAAGCAATCATTTTTAAACTGTTTAACAGGTGTTGTGTTAAGACCCCATTTACACGGGAACGCAAACGAAATGCAAACAAACCAAATTCGATATCAAAAAAGTCTTCCGTTCACACGGATACGGCTCAATAAACGTGTCCCTTCACACGAGACCGCTCGACCCGCTGGAGACGCTGTAGTACATATGCCGGGCCTGTAAGTGGCGCTGTACTTCCGCCACAAAAGACACAAAAAGCAGCGAAGAAGACCCCCGAGCATGGTTGCCATGGTTGTCTGGTTGCCCTTCTGTTCATTCTCCGCGGTGGATTTAGCAACATGTAGTTCATGTAGTTCTCCATGTCCACTTGTTGCTGATGGTTGTGGTAGAGGAGCTGTAGATGTTGCACTAACATCTGTAGCATGGTCAGGAGCTACTAACCATGCTACAGCAGTGAGCAGCAGAGGTGGGGAGAGCTTCACCGTTATCAGCAAATGATCGTATAGGGCGTACACACGGAGCCGTTTGGCCCCCCAGAGCGTTCCGTCCGCAGATCTATCCACCTTGGGACCCGTTATTGTTTTAGGGGTCCGTTTCCGCGGTTCCGTTACGGCCTCGTGTGAACAAACGGGCTATACGAAAGAGAAAAGTAGCAGATACAACCCGTTTCGTTCCCGTGTAAACAGCGCCTAAGTGTCTATCCATTATTTTTACTGAGATTTTTCTTGTGCCCTCTGTAACTCTTTGCCAATTACATTTGTCTGCACTTATTGTCATGAGTTTCAATAGTGCTCCACTTATTTCAAAGTACTTTTTCAGTTCTTCACTATCTGACCTTGAAACAGCCATGCAGCTTGATTCTCTAAAACACAATACAAGTAGTAAATGTTGGACCTCTTTTAGAGTAGACACTCTATTTCTGACATCTATCTTAATGACTTGTCTGCAAAGTTAACTTTTCATGTTTATGACTCCCTGTCACTGGTGGCCATTGTGAACGAAAAGTAATGTCTAGTTTGAATTAGTAAGCTAGCCAATAGCCTCTAATGGACAATTTGCACAATAGACGTAGCATCATAGTTAATACTTAATAGCTTCCACTTGTAGAGTGTAGTTGACCCTAACCCATACAAGTAAAATAACCACTATCATTGTGTATTTAGCAAATGCTTTCAATCATAATTGATAAGGTTAACCTTTACTGATTTAGAAGCATGCTATGATTTAAACTCAATGGATCATTATCTCTTGCAGAACTCCATGGATGGAAAACAAGCTTCTTCAAATAAGAAGAGAGCAACACTCACCGACAGCCATAGCTTTGATTGGCTGTCGAGGGAGAACAGAGGTTCACTGACACCTTGGTGAGAGACTTAGAAGGATTTTGGGTTCAGGCAGGCGACCCAGAAACCGTCCCCTCTTCAAACACTAAATTGGTTTATTGGCAGCTTGCTGTTGTTCAGCAGGAGGTAGAGCACACACTGCTGCAGGGACGCTGCAGAGTCACAGTCCTTCACAATCTGATTTCTGGGTCCCAGTTCAGGAAAGCATCCAATTGGGAATCACTTATGAAGTGTCTGCTGATAACAAGTGAGGCTGAGGCTTCTATCAGCAGGAGACAGACACACCCTAGAAGCCAAAGTCCAAATGCAAACTCTTTTCTGCTCAGAGGGGGCACTGAATCCAAAAGCACTCTGATAATAGTTAAGTTTCTTCAGACATGGGTGAATCTCCTACAGCAAAAAAGTATTAGTTGATGAATGAATAGTGATGAATTGTGATGGGGATGGATCTGATTTGCCTTACATGTGAGCTTTGCAGCAGTTTTCATTTATGGCACGTTTAACAGATGAAGTTTCCAGTTGCATTGTTGGATTGTTTTGACAAACTACTATTTACAGGTTGTTTTTTATATACGAAGCATTTTAAGTGACATTCAATTATCTATTTTTGTTTCCTGTCCTCACCAAGGGTCTCAAACCTGTCAGTTAATATTAAATTAAAATTGGGGGTTTACAAGTCGAACAGGAGGCTTTTTATTTGAAGAGTACTTTTGTTACATTTTGCGTATTGTTTCAAATGTTTGCTTTTAAGAGATCTCTTCTGGTGCCACTGTTTGACATTTCAGTCCTTGTGAAGTACATACAGGAAATAAATTGAGTTTGCTGAAATGACTGCTGTTGTCGTTTTTCTTGGGAGGACAGTCTTGGGAAACCATAACATTGATCCCATTGTGTCACGAAGTTGCCCACAGCACAGCAGTGGTGACAAATGTCCTACTTTCATTATTGACCTATTGCCTGGGATGTTTGACATTTGGAGGTGTGTCATCAAGGCTTATATTGGGAACAGTGTCTTGGCTTATAGTACTGTATGTTGACATAAAAAGATGATCTTTGCTTGGAAAAGCCTGATGTACAGTTTATGTGCACAGTTAACGTTTGTTTTTTGTTCTTTTCACTTCACTTAAGGAAGCTGTCATTTAACAACATTTGAGCAACTTCTGACTTTAATGCTAAAAATGGATGAACCCCTTGACTCCCTAAATTTGTATTACCGTATGCATTCATTATGAAATATATGAATACCTTTTTTAAAAGATTGCCTTGGAATTGAGAAAGTATTTATGTCTTGGCCTGTGAAAATGTCCAATAACCAGGGAGCTTTGAGGTGTAGCAGTCAACGAAACGATCACCTGTAGATCTAGACATGTCATTTAAAGGGGACCTATCATGCAAAATGCACTTTTGTACGTCTTTTATACATTAATATGTGTCCCCAGTATGTCAGGGAACTCACCAAGTGTCAGAAAACACAACCCTCTCTCTTTTCCTCCATACCCAAATCTCTAAAAACGGGGCTGCAACGGAGCTGATTATTATTTGAATTTTTCTGACGTCAGAAAAGGGGTGCTCCGCCTATATAGGCAACTCACCACCTATCAGGGGAATGAGAGACCGCTCGAAAGCGCTGGAGACGCTGTAGTACATATGCCAGGCCTGTAAGTGGCGCTGTAGTCCGCCACAAAAGCAGAATCAGCCCTTGCAAAAACAGGGCTGGAAAAGAGCAATTAGAGCGAAATGAGGCATGGCTAAAATGCATGATCTGTTTGGTATTTTGAAAAAAAAACTTTAGACATGTTTTATATAGGTATGGCCCTACAATATATGTTTCAAATGTAAGGCAAGGCAAGGCAAGGCAAGGCAAGTTTATTTATATAGCACTTTTCAACACAAGGCAATTCAAAGTGCTTTACAAAAAATGAAAGAGATTAAGAAAATGGCATTTAAAATCAGTCATTAAAAAGAAAAGCTAATAAAATAAACATTAAAAGAAAAAATACATGGATACAAGTTACAGTGCTGTCAATTAAACATTAAAAGAAAAAAGTACATGGATAAAAGTTACAGTGCAGTCTAAGATATGAATAGTTCAATTAAAAGCAGCGACAAAAAGAAAAGTCTTCAGCCTGGATTTAAAAGTAGTCAGAGTTGCAGCGGACCTGCAGGTTTCTGGGAGTTTGTTCCAGATATTTGGAGCATAATAACTGAACGCTGCTTTACCATGTTTAGTTCTGACTCTGGGGACAGAAAGCTGACCAGTCCCTGAAGACCTGAGAGATCTGGATGGTTCATAATTTAGCAGGAGGTCAGAAATGTATTTTGGGCCTAAACCATTCAGTGCTTTATAAACCAGCAGCAGTATTTTGAAATCTATTCTGTGACACACAGGAAGCCAGTGTAAAGACTTCAGAACAGGAGTGATGTGATCCACTTTCTTAGTGTTAGTGAGGACTCGAGCAGCAGCGTTCTGAATTAGCTGCAGCTTCCTAATAGATTTTTTAGTGAGACCTGTGAAGACACCATTGCAGTAGTCCAGTCTACTGAAGATAAAAGCATGGACAAGTTTTTCCAAATCCTGCTGTGACATTAGTCTTTTAATCCTAGATATATTCTTTAGGTGATAGTAGGCTGATTTAGTAACAGTTTTAATGTGACTGTTGAAACTCAGGTCAGAGTCCATGACTACACCTAGATTTCTGGCTTTATCTGTTGTTTTGAACATTGCACACTGAAGCTCAGCGCTAACTTTTATACGTTCTGCCTTGGCTCCAAAAACCATTACCTCAGTTTTATCTTTGTTTAATTGGAGAAAGTTCTGACACATCCAGTCATTGATTTGTTCAATGCACTTACTCAGTGTTTGAATTGGAGCATAGTCTCCTGGTGAAATTGTTACGTAAATTTGTGTGTCATCTGCATAGCTATGGTAACTTATTTTGTTGTTCTTCATTATCTGAGCCAGTGGTAGCATGTAGATGTTAAAGAGAAGAGGCCCCAAGATGGAGCCTTGAGGAACCCCACATGTCATATTTGTCAACTCAGATGTGTATTTACCTATAGAAACAAAGTTGTTTCTGTCCTTTAAGTAGGATTCAAACCAATTCAGAACTGTTTCCGAAAGTCCCACCCAGTTCTCCAGTCGGTCTAGTAATATGCTGTGGTCAACAGTGTCAAACGCAGCACTGAGATCTAATAATACTAACACTGAAGTTCTGCCACTGTCTGTGTTTAAGTGGATGTCATTAAAGACCTTTACAAGAGCAGTCTCAGTGCTGTGGTTTGGACGAAAGCCTGACTGGAACACATCAAAACAGTCATTTAAATGCAAGAAATTACTCAACTGTTGAAAAACAACTTTTTCAATGATTTTACCTAGAAATGGGAGGTTTGATATGGGCCTGTAATTGTTCATTACTGAAGCATCTAGATTATTCTTTTTTAAGAGCGGTTTAATGACTGCAGTTTTCAGGGCCTGTGGAAAAATACCTGAGTGAAGAGATTTGTTTACTATATGAAGTAGATCTGAGGCCATGCAAGGCAAAACATCTTTGAAAAATCCTGTTGGAATAATATCAAGGCAGCAGGAGGAGGATTTCAGAAGTTGAATAATGTCCTCTAGGTTTTTATCATTAATCTGATGGAATTGTGTCATGATGTCTGAATTGATGTTAAGTGGAGATAGGGACAACACATTTACTGTTCCTGATGCAGAGGCACTGACTGCCTGTCTGATTTTCTGAATTTTGTCAGTGAAAAAGGAGGCAAAATCATTGCACGCCCTGGTGGATAGAAATTCAGAGGCTACTGACACTGGGGGGTTAGTTAGTCTGTCGACGGTAGCAAACAAGGCACGTGCGTTGTTTTTGTTTTTGGTAATGATGTCAGAGAAGAACGATTGTCGTGCGTTTTTCAATTCCAAATTATAGAGGCCAAGTCTCTCTTTATAGATTTCAAAGTGAACCTGGAGATTTGTTTTTTTCGCCACCTGCGTTCAGCTTTTCGACATTCTCTTTTTTCTGTTTTCACGGTCATGGCCTTTCTCCATGGAGATATTTTCTTGCCAGACACTTCCTTTACCTTAGTTGGAGCAATGGCATCTATAACATTTTTAATTTTTGAATTAAAATGATCTACTAGCTCATTTACTGAGATGTTGGCAGGGGCAAGTGTGGAAGAGAAATTCTGAGTAAACATTTCCCTAGTGTTTTCAGTTAAATATCGCTTTGTGGTTACCTCTTTTTGAACATTTTTGTGAACAGAAATAGAGCTCTCAAAGAAAACACAGGAATGGTCAGAGAGTGCAACATCAGTCACCACAACCTTAGAGATATTCAGACCCTTTGAGATAATTAAGTCCAGAGTGTGCCCCTTATTGTGCGTGGGCTCCGTCACATGCTGAGTCAGTCCATAGCTATCAAGAACACAAAACAGTTCTTTAGCCCCTCTGTCCTGGGGGTTGTCAACATGGATGTTAAAATCACCAACAATGACTAGACGGTCAAAGTCAATACACACTATAGACAGCAGTTCAGTAAAGTCATCAAAAAAGCTTGCACAGTATTTGGGTGGTCTATAGATATTTAGGAACAGAGCTCGAGAGGAGCATTTCAGCCGGAGGGCCACATATTCAAAAGAATCAAAGTTTCCATAAGATGTCTTCCTGCATTGAAGGGCATCATTGAACAGAATAGCAACTCCACCCCCTTTCTTATGCATTCTTTCCTGACTCATAAAACTGAAGTTGGGAGGGGTTGATTCGATAAGAACAGCTGCACTGTTATTTTGTTCAATCCAAGTTTCTGTTAAAAACATAAAATCGAGATTGTGCTCAGTGATAAAATCATTGATTAAAAATGTTTTTCCTGCTAAAGACCTGACATTTAATAAAGCTAGTTTAAGTTTGTTAAACACACTATCAGTCATGTTTTTTGTAACAAGCTGTGGCTGACATGCAATCACTGCTAAATTAGATACACTCACACAAACGTTTGAGCGCTTCCTGTTTCTATGATTCACCGCTCTTAATCTATTACCTATCAACACAGATATCGGCAAAGCTACTGGCAGGCAGGGCCCCGACATGTCCTTGAAAGAGTTGAGAGTGCCATACGCCCTTGAGCCTGGACCCATCACATATCAGTAAGAGTTTGTTGTGTTTTGTACACACACATCCTTATCAGGCTTCGGAGACTGCAGAAGCCCCCTCGAAGGGAGGGGAGGTGGTCGACGTAGGCACGGTGATGGAGACGGGCTAGATGGTGCGGGGGTAGAGGACATGCTGCCAGGGGGGGGAGGTGGTTGACGTAGGCGCGGTGATGAGGACGGGGGAGATGGTGCGCGTCTCCGCGGTGATTTTGGTGGGCGTCGTTGAGGAGCGGGGGTAAAGGACATGGTGCCAGCCCTGCGTATCGCCTTCGTTTGGTCTTTGAACTCCAGGAAGGAATCGGTGCCAACCCTCTGTATCTCCTTTGTGTGTTCATCGATCTCCAGGAGGGTGGGCGAGGGTGAAAGGGTGAACGGAGTATCCTCAAAGGCGTTGACAGGGGGGGGGGGGCAGTGGAGACTCCTCCATGTGTCTCATATGTCTCCCATAATCAGAACATTCCTCAGGCGGGTGCAGTGATAATTCTTCAGGGTTTTCTGCGTGATGTGTTGTGTCTTTCTCGTGTTTTGATTCCTCCTGCCGCTTGTCCTTGGCAGAGGGAACAGATTGATGACGCAGGCAGTTGAATATGTTAGAGATAAACAATTTCACTCCTGACTTGTTCAGGCAAACTCCATTTGCCTTGAAAAGATGTCTGCGATCCCAGAAAAAGTTAAAATTGTCAATAAAATGAACAGAATGGTCAGTACAGGCCGTTGAAAGCCACGTGTTCAGTGCAAACAATCTGCTGAATCTCTCCACTCCTCTTCTGACTGGCGGTAGAGGGCCACTGATGAACACCTCTGCATTTAGAGAGCTGGCAGTTTCCAACAAACATTTAAAGTCTTCTTTCAGCACTTCTGACTGTTGTTTCACAACATCATTTGTTCCAATGTGCAGTACCACATTCTTCACAGTCGGATGTTCAGCCCCAATATGCAGGATCTTCTCAGCCAAGTCAGAGACCACATCCTTGGGAAAACAGAGTACTTTGGTGTTGTTCTTATTACACAGACCTTTTACATCTCTTACAGCAGAGTCACCCACAATCAGAGTTTCAGGCCCAGTCGTTAGCTTTCCCTCTAGCCTTTTACTTTTAGAGTAGCTATTGGTCCTTACCCTGCTGCGTGAAGAGGACAGGTTATCCAGGTCATCAGATCTCCGGTTCTCGGTCAGCGGAGCGTATCTGTTCTGGATTGGCACACTTGGTGGTTTAGGAGGATTGTTTGTAATTCTCCCTTTAGCAGCTGTCCACGGCTGTTTCCTAGTATGAATAGGGGTTGAAGAGGCGCTCTTCCTGGGTGATAACAATGCAGGCCAGCCGGTCGCATCACAGATTTCGGAGCTCTGGGCTCTGCCTGTTATCCGTCCTCCCAAATCCCATGGAAGTGATTTACTCTTAGGCTTTGCACCCAGAGAGTTCCAGGGAGGACTACCACTTGTAGATTTATTACCCGGTACACAGCCCTCCTGTTCCTTGGAATCTTTGTAGCTGCTAACTAGCTGTGAGTTAGCATACCCTTCTCCATTACTTAGCAACACTGGTAAAGTTGTGTCATTCCCACGACATAGTCCATTCACTTCCACGTTAACTTCCAACCGTTGCATTTTCATTTCCAACACAGCCATCTTCTGTATAAGTTTCTGGAAGTCATCTGTAGAGAACGGAGGCATTTTGCTACCAACTAGCTTAAGCTAAATAGCAGTAGCCTACCAGGCTTTAGCTGTTGCTAGGCCACGCTATTGTAAGACTGACGTCGTCGTAAAAATGTTGAAATATGGCTGAAACCCTCCGTCTATTTACGAAGATGAACTGTCCCAGTGATAAGTTAATGTCCAGGAGCCGCTGCTCGAAGTTTTCAGAGAATAAGAATAGGAAAATCAGCATAAAAAGTAAGCAGAGGCAAGAGCAAGCAGAAAAGCGTCTGCACTGTAAGAAAGATAAGCAAGAGTAATGTAGCATGATAGGTCCACTTTAATATAAATGCTCCTTTTATTCAAGAGTGCCATGAAATATATATTTGAATTCTGTATGACCTGCAATTGCCATTTGGTCACGCTGACTTAGAAAATACAAGAAAAGGCTTCACAAGTAGACGGATGGACGAGAGACAGAAAGCAAAGGATATATGTGACTGAGATGTTGATTCATGGACATCACAAGTACGAGTTTGGGTGGAAAGAGAGTTTTGAAGGCAGGAAAGAGAGAGGCGATGAGACATGCCAGTCTTGGAAAGTCTTGCATCACAGCTGGAAGTCCATCAGAGCAAAAAAGACGAGGCATTTTAAAAACGAACCCAAGGGAGACAGAGATGGTGGAGATGAGTTGTAAGATGAGCCGAGGTCAAGGAAAGAGCATGACTGGAATGCGTAAATAAGAAAAGTTGCGTTGTTTAGCATCTCCAAAACTTGTGTAGTCAGCTGAGATGAAAACTGTCATTCCACAGAACAATCCGGGCCGGCTAAACGGATTGGTTGTACTTTTTACAGCGCTATGGCTTCCACAGATGACATTTTTGTATGGATTTTTTGTCAAAGCACTTCAGATATTCATTGCTATCGGGATGTTAAGAGCATTCCATGGAATATAACAAAAAGTGTATCTCGAGCCGGTTTCTGAAACTTACCTACCCCACCTTTAAGTTCTTGAGAAATAAATGTGAGTTCAGCGCGTAGAGAAACCGCACCGATTATTTTCAAAAATACATTTCAACCAGCATTCGTTCTTTTCACTATTGAACACCACTCATCCTGACCTAACGACATGTTGAGCCGAGTCAAGCACCTCTTGTCCTCGTCGGAGTGTCTCTGGGTTGTGATTGGAGTGTGAGGCCGAAGAACAGCACAGCACTGTGTAAGTGGCTATCGGGTGCTCCATTTGGGAACACTTAAGACTCTCCCACCGCTAATTACGTAGCTCTAATTAGCTTGCGGGTAGAAACCAGTACATTCCTAATTGTCTATTGACATTATGTAATGAGCTGCAACAAAACCCTCTATCTCAGTTACCATAACGCCTCAACAGCAAAACATATAGGCTTCTGAAAGTGTCACGTCTTTGGGGTTTGAGGCGCAAACACAAGCACACAATGGAGAGAGAATGGAAATATTCATATTCAGTATTCAAATCATGACTTTTCAAAGTTAGAGGAGATGTGAAAGACTTTAGTCTGTAAGAGTTGGGAAGATTTATTCTCTGTCTCTCTTTTTCTGCCGCTCTTTGGTCTCTCATTAAATCCAAATTAAAAGCTTTACTGGAATAAAATACAAATGTTTTAGCAACAGAAATAAAGACACAAAGTGAATGAGCAATACTGAATCGCCACAAAACAAAGACAAAATAAGACATCAAAAATGATTTACAATAACAAACGCTCACTTTGCCATTCAGAAGCAGAAGCACAGCAGATCCCATGAGCACTTTCAAGATACTGTGCAGACAGAAAAATATATATTATATGGATGTAAGCATCTGCAGATTCTGCTTTTCTTGCTTTGGGACTAAGCACACATTCTGTACCCATGTGTGAGTAGGCTAAGATTTATTCTCAAGGCTTTTGGTGAAATAAGCATTAACACACCAACAGCAGTAATTGATGCATGTTATTTATGCTTTTAATCCAGTCCCTCTGCATGTCAGCTTTTCAAGGAAGAAATTTGCCAACTATTTTCATTTCAGTCCTCTTTTGATGTTGCAAAAAAACGGGGGACATAGCAGTTGCATCTAGGTGGTTTGATGTGGCATGTTAAGCTTTTAAAGACTTGTAAAAACACATGCTACATCTGAATAATGCTGTTTCAATGCTGTACAGAGGGATGGTAAATTGCTGCCGAGTTTGTTCAGACTTATTCAGGGTACATCCTGTTCAGACTCTCCTGGGTTATAATATGAGAGAAAGAAACTGCGTACCTTATCTTACGAAATGATGGTCTGAAATCAATGCCTTTGTTTCTATTAATTTAATTACGCATGAATATTACCAATGTTTATTTCGAGCAGGTATTTCTATTGTAGACAAATATAATATATAAGTAATAAGTAGAAACAAGCTTCTTTAAAAAGACTGATTATAAGCAGATGAGGTTAGATGTTGGTTTGTAAACGGCTTTGAAGCACTGAAATCAGACTTTTCGGCCGGTGCCATCTTGGATATTTGGAGCCAGGATAGGGTGGAGCAAAGCACAACTAAACACTTTAAAATGATTACTTTTCGACGATTCGAAATGTTCCAATAACTTCATAAACAAAAAATAGACCGTAAAAGGGTTTATGCTCTAAGACAAAAATACAGAGCGCACCTACCGAACTTCCCCAACATCCCTGACCTGTCAATCAGGTGGCCACCGTTTGTAGCACTTCAGCATTTTACTTCACTTTTTAGGCTCAGAGGTTGCAGCTTGGGCTAAAAGCCTCTGATCACGTTACTAAAATATTTAATCACATCTACTGATGACATGCTAACTCGCCAGTTATTTTTGCTGACCCAGGACTCTTTTCCCAATCACATAACACAATGAGGTTCTGAATCATATACAATGAGAGCCGCAGAGGAGCAGAATTGTGATACATGTGCTGAGTCGGCTATTAGATGACAGAAGTTAACATTAGCTCATAAACCTGTATTTTTAACAAAGTACCTTCTGTCAAACAAGCAGCAGAGTCTAGCTCTCATAATAATAATAATAATATATACATTTTATATAGCGCTTTTCTGGACCCAAAGACGCTTTACATTTGGGAGGGGGGGTATACAAACAAAACAAAACAAAACAAAACAAAAACACAACAGAAAAGCAGTCAGGAGGAAGTTGATTAAGAGGGGGGGGGCTTTATAGATAAAGAGACATGACATGCATTCCTTCCGTCCAGTGGGGAGAATCTGTCAGAATCTGAGAAACTAGACGGAAGTAACTTTATATAAAGCTATGCAGCCGAAAACTCTTGAAAACTGCAAAACCCAGTTGTTTTCCTGTTAGACTTTCATCTTTTATTGTTGTTTTTAAGCCAAACAAGAGGAGCCTTGAGTCCAGTCTGTCAACGGAAGAAATACCATCAAAATCTCTTAGCAGCCTCAGCAAAGTGGAACGCTGGTATTTGCCGGCTCCAGTGAGAGAGAGAAATGGGAATCTATTTCAATGTCAGACATGCTAAAGGCTAGAAATATCTTAATACTAGATGGCATTTTTGTGAAGCAAATACAAATAGAACCACACTACAGTAGATACATTACCAACCCCTCAACAGCAGACCACTTCTAAAATAAATCCAAATGATGGCACTGGTGATAAAAATGTCCCATGCCACCTAAAGTCATTATTTTCAAGGTATTTCCCTTAAGTTATTTTGGTGGGATTGCTGGCAGTAAGCACATTAAAACAAGATTGATGAATGTTAGTTTTTCAATGTTGAAAACTGGAACCTCAAACTGTATTATATAACATAAACATTTGTACTGCTGAATTTTTAACCCAAACCATCTAGCGGTCTTATTCCAAATTGTATGTGAAAGCTGATATTTTGCGATGTAATAGCAATAGGTTTTCACAACCTGATGTTTGGAATCATTTCTTAGAAGTCACAAAATGACCATTTAATCTATTTCCAATCTGCATGTTCCATCAAATAATTGTAATGACAAGATTTAAACCGGGGAGTTCAGAAGCATAGTAAGTGTAAGTTAATATGACAAAGGATCATATTGCAGAAAACATGTCACTACTTTGCGTACACCTCAAACCCAATTCTAGTTGTGCTCTCAGTGGCTGCTCAGGACTCATATTTTTCAGCATGGCATCAAACTTACTAAGACAATTGTCTGAAAAAGACATTTGAAATTGAAGTCGCCTGCCTAAGGGGATTGGGAGATGAAAGAAATCACAATGTTTCATGTTGCTTTGCTTGACTATCTGTGTCCTGATCCCAGTTTGAAGAGACTGAGTGACAAGGCGGTGTCATGTGAGGATACGCTGCCCGGATACAGCGGCGTGAGTAGAGAGTTGACAGCACTGTTATTTATTCATCCGTGTGTTTATAAGTCTTATTGGAAAAAAGCTCAAAGAACTTCCTTACTGGTTGGCATGAGCTTGCACGTGTTTGTGTGTGCCCGAATATATTTATGAATGTCTGTGTGTGTGTGTATCAGTGTGTGTGTGTACTGGCTTGTTGGTGCCTCTTGGGGCCATAACAACACTTCTAAAATACACAAGAGCTCTGCACAACCCAGGAGAGAATTACATCGCCAATGGTGTTTTTCAAGGCACTGAGGACCATTGTGAGAGCACTTCTGTCCGTCTGCTTGTGTGCCTTCATGAATTTGCTGTGTGTGTATGTATGCTCATGCAGACGTGTGCAAGTAGCTACCAGTTATGCTTCCATATATGCATAAATCATCACATAAAACTAAGCAAGAATCAGCTTTTAGCTGCAGGGTGAGATGGCGGATGTTGTGAAGCCGCAGGTGTTTGTCACAGTTTGTCAGGCTGTATAGATGTCAGCCGGCCTCAGGCAGAACTGACTGGTCATTCAGCACACCTCAGAACTGACAGCCCTCCTTTCATATCAAAAACCAACATCCCGCTGGGGGAATTTCTGGTAAGATGGTGCTTTTAGTTCAGAAAATCTGCCCCGAAGCTTTACCTTTTAATTGAAGAACGCGCACCTCGACACACTCCTAAGCACACATATCGGTACACCAGGGCACCGCAGTTTAAATTATGGTAATAATTCAAAGTAATTACCAGCGAGAGATGTCTGAAAACTCCCTTTAAAGCACCTTTTTCAGCCAAACACCCGCTCTCAGACATAATTACAGCAAGCACTCAAGATACACTAAAAGAGAGGCTGAGAAAGATTCACACGTATACATAATGTGTACATGTATTCAATACATGTCATATTCTGGCCTTTTATATGATGCTGCGTGTCTCTTATACAAAGACACAAAGTCAATGGTTGACTAAAGCTCCGATATTGGCAGCAGATATGGCAGCTGCATGTCAAAGGGGTTGCCATGGTGACTGGGCACAGTCGGCTCAGCCATCCCCTCCTCCCTCCTTCTCCGTGTCTCTCGATCACTTTATCTCTTTCTCCCACTTTATTTGCTCCTAGTTATTTTTGTCTCATTCCAGCGGACAGCTTTATATTACTGTGCTGCTTTGTGGAAGAACACGACAAAAGCAGAATGTTCCTGGACTTTTAAAGAGCATCATGACGCTTGTCATTAACGTATAGGAACATTATAGGCCATTCCTAACACGTCTGCAGGATAGCGTTCGCTGTCTCTGGCATGTTGTGGCTTGTTCCCTCAGAACACCATAATTGGGGGTGGGGGGGGTGGGGGCAGAGCGAGACCAGAGCAGATAATCACATCCTGACAAGAGAAATTATCATGTTCAGCAGCAGAGCAGGGCAGTTGCGTGTCTCAGACACAAATGTCACACTGCTTTCTGCCCCCCCCCCGCCTTGCGTGCCGAGGTCATCAAGTCCCTCTGTGTTAATTGCTTTCCCTTGGACTTTGTGCACTCTGATGGTGCAGAACCCCTTTAAATTCTCCTGAGATCACGGGCAGCACAGCTCTATATCCTCTGAGAGTTTACAAAGTCCCTGCTTTCTTGACTAAACCCCACTCTCTGATTCTGAGCAGGACTTAACCCGCTCCATTTATTCAAAGTCTTCTTTTCCTTCACTGTATTCGCAGGCCTGTCATTAATGCCATCTACCATGGTCTTTAACCCGCTTGTTAACACAGTCGATTAGTTCAGAAAGGGCTAGTAGAGGATAGCACGGAGGCAGAGCATAATGGCTAAATGTCAGGCATATTCTGTCTGCAGTGTGAGCTGTAATGAGAGTGAGGGAGCTCTGAAAATAGGAGCTATTGCTTGTAATGGGAGTCTCACGCAATGACTCAATGGGTTTTTTGTCTTGCTGAGCTCCCATACAGGAGCACGGTAACACACAAGCATGCACACACACACGGGCACACTGACGTTTAGACAGAGAGACACACAAACACACGGGAACATGGAAGGCTTTCATTTCCAGTCTCGCAATCAGTGCACACAGTGACTCACACACTAAAATAAAGTGACACACACATTCATTTAGTAAGCACAGCCATGGAAATATAACACACAATACACATACTTTTGAGTATGTGAACCATATTATGCACAGCTTCAAATTAACTCCGCTCACATAATCCCTCCCCAATTTGTTTCCTTTCGTTCAGACAGACACAGCGTGCTTAGAAAGGTCTTTCGTCTTTTACAAATGAGGCTGTGGCTTACAGAGGATGGTGTTGAGAACAGAAAGGTAAAGAGAACTGCCACAGAGAGTATTTGGGAAGAGAATTTGTGGTTCAGCAAGTCGGCAGTAGGCCTACTAATCGCCCCCATGTTGCTCATGTCTGCAGACAGCACAGTGTGTAACAAAACACTCCTCTGTGCTCAGGACCCAAAGGCCTTGAGGACCCACTACACAAAATGTTTGGAAATGGGATATGTTTTTTTTTTAAAAACCAGTCTTTCGAAAAGCTGCCCACAGGATTAACGTCAGATCTCGTCAGACCACAGCCTCAAGCTGGGTGACTTTATCGTAATACAACCTACAGTATTTTTAGCATCGGTGGACCCAGTGAGAGTCAGACTCCTCTATACCAACTGCATGACTGATAAATAATATTTGGCACAAGTTTTTTATCACACCACTGATTTCAAAATGTTTTCATATCCTTGGGCTGAGAAGATATTCTCACCTTCAGACTGACTGACAGCTGCTGATGAAAGGGTAAACAGCCTGGAACTGAAAATAATCATCAATGGTCATTCCGGCAAGGCAAGTGTATTCATATAGCACCTTTCAACACAAGGCAATTCAAAGTGCTTTACAAAAATGAAAGACATTAAGAAAATGGCATTTAAAAACAGTCATTAAAAAGCAAAGATAATAAAATAAACATTCAAAGAAAAATACATGAATACAAGTTACAGTGCAGACAAGTCTTCAGCCTGGATTTAAAAGTAGTAAGAGTTTTAAGGATTACTTTGCTGTCCTGTTGTATATCTCAAGCAAAAAAAACTTCAGAGTGGGGATTCACTTACTAACAATAGCAAAGATATTTACAAAATTGTGTTAATAGAAATTAGAGCAAGAAATTCTGACAGTTTACACTAACTGCGCAGTACTTTGAAATGATCTTTTAGAGGACAGTACTGAAAAAACTTAGTATGGAGCCTCGAGTGCTTCTTAAATGTATAATGTTAGTTACAAAAACTGACCCAAAAAATGCACAACAAACCAAGTTAAACGTGAATTTGGCTGATCTTTTACAGATACCACACAAATATTGTTACTTCTTTTGGCCATCATACAGCCCTAATTCAAGGACAAAGCTAGTCAAATGTTGCTTCAAACTATATTATTTATGATAGTGATGATAAACATATTTTATTTCTAAAAATCAAGCAACTTTTTAATCAACTAATTCAACCTCTGTAGCGCATCCTTAGTTGTTCTCGTCTTAAAAGCCTGCTACAAACTGAACTAGGGTTAATATATGCTGGTGGGACTTATAGCCAGCAGGCACAAACAGGATTTGTTTTGTGTTTATGTGGGACAAGAGTATTTGAAGATGCTAATCTGTTTCTGGCTGAAACACAAATATTAATCTAACAGGGCTATTTTCTTTTTCTTGGACCTAACAGAAACATTTTGAGTAGCAATTACTAAATGTTTGAACCAATCCATATCTCACCCAAAGGCCTAGCCACTGACCCTACAAGGTTTAATCGATGTCTCATGTTTGTGCAGCTGTAGTGCTTAAGTGTGTGAGTTGATGAGCATTCAAAAAGGTGTAAAAGGGGAGGAACGGGACCCCCACACATTGCTGGGAGATAACACTTACCATTCAAACAGAAAGCGAAAAATCCATACCTCCATTGACGTATGCATTTGACAATTGCCGCAGTAGGACTTTTTATCTCGCATCTATCAATGTCAAGACGACCAAGGTGCTTACGAGACTTAACATCATCCCAGCTCGTGCCTTGCAGAGACTATACATAAACATATGACTTCCTATGTGTTTTTTTGATCTAACATGACACGTTGTGCAGTATCTTGTGAAATGCATTTTTTATTTAATGAATAATTGATGTATATAATTAAAGGTTAAGCATTTAATAACATAGCGTATATTGGTTCAATACATCTTAAAGTGTCGCTCTAGCAGCTACCATTGACAAGCTGATCTCATATTTCTTTATTCATCAAGGCACATTATATAAGGTTACATGTTAATGCCACAGTCCTGCTAAACCTTCATACAGATTTCTTACCTTGGCAATTCATGCTCTATTTGTTTACATTCTGTGAAGGCAGGTCAACCAAGTTTCTATATGTCAACAATTTAGCTCTGAATAATGTGAGTCACTCCGGAAAGTCTGCAGTTATGAGGGATCACAGAGAGACTACATAGTGAAGTGGAAAAGTCTGCATCAGAGTGACCATGCACTTTACAGTTTGACAGTGGAATAGCTCTGAGGCATATACACATTAATTATAACTGAAGTAGTATGCATGTAGGCTCGGCTGCAGACACCATTGAACTGTCTCTTTAAAGTGTCTACATTGCAATGTCTTATAATTCTTTGCTGCCACAAATGTTACCTTTTGATCGAGTGCGACTGTGAACCAACAAGCCTGTAATGTAAACATGGCAATGGAATCACACACTCACAGTGCCCGAGTGTGTCACATGCAGTTTCAACAACTAGTGTTGTGCCTGAAGGCTTTGCTTCCTGTGGACAAGGCATGACTTCCTACTTCCCTCCCACCATCTGCAACATCTCCAGCACAGCGTGTGTCCGAGAAAAGCATCCACACAACAGGGGGAACTTATTGTGAAGCCATTGGTAGCCATGACAGGTAAGGTGGACGATGAGGAAGACAAATGGAAAGAAATAGAAAGAGTTGCAGCAGAACCAGCATCAACGGACCAATTTAGCAAGGAATTGATAAGTGATTGCCAGGAGTCGACCCCCTGCTCGGCCCTCTTTAGGCGCAGCAGGACAAACGTTCTAGCTTCAGCCAGCCCACCTGCTTGGACAGGTGCCACGCTGGTAGAACACGAAGCAGTGCGTTTCTCTCTCCTGGGGGCCTCCATATCAGATGCAGTCCCATACTAAGAGCCCCGCGGGGTTTCCTCCACCATCCCCGAGCCACTTTGCAATGATGTATCCAACACAGGATCTATCAAGCCTCTCATATGGTATTCCCAGTGTGTGCAGGCAGGAGAAGTGTGTTATTTGTCAGACTTCTTGGGTAAAAAGGGTTAAAAAAAACCATCTATTAAACTTTAGTACCTCCGTCTCCAGACTTCTGGGCCTATTTCCTGCGCTAAAGGCTGTGTGCGGCTTCTCTAAGCAGGCTGTGATTGTCAGATGGGCCGATAACCCCTTCTGCCTCCTCTCTCAGGATCTGTCAATCACCATGGGGCCTGGAAGCCACAAGGAGCAGAGGAAGCCACACAGCCAGAAGGCAAGAGCGACACACACGAGAAGAGTTAGAGACAGAAACACACATGCAGTGAGTGACAGGAGTTGAAACCTACTTTGGAGCCATTAGAGGTCCAGCAGGCCGAACTCAATCGAAGCCTGTTTCAGCATTTCTGATCATTAAACTAATGCGCAGAGTTAGGGTTGGGACTCCATCCCCCGTTGTCTCCATTAATCTATTAGTGTTTATTGACTGGTCTAGTTTCTTGCTTGGAGATAATCATGTTTTACCAACGCGTCCCATTTCCTCTTCCTTGCTTTGCTGATTTGACAGAGTTGCTATTTGCTGAGAAAGGCTCACATCCACAAACTGTCACTGTGTGTTCATACTCCGTGTCCTCTGCACATCCTAATACTGATGATGAGAGTGTGTACCGATGCCTGTCTAAGCTGCTTAACAAGAACCCGTGTGATGGTTTGGGATCAATAGATTATCAAGATATAATTAAACAAAGAAGAAAGGTTAAATTAGTTTTTACTTCGTCCAAATAATCATGTTTTTTTCAGTGACTTACTGTCTTGTTTACATGTTGATTTATATGTATGCGTTTCCTTCAAACATACTTCATAGTAATGTAGGTATTTGTATTGATATAATAAAAGCAAAGTGCACAAATCAGTGTTTACAGTACAGGAACTGCAATGGATTACAGTTGCCAACTTTCTTGTCAACGAAAAAATGAAAAATCTGTACATGCAACTCCGCCTGCCGACTCCTACTCTGAACAGAGTTTTCGCCAGCAGCAGCAGCCGAGGGTGATTTCAGCAAATGAATGGTTGCACACTGCTGTCATGACGCCTGCCCCCTTCATCAAACTCTGATGACAGGATCGTGAGCAAAATCAAATAATTGTCAACATGTGTAAGGTGCCTCCGAGTAATTATGGAATGTGCAAGTGTATAAATGCATGTGAATTAAAACCATGCACGTGACTACTCAAGTGATTTATTGATGTGTACGTCTGCTTTTAGGAGCATTTGAGGGCATCCGTGCCTGTGGGAATGTGTACGTCTCTTAGTATTTGTGTGTGAGACAGTTATAAATGTGGCGAGAGGGAGGTGGCAGAGGAGAGTGATGGATTGTCTGTGCACTGTCTCCAGGGAGGAACACAGCTACATCCTACCAGGGAGGGACAACTTAGAGTAATTGGGTCACTAGTACTGGGTTGAGAGTTTCCACCAACCATGCTTTTAAGCGAGAGAGTGTCATCGAAGGTAAGGAGAAAGAAGAAAGAAAGCGAGGATAAGCAGCGAGGTAAGAAGAGTGATACATAATGAGAATGTGGTCTGTGTGAAAGAGAGAGGAGAGCAGAAAACCAGAAGCAGAGCAATACAAGCAGGCAGCAGAAGCACGGTTGGCAAGAAATATGCCGCTATTTTGTTTTGTTATACTTCCTCAAAAACCGGCCTTGATTACAGGCAGCGTGAAATGTTCCTGCTTTTCCTGCAAAGGCTGGCGTGTGAATAGATTTCAACCTTAATCGCCTCCCATCAGAGAGTCTAAGCAAGCCGAGCCAAGTGTTACATACATTCACTTCTGCTGGAGGAGGGAAGGAGGGTCTTCAGGAAGCTTTTGGGTTCTGAAAGGAGACCAAAGATGCTGAGAAGAGAGGTAGGGGTGGAGGGAGGGAGACAGAAGGAGACATGTGGGCGTCCTCTGCTGGTTTGGCAAGACTGAAAGGTCAGAGATTGAGTATTGTGTAAATCTATCAGTACAACGCTGGAAGGCTAATACACCAGAGCTGGCTGCCCCCCTGCTGTTCCTGGCCTTGTCTAATATAGTCTGACCAGGTCCACTGTTTCTTTTGAAGTTCATAAAGAAGATAAACTGTATACGTAAATCCCCAATATTGCTGAATGTGCATCTTTTGTCGAGATTAGCGTTTTTTTTACTTCAGCTGCATCAGCCTCCTCCTGAAGTCTAACGGTCAGAGGAATTTGAATCTCCTAAATGCCAATATGTGTGTGTGTGTGTGTGTGTGTGTGTGTGTGTGTGTGTGTGTGTGTGTGTGTGTGTGTGTGTGTGTGTGTGTGTGTGTGTGTGTGTGTGTGTGTGTGTGTGTGGCCTAGCATTACTATACTTGTGGGGACCTAAATCTGTTTACACAGTCACGTGTGGGGACTCGCCTCCCTTATGGAGACAAATTGGAGGTCCACATGAGGGGAATCATTAATTTTAGGGTGAAGACTTGGTTAGGTTTAGGATTAGGGTAAGGGTTAGGGTTAGGCATGTGTTGGTTATGGTTAAGGTTAGGATAAGTCTCCAGGAAATGCATGTAAGTCAATGTAATGTCCCCTGAAGTGATGTATACATGATGTGTGTGTGTGTGTGTGTGTGTGTGTGTGTGTCTACAGTCCATATCATCCAGAATAAGAATGATTTAACCCAGTGATTAGATTTGATGTTAAGAGAAACAAAAACACTCCTGAGAGATTGCATTTTCCAGGCTAAGAGATTAAAGAAATCCAATAATGATAAATCAGTCATATTTTTTCATAAACGCATAACAGGAACCGACATTTTTAAAGGGACGCCTTAGAGGATTCTTCTTTTAGAGAAAGTGTCCCCACAGTATTGTATGGTGTAACATTTTAACAATGAAACAGAAACTTGTCAAAGCTCTCAGTTCTCTAACAAAGTGTAATGGTGACACTTAATTACCGTACACACATTTTGGCAATTGCACTGCAATTCCTTTCTACTGTACAATGGTACCGATATATTGTTTCTGAGATAAGTTAATGTTGGCTGATATATCGGCTCGGGGTATTTAATGGTCTGGCACTAATACAAAACATTTATCCTGGTGTCCATTTCCACACTTGTAGAACAACAAAGTTAGCTAGGTGGTGAAGTTTAATTATTTTAAGTGATCGGATTATTTATAATATTTACATTAGATAATAATCACTAGCCAAATTTGATAGACAATGCAAATTGAAGAAAGATGTTATGGATCATTGGATTCTGAGTTTTTCATTTTGTACAGGGCTGCAACCAATGATTGCATTATTGATGATTCTGAACTATTTTGGTTATTATTATTAATTAATGTGCATGTTCAAAATGACCTAGATTGATGTTGTCAAAATGCTGTTATTCATCGACCAACTTAAAAAAACAAAATAAGTGCTCATAGTGCAGAAGGCTGAAAAGATTGAACTTTCACATTAATAGCTAATTAAAATAGATATTATGACAAAACATGGCTAAATCATAGGACTGTTTTTACCAAGGAAGCTATTTTTTCAGTGTCTGTAGTCCCTTTTCCGCCATGCAGAGTGATGCATTTGATGTTTCCAGCAGGAACATCATGTAACAGTAATATAACTTGGATGAACAGACACCTACAGCAATTTCAACTCCATCAATATAAGAAAGAAAGAGCAAAACAACATAACCGCATGGCCACACTGACGAGTTGTTTCTGAGTGTATAGCAGTGGAAAAACAACACCGCAGGAAACCTGGAACCAAATTACTTTTGAATTGTGGGTACAGCTCTGTTACCCAGAGTGAGTCACTGTGAGACAGCAAAAGTGGGGAAGAGAAGAGAGACAGAAAATAACACCAATAATGAAGCAAATGCAACACAAGAAACTCTTCCTTTTTTACTTCCACATACACAACGTTCTGTATCTCGCATTTATCTATCTCATCTCGCTCTTCTGTCCTTTATCTACATCTATCGTCTTCTAATTATTTCACCTGCATGACTCGTCCTCCTGCAACACTTTCCATCCTCTGTTCAACCAGCTGTCGGGAACTTTCACACTGTACCAATAACTATCTTTTATAGGTAGATTTAATTGAGCAGAGCTGTTTTTCTTAACAAAGACTTGTTTGAGCTTCTGTTTTAATAGTACATTTGCATAATGGGTAAAAAGTGTTGAGAAGCAAAAACACATTGCTCTGATTAGCACTTGCAGTTTCTCACACCCAATTAAATGAATTGTGCACCACAAATTAGATTGAGCTTAACTATTCCTAAAGCATGCAAGGTTTCATGCTTTAATTGGGCTGAAAACCACAATTTCTAAACATGTTGTTATTCTAAATAGCCTTGATCACAGAGATGCATTGAGGAAAAGGGAGGCTGTGGCTCAGTGGGTTTGTGCGCTGATTTTAGTGCGCTGAACTTTGAATCACGGGGGTCACAGGTTCAAACCCCACTGCAGTCAGCATGTCATTATGGGCAAGACACTTCACCCCAAATTGCTCCGGTGGGGATTGTCCACAGTACTGAATGTATGTTAATCGCTTTGGATAAAAGTGTTAATTTAAGGTTTATAGGCAAATAACAGACCAGACATTTAGGTCATTTTGCTGCTATCAAACCGTTTGATTTATGATCCGCAGAGTCAATGAAATTCAACAACGCATGACTTCTGGACATGGATTGACTTTGTGTCTAAAATCAAAAGCGGCCCTTCAGAGCCCTGAGTTCAGAATATTCCCAAATGAAGGGAGGAAACAAATTACATTTACATTTATTAGGTTGTAATTTCCCTCGAATATGCAGTTGATTTGCCTTTCTAATTCATAGGTATCATAAAATAACTTGTAATACAGGGAAGCATCTTATTTAGATGTCATTTTAAATGCAACTCCCAACAGTAAGTATTTATTATTAAACAAAATACATTTTTTTATTTAAGACAAGCCCAATAAATAATAAATCCTCCCTCCACTTTACTTCATAAGTGTTCTGGGAAGAGATGCAATGACGTAAATGAGAGCTGATCTGTCACGTGAGGAGTTATAGCTTTAAAAAGGGATAACTCACCCAAAACCAATTTAATGTCATTATTTACTCACCTCCATTTTCACTGCCAATACCCCTAAGTTTCATTTCACTGTTTGGCAGAAAGATGATTGCACTGTGGATTCAAACGCCCACTATTATACTAACCTCTTTTATCCTCTCTGATAATAGTCATTCTTAGAGCTTTTCTTCAAAACACTCAGGTTACGCGGCTCAAGGTGTTTGGAGATAATGCAGCATTTGAAAATGGTGCCAACATTCATTTTGACTGTTGACCTAGATAGAGTGAGTATAGGAACGCTCAGGTTACTCCACCATCGTTGGCCACATAGAAAATATCTCATCAACTGTTAAATGGATTATCATTCAATTGGCTAGATATATTCATGGTCCCCAGAGGATGAGCCTTCTGACTTTGGTGATCCCCTGTCTTTCACTGTAGCACCAACATGAGTTTGACATCTGTGGATTGTATTAAAATATATATTATTGTAGGATTGATTGCAGTAAAAACATTCATTGTGCCCAGAGGATTATTGGTAATGATTGTAAAAAGGTACAAATTAGCAAAACCAAAGCCTCAGTTTGACCTGCTACATCACAAAGCAACATCTTCAATGTGAGCATGTTACATGATGACATTGGGATCCAATACAAAGCCTTAGTCTTGTTACAGACATCATTGATTTATTCACTACAAATCAATATGTTAAAAACTGACTAACTCCAATATCTTACATTCTAGCTTATTCTTCAGCTAGCCGGGCCCTCCCGCATACATCGCTACATCTGGGACCCAGGAGATGGCGCCATAGGAGGAGACGACCGACCACGCCGGCAATGGACCACACTAAACCGTCTACGAACTGGGGTCGGTCGCTTCAAAACATCAATGAAGAAGTGGGGCCTTGCAGACAGTGCTGCATGCGAGTGCGGTGACCCTGAACAGACTGCCGAATATAACCACCTGCCCTTTATATAGACCACCCTCGGAAGTCAGCCCCTTCGACGTAGGACCAGAGATGCGGGCATGGCTACACAACACCGAGTTGGACCTCTGACGTTACACGAAAGAAGAAGAATCTTATATTCCAAAATATAATTCTCATGTATTACACATTGCCAATCAAGCACAATTGTTTAGCCTGGGGTCACCTCTTGTACACCTTCAACAACTTGGGAGTTGAGCACTGCCTCAGCAGTCATAACAGAGACCACACTAATTACACCCAGACCCAAAGTTATTAATCAGACTTTCTACCTCCAGGCAACCTGCAATCGGAGAATGTCAATCCAAAGAAACGGCATCAATCACAGTGAGATAAAAGCCTGGAGGAAAATGTAATTAGTGTAACTAATGATGAGGGGACTGTTTTAAATGTCTTAAAACGATTTCATCACTGCACAGATATCATGGTCTGTTCCAAAGGGGACAGTGGTATCAGGTCGGAGCCTGCCTTCTGCTCCGGTGGGTTTTAGCTGCACCTTCAACAGGTGGGCTGGGACTTTGCGTGAGGCTCCAGAGGATATGAAGTAAAGGAATCCTATTAAAGAGAAAGAGAAAGGAAACTCCACATCTCTCTGTGCCTTACATTCATATTGACTCCCATTCTCCCACCAAGAGTTGTTTCTACTCTGCAGAGAACATTGAAGAATACTGATGCTTACTGGTATGAATAATGTACAATAAGAGTGTTTAAGATGTACTTCAAGTGACCTTCTCGGACATACAGAATAAAAGGCAGCACTCATAACAGTCAAGCCAAGTTGTATGGATATATTGAAGAGACTTTGCTACCAACATTGACATTTCTACTATCAGTGTTGTCTGTTTTATATAAATAAATAAAAACATACAGGAGATGGAATTTTGTTTTGTAAAGGTAAAAATAGAAGGTATGTCATACTGACTAGAAGCCCCTGTAATTGCAGTTTTGGCCATCAAAGAAAAAGGTCAAGAGTTTAACAATTGTATGACTTTTCATTTCAATTTATCAGATTGCATGGCAGCGTCAAAAGAAATAACCCCAGCTGCCATGACAACACACTCTAAAGACAGATGTACTGCACTCACAGGACAAACAAGAGAGTGGTCACACGACAAGAAGGACACACGGGGATAAGACAAACAGTTCACACCATATGGGGCTGACACTGCTAATTGGCATGCAGCATGACATTACCCAGCTTTGTAGCTGTGTTTGCAATCGTGATGCAGTTACTTAAAAGCTTAAAGGATAAGTGTGGCGACATTTCCATATTCTTATGACTGTATCCAACTTCAATAAAACGACCAAAACCAACAATGATTTTACATTACAAGTATTATCAATGCAGTGCCAAACTAACTGCCTGAGTATTGGTTTCTAACATCTGCAGAGTATATTTATTTAAATACTCACGATCCATTTTTAAAGTCCTTCTCCACTTTAAAAATGTACATCACATTTGGATGTTTGAGCTTTACCGTGCAGAATGAGTCTTGTTTCACACGAAGGCTGTTTTCACATTCCATTTTACATTTCACACAAAATGTAATTTGCACGAGTTAGACACAAAGGGCTTTTCAGTAAAGTAGGAGACACCGTGTGCCCAGTAGTTACACTTTTGAAATTAGCATAATATGCATTGTCGCCGATTCTTGATATGCCTAGTAGTCATCTTTGACAAGGTGGTCAAACTTTTTTTTATGAGACATACAAGATACAAAGAATTATTGCAAGAGAGTATTTTTAAATGTCTCACAGCATATCTGCAGGGAATCTTTAAATATTTGGAATAAATGGGCTTTAAGCCGCATGACACAGACAGGGTAAGGAAGAGCGTTAGTATTGAGAGAGGACTAACACAATGTGGGTTTTGTTCTTTCATTGGATTCTCTTATAGAGGACATATTGAGCTCATTTTCAGGGTCGTGTCTCATGTCGTGTCTTTACTGGGACATGTCTCCATGCTTTAATGTTCAAAAGCTTTTTATTTTTCTCATACTGCCTGTGCTGCAGCACCTCTTTTCACCCTCTGTCTGAAACCAGAGCCCAGTCTGCTCTGATTGGTTAGCTGGCCGGCTAACTGCTCTCTGTTGTGATTGGTCAACCACCACCACAAACAATGTGTTGGAGCACTAGCTAATAGAAGCGCAAGTTTTACAGGGTGATGTTACTTTATTACAGAAGCAAACAAAGGGTTCCTATTGAGGCGTTTCAGGCAGGGGGGGGGACTTTGGGATTTTAGCCTTTGCAGACCATTTACATGCATACAAACTTTCATAACACACTACAGGAAAGGGAAACCCCCAAAAAGTAGAGCCTCTTCAACAAAGCTAAACATAAAGAATATTGCCAACATTATCCATTAGGCTTGCTAGTTGACTTTAATACCAAATAATACAATGTTGCATTTGATTGGTTGCATATTACAAGTGTCGGGAATTTCTCTTTTGTTTATTATCTGTTGTGAGATGATTCTGTTTTGAATACACTGCTATTCTAACCTCACATCTTCTGACCAGAATGACTCCAAATCTCCATATTTTGTGCTGGTACAACTACACAAGATTAGAGCCCAACCCCTCTCTTTTAATCGAACCTCGCCTCAACCAAACCCCCCCCGTCCCGTCTACCAATCCTGTTACACACCATTCCATCACCATCCATCAACATCGCTGCTGCAATCAGCCGCACCGCTCTCTCCTCAGCAACTTGTTTCAGAACATGCTGATCCCAGAACAGGTAATGAGGCACAAACTGACAATGGGTCACTATGGAGATTGAGCGGCGGGAGATGAAAAGCCTCGCGGTTTCTAACAACGTGTCCCCGTGATTGACCTGTAGCCATTCCGGTTATAATCTGTGAAAGCTTTGGTTCACCTCACAGCGCACCTGGCAGAGCAATACTCTTTCTCTTTCACGCTGCCCTCCACTAATCCCCCTCTCTGTCCCCCGACATTCACCTCCTCTAATCTCATCCCCTCCCCTCTTTTTCTCACTCTCGCTCTCATCCTACACATCCATTCAACTGAAACCCGCAATTCAATTTAATTTGCTATAAAACCACAAGACAAGAAATGCTTATCTTGCCGAAGCATGTATATGAAAAATAAATGCAAAAACATAACAACAAGAGGACATAAATATGAATAAGGATTATTGTTGGTAAGGTGTCAAATGTACTTGCAGCCAAAGAAAGTTTTGCAACAAAGGATTCATATTCATGAAGCCATATGTGCCACAAGAGCAGGATATCAATCCCTTGGCAGAAATAAACTATGTTATTTTCACTATAAGCTTTATCAGAAACATAATCAATATGCAAATTATATTTTTAGGGAAGTGAAGGTGCCAAAAACACGACATATTGAAGTTATAGTTTTATCTTGCCTCCCGTTCCCCCACACACGGCCAGGCAGGCTTTAAATACATTTACACACATATCCGTGTGCTCACAAAACACACACACAGATGGAACACACAATATGCTTCAAAGCTCTCTAGCTGGTTTCCAAATGCCAAACGCCTGCCTAATAAATGCAAACACAAATGCCTTAACAAACACACATAATGACATGCTGCCACTTCCTCGCGTGTTTCATTGAAATCCTCCCGCATTTACACGTTTGTTGAGTACAAACAAGCCAAAGATATGCGTGTCAGACTGCGTGCTTCGCTCTAATCCACATCATTGTTTACCTGCTGTGCCAATAGAGTCTTATCCTTTATACTTATAATAATATAATAATAGATTTAATTTGTTAGCGCTTTTACAGGTGCTCAAAGACGCTTTACAGATATAGTGAAGAGAAAATAAAATAGAAGAACAACAAATAAATATATAGTTAAAGTTAAAGTCAAATAATACAAAAACAATCACACATTAAAAGCCAGATTGAAGAGGTGAGTTTTTGTAAGTTTTTTGAAGGTGGTGAGGTCAGTGCAGTCTCTGATGGGTTGTGGGAGTGAGTTCCAGAGGGAGGGGGCAGCGACGGGGAAGGCTCTGTCCCCCCAGGTCCGGTGATTTATGCGGGTGGGGATTGATAGGAGGTTGGCTTCTGATGAGCGGAGGCAGCGGGAAGGGGTGTGGTGGTGCAGATTGATTGATTGATTGATTGAAAAGTTTATTAACAGCTTGTATATTGGGTACAGTACAGTACAGCTCAAAACATACAATTGTTAAGGGGATGCAGACCAGAGAAAGACTTTCGTCTTGTTTACATCAGGGTCCCCCATTTCCAATTCATCATGTCATTTAAGACATATAAGACATATTTGAGATACAGATGGCTTATTTACAATTTACATACAGGTGGTTTTTTTACATACAGATTGCTTGTTTACAATTTTCATTTTAGATTTCGTTCTAATACATCCTAACCGGACATTTAAGACATACCAAGTCTACAGATATACAGTTAGTAACAGAGTCTAAAATGCGAGTATATACATAGATGGGGGGGGGAAAGCTGTCCATTGAACGACAGGTTGAGATTTGTACCATTACCGAGGCCAGTTTTGCAATGCTCTCCCCCGAAGGTGCTCTTTAAGAGAGGTTTTGAAGGTAAGTATAGTTTTACTTTCCTTTACAGTTGTGGGAAGAGCGTTCCACCTTGATGTGGCATAATTGCGAAACGTGTATTCCCCCTTTTTTGTGCCAAATCTGGGTTTCACATGATTTGTGGAGCTCCCTCTGGTGTTATGATCATGGTATTCCTTGACCTTTGGGAAGAATTTTGACATGTACATGGGTACCATAGAGGTGTAGTGGATCTTGTAGACCAGGCCCATTGCAAGTAGTTGTACTCTGTTGTCTACTCTAAGCCATCCTAGGTTGTCAAAGTGGGCAGAGGTGAGGTGGGTTCTAGATGAAAGGTCAAGCAGTAGTCTGACCAGTTTATTTTGCGATGTTTGAAGTTTTATTTTGAGCGCCTTGGAGGTGCTATGGTACCATGACGTGCAAGCATAGTCATAGTACCCTTGAATGAGTGCTCCTGCCAGAGTTTTCAGAGTGTTTTTGTTTACCAGAGAGGAGATCCGGTATAGGAATCTAGTTCTTTGATTGACTTTTTTTATTACATTGGATGCCATTTTGTCACAGGAGAGGTTTGCCTCAAGAATAGATCCTAGGTATGTAATTTCCTTCTTACTTGTGACAATAATGTCGCCCACTGCAACTGAGAAGTCGTCGGATTTGCTGAGATTATGTTTCGAACCGAAGAGAATGGACTCTGTTTTACCCAGGTGTAATGATAATTTATTTTATTATCGGCGAGCCAGGTGCAGATTCTGCCGAGCTCGGAGCTGAGGGTTTTTTCAACCTGCAACCTGTTCCTGCCAGAGACCAGCAGGGCTGAGTCGTCCGCGAACAGGAACAAGTTGCAGTCACATGCTGATGACATGTCATTTACATAAATTAGGAACAGTAACGGACCTAATATGCTTCCTTGTGGAACACCACAGCTCACTGGGAGGGGGGGGGACAGAGTACCGTTTACCTCCACCATCTGTTCTCTCCCCTCCAGGTAGGATTGCATCCAGCTCACCGATAGTTTATCAAAACCAATTGCTTTTAGCTTGTCAATCAGAATGGGGTGATTGACAGTGTCGAAAGCCTTTTGTAGGTCCAGCATCACCATGCCGCAGTACTTGCCCTTGTCCACCTCTTGTTTGATGTGGTCGCTCAAATAAAGAAGGCATGTGTCAGTGGAGTGGGATGTTCTAAAGCCAGATTGAAATTCATAGATTAGTTTATTTTCCGCGAGGTACTTTTCGACCTGTTCATATACTATTTTTTCCATGACTTTCGAGATGGAGGTAAGTATAGAAACAGGGCGGTAGTTGCCTGGGTCCAATTTGCTGCCCTTTTTGTGCAGGGGGGTTACTCTTGCAATTTTGAAGTCTTTGGGTACTTTTCCCTGTTTTATGGAGAGGTTAATTATGTGAGCTGTGACTGGTGAGATGGTGGTTGCTGTGTCTCTGAGGAATTTGGAGGGGATATTGTTGTGGCCAGTGGCCTTGTTAGGTTGGAGGGCGCTTAGTTTAATGAGTACCTCTGCTGTTGTTACCCTTGCTAGACTGAAATCATCTTTGCGTACCCCTAGGTTTTTGTAGTAGGTCATGATGTGATCTACCCCAAAAAGCCCTGAGTGGGAGGGTAATTTATTTACAAGAGTTGTGGCTATGTTTGTGAAAAAAATGTTCAAGTACTTGGCCACATCCAGTTTGTCTGTGATGAGCCTGTTATCTGTCTTTATGTTTAAGTTAGAAAATCTCGTTTTGAGTTTTTTTTACTGCAGCCAAGCTGGTTATTGAGTAATTTCCAAAGTTCACGGGGTTTATTTTCACAGCAGGTCTGTGAGGTAGGGAGGGGCCTGATTGTTGAGGGCTTTGTGAGTAATCAGGAGGACTTTGAAGTTGATTCTTTGACGGACAGGGAGCGAGTGGAGGTTCTGGAGGACGGGAGTGATGTGGTCTCGGGAGCGGGTGTGGGTGAGGAGGCGGGCAGCAGAGTTCTGGATATGTTGGATATTATATACGTATAATTCTCTTTGACTCTAAATGTCTGTGTGCCTTCCCTCTGGTTCCTCCTATACTCTTTACCCCTGGCCGAATCTCACCACCCGTGTGCTCAGGTACTCTCTGGCCGAAATCGCTGCAGATGGGAGGCAGGAAAGAGCCGACATAACAGGTATGAGCTTTGAAGTGGTAAGAAGCTCCGTTTGTAGTGCAGCGCAGATGAAAGTGAGTCGTGAGGAGATGCACAAGGCCGAGGGGGAGGTAAGGGTGGGAGGAGGAGTTCTTTATGGAAGTGGAAGGGAGAAAGAGAGGAGCGGACTTGTTTGGGCAACACTGCTGCCACTGTTACCTGGAAGGATTTACTGTCTTCCCCTCGGTGTTCTTATCTGTCTTTCTCTATCACTCCTTTGATCAACGGATACAAACGTAGAAAAAGTTCATTGTTAATTCAATGTTCAGCACAAATATATATTCTCCAAACGTTATATCTCCATCATTATGCATGAGAGCGTGTATGTGCATTAGGTGTCTTCCAGTTACTTACACCGCATTGCTACATTTTGTTACACTGCACCTCCCAATTTACCCGTGGGGATCATTAACATTTCATCTCAATTACAAGAGCGCTGTGGAAATATCACTCCATCATTATGTCGGCGGTACATATTGATTTTAATGAGCCAACGGTTAAAGAATTAGGCACTTTAAACGATTTGAAGGGGGACTTCAAGGTCTTTTTCATAGCTGTAGCCTTTTTTCATACTTTTATACTTGACTCATTCCTCTTTTGCTTAAAATGTTCCCAAGCGCAACACAGAGAATTCAAGGGATGGCCATGAAATGTGTTTTAAGTTCTTTGTAATGTTATTAAGAATGAATCCCAACTCACCTGGTCCAGACAGCTGGGCTGGGCCAGCAGCGTGACTTCAAAGCACTGCTCAGAGCAAACACAAAAGGAAAGCTGCGGGAAAGTAAAAGCTTAACATGAGAAAATGCCTTAAAGCGAGAAAGGCAAGTTGTGTTTGGAGAAAATATGAATAATGGATAGCAAGCCGAAATCATGCAGATGAGAACAAATAGCAGACTCCCACTAAGAGCCGCATGAAAACAGAAAATACGACACACACACACACGAGAAGGAGATGTTGATGTACACGTACAGTACACGCGCGTTAATGCGCACCAAACAGAGCAACCGTCTCCTGATGTGTTTGACAGTAATGAGGCAGAAGCAGAGTGCCGCATTTGAGGAGCCTCCAAGCAACAGACAGGCAACAGAGCATGTCAAATCACCTTTATGCAGGACAAAATCATCATGTCTCCATCGAGTAATCTGGCAGCCACAAATTGCAATTGGTCTTTTGGCAAAGCAAGGGTCAGTGGCAGATGGGTAAAGGCTGGAACTGTAGAACTAGCCGCTAGCCACTGTCTGAAATGCTAACCCCATTTACACCAGTTTGTGCTTCTTCTCCCTAAGGCTCAACCTAAACCCAAGAAAATGTAGGCCAAGCCTGGAGAGACCATGCATCAGCAGCTCTTGTCACTGGGGGGGGTCGCTTGCAGCTGTCACAGTGTGTGCAGAAAGCGTTAAAAATGCAAAAAATGCTTTAAAACTCAAGAATATTGAAAGAATGCTAATGCAAGAAAAGCAGAGCGTACAGCTGTGCGGTGTTTGGTGCAGAGACAGAAACAGAGGGGAAAAAACAACCTAAAGGGAAAGGCTTGTGCTGGTACTTTTATTCAGTCCTTCTGCTGAACTTGTCATAATATTTTCAATATTTTGCCAATAAACCTGTGGCTATTGCTGTAAAAAAACACAACTGCAGTCAATCTGTCAAAAGGCTAAATGAATGTGACTTTTTCAGACAGTGACAGCTGCTCTGTAAAAACAAATATTGGTAGGAAACACTTAGGACTCTAAACTAAACTGATTTGGTTGGATAAGAAATTCACATTTTCTGCCAAGAACACTTTAGTCATCTTCAAAGAAGCACAAAATCCTCAGACCTATTCTCTTCAGTTCTTCTTTGGTTACCTAAAGTTGAATACCTCTGTGTGCTTGTTCGATGTAATAAAGAACCATTTAAGCAGCACAATAAATGGATCACTGAAATCAATAGGTGGGTTAAAATGTGGGTCTGCATGATTGGGCACAATTTTGAGTCTTATTGAAAAAGAAAGGTAGAATTATGGTAAAGATGAAAGTGGATTTTGAGGTGTGAAATACCAGATAAAACTAAGAGCTTTTGATGAGTTGAGTTTGAATTATGAACATTGCAAACATTTAAGATTGAAGTTAACCTTTATGTGAATAGCGTTACAGCTTGTTCATCATTTCATCAAACTAAATATTGCTGAAATCATATTCTTTTTTACAAAATAAACTGCACAACTAGTGGTATGTTAACTCTGAGACGCGGAACAAGTTGTTTTCTGTTTCTTGGAAGAAGAAAATAACCTGAATCCGCACCAATCAATATTTTTAACTCAATGGGACGAAATCCAACCTACTGAAATATATACTTCATGCAAGTTAATAAAATGAAATCCGTTTTGATTTTAAATGACATTTTATCGTAATGATTTTCTCAAAACTGTCCACACACAGTAGCTGCTGAGTTGTGTTGATCGAATCTAGCATAGTGTAATTGTTCTGTATGTACAATGCAAATTATGAAGCAGTGTTTTAAATCAACTGAAGAATTGTGCTTTCTACCTCACTGCATTTTTGCCAGCTGGTGTTAAAAGCTAATCACTGGTCAACAAACACAGTATAGATGTTATCGTAGGATTACACCCTTTGCTACATGTAGGTGCAGGGCCGGCCCTTGGCATATTAGGCACTATAGGCGAATGCTAAGCGTCAACCCATGGGAGGCGCCGACAACATTTTTTTTAATAAATGTTCACAACAAAACAATTTCCCGACTTTGGATCAACAAAGTACATCTTATTATCTTATACTAACAGAACTACGCCTATACTGTGTATAGCACCCATACACTTTGGCGCACTCCCCCCCCCCCCCCCCCCCCCCCCAGAATCAGGTAAGTTGAACTGCCCCAGCCCCAGTAAAAACCAGAGGTTTATGTGAAATAGTTCTTTTTCTGAAATAATGGTTTTAATGTGCAATTATAGGTTTTAATTTTGTATTTGTGTGTTCATTTAAAATAAATCAAACTCCCCAAAAACGTATACAGCTTCTGTGTGCTTTTATTAACATTGGAATTTACTGTGATGCAAGCGGCCGCGGGGAGGCGCCAGCTAAAATCTTGCCTAGGGCAGCAAATTGGTCAAGGCCGGCCCTGGCTAGGTGTGAAGAGCCGCCATTATGAGCTGTTTTGCCGTTACTAAGTACATGCAACATGGGCTGAAATGACCCACGCTTCAAGCTTCATTTGTGCACCTTCTCATCTCTGTGTATTTCTGTTACACAAAGTCTGGATCTTGGATTAGGCATTAACATGATGGCACAGATATTGTAATCTAAATCCATTTTGCAGTGATTGTAAAACAAATGTGTCACAAATTGTTTAGCTACAGTAAGGCATCCTAACGCTAAATGTATTGTTTATTTGCATACTTTCTTTCTAAAACATTCCAGATAATGTTTTATTATGAAGAAAAAAACATGTATTTGGGTGTATACGGTATCTCTGAAACATAATAACTCTGTATCAGTTCTTGCTGCATAATTGAGACTGATGAAAGTCAGAGATAAAATCCCTAATAGGATCTTCCAGCATGTGATATTCTGAATTGATTTCCAAACAATAAGGCATAGAAGTGTTGTGAATGTAACGATGGATTTTAAAAGTGCACTTCGATACTGCTATCTTTATTTCGATTTTATACACTGTTTGGTTTTTCAAAGGCAATTTTTCAATTCAGCTGGGGTCACACAGGTAGCAACAACGCCGCTTCATCCTTGTATGATGAAAGCATGCGTCACGCATCAACTTCCCCTCCTCGGCACCCGGAGGCCCACATTTCACACACCCCCAAAAACATGGGAAAAATCATTACACAAGGCTGGAGCTGCAGCTAGAGATCTAGCGAGGAGGAGTGGGTAATCCTCAATATTTAACTCCTCTCATCCCACATTCACTTTGACTCAGGAGGAATAACCTTCTGATCTCCCCCATCAAAGCTCACTCCAACAGTCACCTCACATCTCCCTCTTTCTCCGAGTCTAATCGGCACTGATTGGCTTATGAAAAGCTTAATCATGGAAAATTACTTTTAATGTGATGTCGGTATGTGTGAGTTCTGAATTGCTTTAAACTGACGAGCAAGAAGTGCGGGAGGGTTTTTCTGTGCCTACTTGATTTGAAGTAGCTGTGCGCAGTCATTCCATATAGATGTGGTTTTGAAAGCTAATGAGACAGAGCAGAGTCTTCTCCTCCACGGGGAAGAGGGCTGCCAAATCCCTGACTCAAAAACACTACCATATTCACATTATAACCCTAAAGGGACACAGCTAGCATATAGACTGTGTATGGAATACTTCAACCTTGACTTTATGGTGTGCTGGAGGATAAATTTCCTTTTCATTGGCACGTATTGCATGTAGTACACTATAATGCTCATACAGAGTCTTCCATCATCCCCTATTCCTTTAATATTGCTATAATATAGCCACTTAATATGCATTCAACTGTGAACGTATGACCTTATTTTATGTAGCTGTTTTTATGTCTTAGCATATAGATCTTATCTGTCATATTTTTCCTGTCTCATGCTTTGATTCTGCAATTCAGCTACAGGTTGAGGTAATCTACTAATGTGGTTTGTATGACACTTTATAACCATTTTGTAAACATTATATCCAATTATAATATTTTTTAAATAAACAAAATTACCATAGGATGAGTGGGTTATTTAAATACAACTAAATTGTTCTGAGAATATAGGCATGTTTATAAATTCAATTGTTGTTGAAACTAAACTGATAAACTAGTGAGATGTTACAAATACTGTACAAATAGTTTTAAAATAAAAAGTGTTGCCAGTATTTTAACCACCCATTTCAGCTCTAATGTGGTTGTTTGTATGGCAAGCTGCTTTGGTCCACACTGACAACTGGATATCCATGAACTTTTGTACAGACTTGCATGATCCCCAGAGGAGTAAGCCTATGGAGACCCCCTTCATGTTCATTTAGTGTGATTATCAGGTCAAAAGTTCAGTTGTCCAGTACTTTGGTTTTGTGGAACTGCAGATGAAAATTAGCAGTTAGGCAGTTCCACAGCCTGGCTTAATCTGTCGCATTTACACGATGGACTCAAGTGACCATGTGCATTGTCCCTTCTTAGATATACAAATACAAATCAGCAAATACCTGAACACAAATATTATTTAATGAAGAAAAATGTATCCTATTAACACATTTTACAGTCATTCATGTCCTCGGTAACCATATGAGTTACATGAGTTACTTTGTTTGTTTAGCATTTAGCTCAAATGCAGCTGTCTCTCAGTAAAGCCTCACAGCTACGTGTGTGTGTGTGTGGGTGTGTGTGTGTGTGTGTGTGTGTGTGTGTGTGTGTGTGTGTGTGTGTGTGTGTGTGTGTGTGTGTGTGTGTGTGTGTGTGTGTGCGTGCGTGTGTGTGTGTGTGTCTACAGTTTGATCTCTTATTCCTGACAAATTGCTAATGGACACTTGTAATGTCCCCATGGTACTTCATTTAGATGTTATGACCCTCGCATGCATGCTGGCATTTTAATGTCCTATGGTATCATATCATAGAGATAATATCTTAGTGTCTCATTTGACCCTGATCCTCAACGCTGGATATGGTGAGTTTACTTTGAAACTCATAAAACATACAGAAGCACTTTTATCATTTTGATCTCCTGCAGAACCGCTTTAGTATTCTTTGCTTCGCCTTCTATATACTGAGTTTATATTAGCGTTACCACTAACCACTAATACTGCTATCCGGGTCCCACTGTGATTAATTCCCAAATCAATTTTGAGTTATTTTCTTTTGTGACTAATCCTACCACTTCCTTTCCACTGAATATTACAATTGTTGCTGTGTATAAAAAATGGGGCAGGAGGTTCCCGTAACAGATGGCTGTTCCCTCTAAATAACTAAATTGAACATAAATTATATTCAGTTCCCCAGTGTGTGTGTGTGTGTGTGTGTGTGTGTGTGTGTGTGTGTGTGTGTGTGTGTGTGTGTGTGTGTGTGTGTGTGTGTGTGTGTGTGTGTGTGTGTGTACACGTGTGTGTGCACCATAGAACGAGAGACAGAGAGAGTCAGAAAATGAACCTCTGTGGTAATCTTACAGCAAATAGCAGTGGCATATTTTTTTAAGCACTTTTAATTGAATCACTGCCAATAAATCAACTTCCAAATGATTTCTGTTAAGTATTGGCAGTCATGAGCTCATCGTAGCTCAGAGGATGGAGGCTATAGGTTTCCCTCGTGTCACTCCAACATATTTGAATTGAATAGTGATTGATAGAGTGAGGAGAATGGGAGAGAGAGAGAGAGAGAGAGAGAGAGAGAGAGAGAGAGAGAGAGAGAGAGAGAGAGAGAGAGAGAGAGAGAGATAGGGAGAGGGAGAGGGAGAGAGAGAGAAAGAGAGGGAGCCTATCCGGAGGAAGGAGAAACTAGCGAAGAAGCCTCAGCACTTACACTTGCCAAAACGGCTCCACGCAGCCAGCAAGCGACACTTTAAAGATCCACCGTTTTACATTTGAGTTCACAATTGTAAGCACATTCGCTGAGCCTGTGCAGTGTTGGACACGCCGCGGGGAAATGGGATGTTCTCTAACGTAACTTGACGGCGGCAGCAGCAGTTGTCGGACCGGCGTTTTCGGCATCTCCTCTCAGCGGATTTACAAAGCCTCTCCGGAGTCTGCTATGCTATTCAGAACCCTGGACAGCGACTAAACCTTACTGCTGTCGGGAGAAAAAGACTAACCGACCAGTGGAGGTAAGCCAGCAGAGTTTAACATCAGTTTGTGGGGCCATGGTAGTCGCAAGGGGAAAACAATACTATTTTATAATGTGTTAAATGTGCTGCGTCGCTGATTTAGAGAGGGACTGGATAGCTCTACAGGCAAGCCAGACGCTACAAATGTGGAAAAGTCTAGATTTGGCGGAACTCTTGTATATTAACGCAGTTCAACTTGTTTCTTAGCATGTAGGTTTAAGGGATAAATGCCATACATTCTGCCACTTTGTACCAGTCTAGTTTGAGACTCTTCCCGCCGCTCTTCTCCATGTTAAAGCTGCCCATTTTTAGCGCGTTGCAGCCTAATAATAGTGAATACATGCATTGTGACACGGCAAAGAAGGCTAAAGTAATCGCGTAACGTTATAGAGGTTTTTAGTATGATAATACAATTATTATTATTATTAGTGCTATAAGGCCAGCTGCCGTTACCTGCCGTCAGTTTTATTGAAGGCAGATGCTTATTTTGAAGAGTCAGCGCGTGGCCAGGCAGCAGCGGCTCGTGCCTCCGGTCTGCGCGGAAAATGAGCCCATGCATGTAAACGTACAAACACACCGAAACACACACACTGAAAAACACACACACTCGGAAAAACGGAAAACACACACACAACGAAAAAAACACACACACACACACACCGAATCACACAAAGCCTGCAGCAAGTCACTAATAAAACATATTCCTGTCACGAGCACCATGATTCCTCACCACACCAATAACTCAGTGTACATATCTATAATTAACCTATACATGTATAATATATAACCTCATTTTGCCAATAACCCAGAGTGATTTACTATGAGTCAGCAGCCAGTGGGTTAAGGTTTCTGCTCAATGGCTCCTCAACAGAAAACAAGGCTGCTGCATGGATGCTCTATGTGGTTTCTTGGAGGCACATGCCGGGTGTTTAACTGGTGATCTTGAAGGTGTGTTCATTATCATGTGTTGGAAAATGACTTTGAGGTATTTAACATATTTGATTGACTATCTTGGCAATCATCAGCCATAATTAGAGCAGAAATGAGTAGTCAATTAATTGTTAGAAATTGAGTACCCAATTATTTTTGCTCAATTATCATAGAACGAACGCTTGAGTTCCACCTCATTGATTTGGTACATATGAGCTATGTCTTATGTGTTAGTTGCTGGATTGGAAACTGAAAGTAAATGTTCACTATGTTTCATATTGCATTACATAAACGCTTAATTGTTTACTCAAGAAAAGAATCAGCATATTAATCGATAATGAAAATGATCCTTGGTTGGAGACAAAGTCATAACTTGATTATTTATTTTTTTTATTCGACACCCTCTTAATCCCAGTTGCACATGAGCTGTTGCTGGGATTAAACATGCGACCTTTGGGTTTCCAGACGCGTGGCTGAAAATGATGTGGCCACCCAGCTTCCTCCATGCATCACTTGAACCTGCTGCAGCTCTTTTGCACTGAGAAATTAATTCTCAGAATGTAAAGGAAGAAAAATGCCCATGTCAGGCCAGCTTTGAATAAGAGGTGACCGCCATGATTTTTGCCTGTGGGGCATTACCAGGCTCTGATAGCCCTCAACACACTCTCACGCACACAAAAGCATTCACACGCCCTGACTGTGTAAACCCACAGAGATGTAAGCCTCGGTTTTAAAGCCTTGACTTTAATGATGTTCATTAGGATTTTGATTACACTGAACGTGTGATAACTCTCGGCTCGCTGTTAACTGTGTCTGATATGTCGGCTCAGGCTGTGAGTGACAAGAATTTTGTGGAACGAATCAAGAAGTGTGAATCAGCGGAGATGTTGCCACAGGGCTTGACTCTAGTGTCCCCGAAAGAAGGAGAGCTCTTTTTAATATGCCAGTTCTGCCTCTGCGTTATTGAGCTCTGGACGCTACTGTATGGAAATTGCTGCTCTATATCATGGGAATGATGAACTACTGTATATGCAAATTAATCTTTCATGCTCAATTTATTATCCAATAAACAGACCATGAATTTGAATTTGAAAGTGGCCCTACAGGGGGCAGGCCACACAATTGCTGGTTACCTCTTTCTAAAGTGCCTTTGTCTAAATAGAAATTAAACTCCCAAGGTTGGAGGGCATGTAGGACGCTGAATACAGGGCATTTATGTGGAGTCACTTCTTATATCTTAAAAGCAAAGCTACTTTAACCACCATTTGCCACTACAAGGATGTCTCTTTAACCGGTCTCCCTGTGCCTCATTGGAAAGCATGGCACAACCTGAGGGTCAGCCGTACCAGCCCTCATTGGCATCCAGGGCACAGCTGGCAGATGAGCTCTGCTTCCGATGTTTGCATTACACTGATTGCGGGGTTGCTTTTCATGAGCGTGCTGTTTACAAGCTCATTGCACATTGGTCCATGTTCTTTTTGTATGCTTGGAATGCCATTATGGACCCATGCTGGAAGCGCAATTAAATTCAATATAACTATAAATACATGACGGCCTGGTCCGAGAGCCAGAGAGCAGGCAGAGGCGGTGACCACCCACTCACCCTCCTCACTCTCCTTTCCAATCATCCCAGGCCATGTGGAAGCCCCTCACCCTGCTGCGTAGTGAGTTGTGGTCGATTTGAATGATCAACCCGAAGACAACCTGGGAAGCAAAGGCTGTCACAGAGAAAATAAAAGGCTGCAATGAGTTCAGTGAGGCCGGAAGGTGATTGTTCCCTCCCCTGTGTGTTCCTATAGCTCCCTTTGGCACCGATAGACATGAGGGAAATGAGAGTGCTCTGTCTTTGCTTTTCTGGACTCTGCTCCGGGCAAGGCTGTGCCGTGCTAAGCTAAGCTGTATGCTTCTGTGCTGGGCTTCACTTGATGTCATTAGCTGAAACACAGCTGCTGTTGAATCTGACGCAGTAAGTACTCGGCTCATCTCATCGGTTCTCAGCCACTGGTTTTCCACTCCAGAATCACTGTGCTTCGGAGGGCTATAATCTCACATAATGGCGTCCACTCCAATCAATGGCCAAATGGCACGGGGAATCAATAGCCACCATACTGTACAATAACGTGGCCCCGGAGTGGCAGAAAGGAAAGTAGCCTGCAGCCGTCACATGTTTAACTGTGGAAACTCTTTGAAAATATACTCCTTAATTATGGATCAAAAATACCAACCTTATTTAACGAGCCATGTATTATGGATTGCTGCATGATCTATGCTAATGTAAGCACAGGGGAAAAACTGGCACTACTTTGCTTGCCTCTCTCTTTAATCACCACACACAAACACACACACACACACACACACACACACACACACACCACACACACACACACACACACACACACACACACACACACACACACACACACACACACACACACACACACACACACACACACACACACACACACACACACACACACACACAAAGTATATATGCCCAATATGCCCAGATTCTCAAGAGTCAAGCCCAAACTGAGATATACAACTTTACATATACTTAACAGTGTAATAAAATAAATATTCATGATTGGTCAAAAGAAAAGGTTCATGTATAACTAGTTGTTAAAATACCCCTCCTACACTTCTCCTTGACACACTTCCACACAAATTGGTGGTTTTCAAAATCAGGCAAGAACATAGCGTTCATACATTGAACCTATTCAATTGAAGGTTTGTTGGTTAATCCTGAGAAGCCAGAAAATCTATTGGGTTTAAAGTGTTAATCAATGTTGTATGCATGTCTTTTGAAAGAGCTCTAAGAAAAACAATATTTAAATGTAAAAAGGCAACAAAAACATTTCTGCAGTTTTATCTGGGAGATAACCGGTTTACTCATCTACAATGAAGGCACTTCAACTATCCATATCTGAAATGTGTTGTCTCTAGTATCCAAAGAGATTATATTATGCACAGCGAAAAAGCATAAAGGGTTTAGGCAAGAATACAAATTGGAAAGGTAACTCGCTAAGGGTCACATGTAGAGCTCAGTAAATGCTTTTATTTCAACAGAGAAGCAAATTGCCCTGAATGGGAGATAAGATGTTTATCTCTCCGTCTGTACCACACTTTAACGCCGTGAGAGCCAATGTATGATTAGATCCGGCTTTTAAAAATCACTAGCACCTTAACTGGCAGGTTCTCTGTGGGAGAGCAGCTTGGCAATCTGCTCAGCATCTCATAAAGCAGAGTAACAATAACTGCACTGGACGTTTATAAATCAAAGACTTCAAATCTTTGAGTGTTGCCCGACGAGGAAACTAATTTGCAGATGTGGGCTTGGACCAATCGCTGCCAGTGTTGAGTTACACATGACGAGTTAATGTAGGCCTATCATAAAACACTGCAACATATGCATAGTGATTAAAGATTTTCCCATATCACTGGTTTGGCTCTGGGTATTTTCTCAGCTAATTTGCTTCAGTGGAGGATAGTTGATGTGAGAGAAAGGGACAGCAGCAGAATGCAAAGCCTATTTCGGTCCTGTAAACAGAAGAGTTTGGCATTTCATTACCACACCACTGTATAGCTACAGTAGCTGCTAGTACTGTTACACACACAGACCAATCAACACGTACATCTACATAGTTACAGCCAACCATATAACCACCGACTCTCACACACGTCCACACATGGAAAACCATGCTTTAAAACAGAGCTGTGCGGGTATATGGGGGTGAAATATTGGAGCCATGGCAGCCCTCCAGGCATGCAGTTATCATGGATACAGAAGTGATGGGAAATCAATCAGCTCAAGTGGAGTGGCCTGGTCTGTGATGAACAGAGGAGTCTTCTCTTCTCCAGATGCAAGTCTGCAGCTCACTGTTCTAACCACTGAACCAACACAAACGTGTATGTGCTTTCTACTATGATCAATTATTTAGGAAGGTCATTCTTATGGCAAAGACAATACAATATAGGCCACTTAAAGGGGCCCTATTATGTTAATGTTCAGGCAATGTTCAAAAAGGTCTTTATTTGTCTCGTACACCTATTTGCTTTTCTTTCTTTTCTAAAAACAGAGCCCAGTCTGCTGTGATTGGTTAGATGGCCGGCTATGTTGTGATTGGTAAATCCCCTTAGTCATGTGTTGGAGCAACAGTAAACGCGAGTGTTACCTATTGATGTCACAGAAGTAAACAAAGGAGTCCAATAGAGGCGTTACAGGGGGGGGGGGAGAAAGAGAAACTCCCTCTGGCCATTATCTTACAAAAACGTGGGTACAAAATCCCCCAAGTTTGTAAAAAGTAAAGTGAATTCCCAAAACAAATATGACGTTTTCTCAGTGTCCTAAATATCTACTTCTGCAAAGTCTATGATATTTCCATTTAAGCTGCCTTTAGATGTTGTAGATCAGAACACTTTCATATGAATTGTTTTCATAATGGTCACATGGGAAGTCCATCTACCTACATACCTACCTACCTATCCATCTTGTATCAATCTATCTGCTGTTGTGTTTGCTTTTGTGTAAAGTGGGCGATGCAGTGTGCAGGCAAACAGATCTGTTACATCTCTGTGTCAATCTCATATCTAATTCATGCATTTTATTGTTTCTCTGCAGCTGTGTGCTATGAGATGCAATGGATGCACCCTTGGCCAACAGCGAATCACATACAAAATTGAACAGTGCAAGGTTATGTATTTTAGCTGGAGGCTCTGGAGGATTTAAGTGTCCATAAACATTAGATTGGCATATTATCCCATAGAGATGACTTCCTTTATAATGACTTTAAGTAGGAATGTGAGCCCATTTTCATGCAGAGTTTTCAATGGCTTCATCTTGACAGGAGGCAGGGACAGGAAGTGTATGCTCCATTTACATTAACATTTTACAGAAGCTCTTACAGGAAACCGCTTACAACAAGCGTAACCTCGCTTAAATGCTTGGACTGTCAGCATGACAAGCAGCGACATTATTCTACCAGCATGTGGGTTCACATGGCTGTGAATTCAAACATGCACATACATGCTTTCGTGCATGAGGAGGATGTCACAGTAGGGCGATGTTTCTAGTGATTTTGAATATTATTACATAGAAATTGTTGTAAAATGTATGCGTTTCTCCTGTTGGCGTGTGGCTGTTCCTTGTGTATCATTACTGCAAGAACCAGATGGTAAGTGTGTGTCTAGTGCTCTCTGTACGAGTGTAGTTCTTCCTGTTTGTGAGAATAGAGTCTGAGCATACAGTATGTGAGTGTGTCTTGGTTTTGCGCTTATATTTTACAAAGGAAGCCAAATACAAGTGGCAATGAGGTGTCAACTAAACATGTAACCATTTCTGAATCTGAGAAGCACTAAGTGCAGCAACATACTTTTAATTTAAAAGCAGAAACAGACAGCTTTGTAAAGTCGTGAACAGCGAGGAAAATCTACAGAGCATTTTAGAGTTTCAAAGTTGTGTTATACTAGTAGAAAGTATGAAAGTGAGTAAATCAGTTCAAATGAAACTTAGGAACAAGGAAAAAATGCAGATGCTTGAGGAGACATTTTGTAGGTTTATGAGTAAGACGGTTAAGTGAATCATGAATCTTAATAACCTTATCATTAGATTAGAAAGGACGCCTTGTTTCCAGCTCTGTGACGGTGCTTTTTCTCTGATAAAGGAACACTTCACGTCAATTCATTGGAACATTTTAAATCAACAAAATCAGAGATGCATGAAGCAAAACCTGTGAGCTAGTTAAGGAAGCCAACCTAAGCCTGCTGCTTCATTCACGTGGCTGATCTGTCTGCGCCACATAAATCCAAAGCACCCTTTCAACCACAGAGCTGTACTCAGGCTGACAGTGCTCTGCTCACTCTCTGCCTGAAAGCTCTGCTGTCACTCGCTGCTACACTCGCTGCCACTACTTCTGTTCATATTGCTTTTCAAAAGCCCCCTCGTCACGGAGCACCCACCTGTAGAGTCTCAGACTACCTTCCCTTGGGGGGGGGGTTATATTATTCTCCCTCCTCCCTGATGTGCTGTGCTTTGCACATGTTTTGAGCTTAGGCATCAAACATTAGATGATCATGAATTGATCATTTATTCCATGTGACTTGACTTGCTTGATGTTTTTCATTAGATAGAGATGATGTTCTTTCGCTTTGGACAAGATCTCAACCCGATTGGACATTTATGGAACTCATTGTTACACAGTTTGCTCAGTTACTGTCTTTACACCACTAAATGTGGAAATATATTTTTGAAGAACTCCAGTGTAGAAAGTATGAAAAAGTGTTTAAAGATGTCTCGTGGTAGACCAACACCTAACTAAGATACTTTTTCAGGTTTTTCCTTAACTCACACAACTGTAGGTTCAAATCGATTTAGGAAGCGGTTTTCAAACTGTCGGGCGCCTGAAGCGTGTGAAGAAGTTGCTTGACGACAAGCCTTCCAGATACAAAGCCCACATCAAGAAAGTATGATGAGATATACATCTCCCCTGGCTTCACATCTAAGTGGTCGGTGGGGGAGGAAGGACCGCTGTGTGTCCTCTGTCTCAAACCTTAGCAGCAGATAGCATGAAACCAAACAAGCTGAAACGTCACTTGGAGACCACACACCCCAATAGGGATGGAATAGTGATTATTTGCAACCTGCAGTAAAACATGGTAGTTCATGTTGATTCATATATTCAAAATAATTTCAAAAATCTACTACTCAAGGAAGTCAGTTTCAACAAGGCCTTATTATTTCACAGTGGCACAGGATCATTTGCCAATACAAGCACTTTTGTTCGTGTTCAATCCATAATAACATGTAAAATGTGTTAGATCTTTGTGCCTTGTCATTATTAGTAGATAAATGTAATGTTTGTACAACTATAAACAATGAATCCTACAAATCTATGTGGGAACCGGGTTAAGGGGGGTTGGAACATATTTCCAAGTTCCCCAAGGGGGGCCTGACTTAAAAATGTTGGGAACCACTGTTTTTAGGAATTACAGGACACACTCATCTGTCTATTTGCAGAACGTTTCAGAGTGATTTGTGACATTTTCCACCTTTTATTCGGGCGGTTGTGGCTCAGTGGCTAGAGTGCTGGACTTCGAATTAGGGGGTAGCTAGTTCGAGTCCCACTGCAGTCAGCATGTCGTTGTGTCCAAGACACTTCACCCAAATTGCTCCTGTGGGGATTGTCCACAGTACTGAATGTATGTAAGTCACTTTGGATAAAAGCGTCTAACAAATGACATGTAATGTAATGTTTTATTCATGTTGTTCTGTAGCATGTAGGCGACAGCTAGGGATCAGATTGGGGCCGCAGGGTGACAGAGGCCTGGTCCTATGGTGGCCCTGTCTGCACGCTGCCATGCTGGCTGAGAGGCAAACGAAAGAAGAGCATCTGGATCAACAAGCCGATCTTAAAACCAGCGAGACACGGCAAAATGCAAAATATACATCCTTGGCCGGGATGTGTTTTGTCTATTTGTGTACCGAGTAATTGTGTAGCTGTATCTAATCTGTGCAGACGTGTGTCGGTGTGCGTCCATGTGTGTGAAAGCAATGATGTGTCTCTACCACACGCTGTCTGTACATCTTTATGTTGCTCTAATTAGCTATGGTGTGGTCCAGTAAGCTGAAACACATTCTATGTATGGACATATGGTGCAAATCTCACCCAGCTGGAGGACATCAAACTATTATCATAATGGCATGGCAAGGCCAGGCAAGGCCAGGCAAGGCAAGGCAAGGCAAGGCAAGGCAAGTTTATTTATATAGCACTTTTCAACACAAGGCAATTCAAAGTGCTTTACAAAAAATGAAAGAGATTAAGAAAATGGCATTTAAAATCAGTCATTAAAAAGAAAAGCTAATAAAATAAACATTAAAAGAAAAATACATGGATAAAAGTTACAGTGCAGTCAATTAAACATTAAAAGAAAAAAAGTACATGGATAAAAGTTACAGTGCACAACACATTGAGATGACTGGATCCATCTGAAATGTTGATCTATTCACTAACAGACAAAAACATCCAGAGCGAAGGTTACATTAGCTAAAGCACTGTCCGAGCTGAATCATGCAGTAGATAATAACAGGACGTCATTGGGTCGTCCTCTAAGCGTGCTTATTGGAGGACGTTGAAATTGTTGAAATATTGCTAGAGCTGGCAGTGTGGTGCAGGTGTGGTGGTGTGTTAATACAGCATGTGTGTTTGCTTGTAATTAAGTGAAGCCCAGAGAGTGAGCACTCAAGCTAGTCAAGGCTCCATGTGCAGTGCTCCAAAACAGAGGCTATCATGATTTAATTAGCACTGAAACATACAGTCACATGCACACACAGAGGAGTGCATGCCTCATACTTTCTTGCACGGCTCCTTATATTCTCTCGTTTGCCATTCGCCGGCCTTTGTCAGACCTCCACATATTCCCTGGCTCTGTGAGGTGCAGGGGGCAGGGAATTAACCCTCACTATATGGGGCCACCTGACCCCTCTGTAAGACATTATTGCCTGTGTGTTGTACGTTTCAGCCCAGCGATCACAGCTACTATTGTGTATATCAGCATCGATACAGATCAAACCTGACGAGGGGAAAAGTCAGCCTGCCTCGGCCCGGCTGAAGCAGAGACTGGCTCGCTGATGCTGAGGTTGTTGCTGGGGGGATAAATGTTGCTTCGTACGACTGTGGTTCTGAAAGGCAGGAGCAGCTGCTGCTGTGTCACTGCCCCTGGGATGCAAGGACTCTGAAGATACAGGGCTCTTCTCCCCTCCTTCCTGTCACCTTCCTACCCTCACTTCCATAACTTTACTTTATCTCTCCTCACCTCCCTCCCTCTCTCTCGCTCCTCTTTCTTTCTTTCTTTCTTTGCACCACTTAAACACCAGCCCCAGCAGGCAGAAGATAATGCAAAGTCTCACACACACTCGGCAGTGATGTACTCTCACGTGTACTGCTTCGTTTTCTGTGTGTGGGCTCAAATACAAAAGGCTAGCCCTTCTTATCTTTGCCCGTTGTCTTTGTGCGTGTGTGTGTGTGTGTGTGTGTGTGTGTGTGTGTGTGTGTGTGTGTGTGTGTGTGTGTGTGTGTGTGTGTGTGTGTGTGTGTGTGTGTGTGTGTGTGTGTGTGTGTGTGTGTGGATGCACATCAGTGTGTGTACGACTGTGTACGCGGAAATAACAGTACAAGAGAACTCTACATACAAATGTGTATAAGTGCTCATGGCTTTTTCTCGTTTTCAGTGAAGAGCATTTTTTTTTTGTCTGGCCTGTCTCTCAACACAGCACGGCACTAATAGGCATTCTGAAAGCCACTCTGCTCTGCAATTAGCCGAAAGCCATGGGAAAAACATTGATAAACAAAGATGAAACAATTCATGCCTTGCCCATTGCAAAGCCCTCGATCTAAGTCAAATGCTGTTATCTTCCCTGTAAAGCTTTTCGGCAGGTGGAAGCCGGCTCTGCCAAACAGACAACACTATGCCCTTGAAACGCATCAAACAAAAGCAGATGCAAGTGCCTGTTTGTTCAAACACTTATTAAAAGCCCATATAGGCCATTTATGTGGGTGTTGTTCCTGGAACCGGAATTAACGCGGCGGTAGGTGCTTTATCCCTGTCCACACAGTGCTCTGGCAGGGTAGGCCAGGGGCAGCTGCCCACAGTTTCATGTCAGAGCCAGAGACGAGGACAGCAGCCACCACCAGGGCTGTAGAGCTCCATCATCCAGCAAACACGCTCATCTACAGTATCCTGAGCTGGCAGCCGAGTAAAAGAGATGGCTCGAATATTAAAGAAAGAAAACACATGAATTGTTCTCCCTTTCTTTTCTCATTGGCTTTCTATCTCTCCGCCTCATCTCCCAATCCTTAGATTTCTCTCATTTCAGACTATTTCTTTCCTGAAAATGTTTACACTTAATGAAACCCGACGAGCCTACTCCCCAGAGCCTGATGCCTTTGAACATTACTCTTAGCCTCAGCAGATCAATATCAACCACGTTCCCTCTCCGTCTGTTTGCAACGGCTAAGACTTGTTTTTTCATCTGGGTCCTCCAGTTGGTTTCTCTTCTGCAGGCTGTCAGGCCAAATAATATCGCTTGTATCTCATATAGCTCTTAATCTATCTCCAATATCTGAAGTCAATCACAGACAGTGATGCAAGTTGAATGAAATCTAAAGTGCAGGCAGGAAATTAGATAAGGGCCAGCGTTGCATCACAGCAGCAGACAGACAGCATATCGTTTTGGTCAAACGAGTGCTCAACTCTGGCACTCTGTCTACATCAGAGGCGGTCAACAGGAGTCAAGGAGGTGAATCCGAGGTAGACTGCTGCCTTGCTTCACTGAGTCAGTGAGTTTTACAAGGTCTCGCTCGCATCGCTGCTACAAACCCGCTGCTGCAGATACACGCTTTACAACATCAGGAAGATACGTCCCCAGCTGACTCAGAAAGCGACTCAGGTTCTGGTCCAGGCTCTCGTCATCTCACGCCTAGACTACTGCAACTCCCTCCTGGCTGGTCTACCTGCATGTGCCATCCGACCTCTGCAGCTCATCCAGAATGCAGCGGCTCGTCTGGTCTTCAACCTTCCTAAATTCTCCCACACCACTCCGCTCCTGCGCTCCCTTCACTGGCTTCCGGTAACTGCTAGAATCCACTTCAAGACACTGGTACTTGCTTACCGTGCTGCGAATGGATCTGGCCCTTCCTACATCCAGGACATGGTTAAACCGTACACCCCAGCGCGTGCACTACGCTCTGCATCAGCCAAACGACTCGTTGCGCCCTCGCTGCGAGGGGGACCCAAGTTCCCATCGGCGAAAACACGTGGGTTTGCTATCCTGGCTCCAAGATGGTGGAATGAGCTCCCCATTGACATCAGGACGGCAGATAGCTTGCACATCTTCCGGCGCAAACTGAAAACTCATCTCTTTCGACTCCACTTCGAGCGTTAGAACGATTAACGAAGCACTTTTATACTAATAAAGGACTGGATTACCTAAAGCCAGTTGAGTAGCACTTGAAATGTTTGGCTCTATGAAACCTGATATACTTATATGATTCTGTTTTCTTCAAGGTTGTGTCTTCCTGGTCGAATGTACTTATTGTAAGTCGCTTTGGACAAAAGCGTCAGCTAAATGCAATGTAATGTAATGTAATGTCTCTGTCAATAGCTGAGACAAGCTACGAGGTCCTTTTTTGCCCTTATGACTGCATTTGGAAACCTGTGGGTCTGTATACTGAAGCACAATGGGTAGAGCATAACAATAACAATTCTTAGATGGCCACCAATGGGTTTTATGACATTTACTCGCACTGCGATGTGATACTGAATTACAAACAGGAAATACAGCTCAGGTAGAAGGTAGAAGAAAGCATTCACCAAGTAGGATAAACAACAGTAAGAAACACCGTAGAATAAGGAAGCTGGAAACTGAAAGACATATAAAAAAAATATCAAAACACGCATCAAATAGGATTTCACTGATGTCAGCTGAAGCCCATATAACAACATTTTTAATTACTACATACTGGAAGGGAAGAAAAGCAGTGTTTCCTGATAATGTCTAGAGATGGCTTTGTGTGTCAAGATTGATTAAATGTAATTACAAAAAAAATCTATATGCACTTTAGAGCTGAAAAATGTTTTTGCTAACTTTGATAATCAATTAATCATGTTGTCATTTTACGGGCTACAAACATTACTTGGTTGCAGCTTCTCAGCAGTTATGCTTTGAGTTTTTAAAGTGTCTAATTTGATAGCAAACAGAAAAAAATATGCTTTTGGACTGTTTGTCCACTCAACATGACCCACAATACAAGACGATTTCACGATGTTCATTTGGAAAACTCCCACCCTCTCATGTATTTTTTCATTTATATTCAGTGTTCAACTAAATGAGATACACCACTTTGTTGTCGATGTTTTATGGTATAGTGAAATAAATAGAAGCATTAGGAACACCTAATTAAAAAAAGAACCTGTCTGATAGTGTCCATCAAAACTGAACATTATCTTAGTAAATGTAACATTTATGGCTACGTTGGTGTATTAGATTGCATTGGATTTGTTATAGGTGTACATGATAAAACGGCTTTTGACTTCATGTTTTGTGCTTGAAGTTTGTACTCAACCCAGACAAGAATGAATTGAATCAATGGAAACTCTTTTATGTAGAAGGCCAGCTCTCTCATCCTTGGAGTCTTCTGTGACTGCATTAAAAACTAGTTTGCACAGAAGGCTTCCTCATTCTTCATTCCAGAGCAGACCAACATGATTCATGGCCATTGTCCGACAACAGCCCTGCATTATGTTCCCCTTTCTCCTCCTGTAGTTTCTGCCTGATCAATGTGTGTTCCTACTAACTCCATCTCTTTCTAATTAAGATATTTCACTGTGTTTTCAAAGAAAAGGTCAAGCTGACAATTCTCCAATTTAGGTCACGGAGGGATTCACAAAGGTCTTGTTCGCAAAAACGATTCAGTCTCTGTTTTTCCACGTGACAAAAATGACAGCTACTGATGACATTGGGGGTTTTGGGAAGTGGGAGATGTTGTCCCGCGCCCGCTAAACCGCTCCAACTACATCAGACTCGCTAACTGCTGTAATCACCTCATGTTTCATCAGAGCTTTCCGATGGGAGAAATGATCACTATAAAACACATGGAAACAAATTAACCACTGGTGTCAAGATTTTAATCGTTCCAATTAGTCAACACTTTGGGGAATGTGCATTATTAAGAATGATAGCATGCCACTTCCCATCTGTAAATTCCACCTAGTTCGCAACAGTGAAAATGAATGTCTATCTGTTTTTACACTTGTCCAATGGCCCTAACGTTACAACAACATGTGTTGACTAAGTACACTGTACACAGAAAGAGAGCGGGGCATTCAGTCAGACTGACATCGCCACCCTAAACCCACACACTCATCCTCACATGCCAACAACACTGAGGCTTATTCTGTGTTCATGCCAACAAGGATGGCAGCTAAATATCTAAACAAATATATACTATATTTAAAGCAAACATATTTTCTCTGCCATGTCTGCAACTTTTCTCTTTACTTTTAAGTGTTGTCCATTTTGAAACAAACTTACTGACTTCATGCTAACTAACTTTAAGTTAAGTTTCTATCTACTTGTTATCGAAACTCAGAGTTGGGATTTGAATCTGCCTGTAGCTCCTGGCTGATTTGTTCCTAGATTACATCTTTTTGAACATTATTTGTTGGCACTGACTCCCATCTTTGAAATGTTTCTGACTCTAGACAGAGACAGTAACCAATCAGTTCCCCTTGGTCGGCTCTCCTGAGATTGCAGATCCAGCCAGAACTGCTCCCGTCTCTATCATTGCATAGATAAAACATGTTATCTTTAAAAACATTGAGTATTTGTAGCTTTGTAACAAGACTCTGCATTATAACGAGACTGTGCAGCCTCGCTAGCAGCTCTATGAGGCTCATTTGGCTCTTTTGACAGCACCAGATGAAAAGTTAAAAGGCATCTGCAAAGTTAACAATAAGTTAGGACGTCTGCATCAAATGACAAGCTAATTTATCCAACATGTTGATCTCATACTGCTGCTAGAAGAAAAATCGGGGTCATCATATTTGTTGGGATCTATCCTCTGGTGGTAGAGATACTATATTGTTGCCCTGTTGATGATTCAATAAAAACTCAGTAGGGATCCTCATCCAGGGAACATCGATGTCAGTAGAAATATAATGGCAATCCATCAAAGAATTGTTCAGTCTTGACATTCGTGGTGACAAAAAAAACATCCGGGCCAACCCAAGGGTCACAAGCTGTTTGGCTAAGAATGTATAATAAAAAGTATGCTATTAAAAAGGAAAATAAAAAACATATTTTGCAACAGTAACTTTAAAAAACATTAAAATGACGCCTCCACAAGAACCAATTATAATACAAGACGGAAACGAATTAAAATGATAACCTAAAGACATTAAGAAAATAAGAAGAGTTAAATAACAACACGCTTTAAAGAAAGAGTAAACCAATTATATGCATACAGTAAAAGGGAGCTAAGCAAATCAAACACATGTAGTTACTTTGCAGAACTAAATCTATTTTAAAAATATCTCTCAGGCGCCGACTGCATCTCAGTGCATTTAGACAATTTTGACGTGCTAATCTTGTCACTAATCTTAGTTTTATGTCACGGTTTTGTTTAGTCTGTCTTGTCCTGGTTTTATTTTGCAATTCTGTGTCTTGTCTTCCTCCCTGTTGCTAGTTTCCCTGGTGTGTCTGATTGTCTGATTGTGTTCACCTGTTGCCCTTGTGTTTCTCCTTCCCTGCCCGGCTGTTTCTCGTCTCGTGATTACGCCTCCCTGTATTTAGTCTCTTCCTGTGTTCGGTGTCGGTTCATTATTTGTCGTTCATGTCTCCCTTCATGTTGGTCACAGTCACCTTTCATTTCATTTCATTTCAAACCTTTATTTATCCAGATAAATCCCATTGAGATCATTGAACTCTTTTACAAGGGAGACCTGCTCAACCTTTGGTTTGGATGCTACCTCGTACCTGTTCATGCATTCTTGTTTTGTTCAGCTTTTGTAAATAAAGCTCGCCTTTTGTTTCCTTTTGAAACCTGCTTCCTCCTCAATCTGCATTTGGGTCCTATTTTTCCCCAACCCTGACAAATCTTAGGCGAAACCATTATCACATATTGCTGTGACATGCTGGAGCTGTGTGAGCAGAATATAAGGAATAATAGCTGCAGATATGACACACTCTCTAGACCAAATGGCTCAGCGATGAATGCCTTTTCTGCACAGAGTCAGTTGTATTGAGAGATCTGGAAATGGCTGGACTGCAGAGGATGAGTTTGAGCTTCCCTATTGATTGTCTAGAAATACATTCACCCCTATCTGGTCCTGAGGCAAAGACCTAGTTAAGATCCACACCTTGCGTACCTCTAACAGAAACCCACCTCCTCCCAGCCCACCCTGGGGTAATTGAGCTCTACACTGCAGGCGAGAGAGGTCAGGTGAGGGCTCTGCCGCCCCCGCCTCAGCAGGTATTGCTGTTCTTGTATTGATGGAGAAGCTTGCCAACTTGCTGTGGCACATAGTGGATCTTAGAGGTTGAGGTCCCTGCACACACACCCCTCCCAAACCCTGCTGCCCCACCTACCTCTGCCTACTCAGCCGAAATGCCTTCAGGGACTAGAGGACGGGCAGAGGAGACAGACAGTAAGCAAGTGTGTGTGCAGATGATAAACTGGATGTGAGTGCATGTGAAGGATAACCTGTATCTCATAGAGCTGGCGTGTCAGCGTGAGAGCAAGAAACATGTCAGGTTTAAGTTAAAGCGTAGAAAAAGATAGAAGCCGAGGAAGAGACTTAAAAGCACGCCGCCGTCGTCGCCTCCGAAGGTGTGCGGCTGTGTGTGAATGATAGAACGCTTGTGTCGCTCATCGCCTTTCCGCTCACGGCCGCGGTTAATTATTCACTGGGGTTGTGCTGCAGAGATGAACCGAGGGGCTCTGGGATAAAGGCACTGGAGGAGGAAGATGAAATTATAAAATCCTAATGACGGAACTCCGGCTGAATGGTAATTTCTTAAATTGATTTTGAAAAGGTGCTCAGACAGAACCGGCATGGAGAGACATTGAGATGGGTGGGAGAGAGGATTCCTCCCTCCCTCACTCTCCTCTCATTTTCACTCTCACTCTGGACATGTTCCAGCCCTTTTCACCCCTGGCCTAATCTCCCTTTTTATCCCACACTTAAGCTTCAGAGCCACACGTCTGTCCTTTTGTTCCAATCTCTTTTTACTTAACCTCAACATCTCACCTCTCCCTGCCCAGGTTTTCTGTTCACATACCTCTACGATGTGATTGTCTTATCAAGTATTATCTTGTTTAACTCAGTCATAAGTATATATGACCTAAAACTTTAAGTCTGGTGAATTGCAATGTGATTTAGTTGGACTGAGAATATAATCTCAGGGAGGCACATGACATCACGGACTGTTAAGAGTAGCTACTTTATTGTAATAATTAATGTTTCCCCCTGCCCAAGCTGATATAATCACATCTAACCTCCAGTTCCATATTTAACCTACAGACATGATTATATAGTCTCTTAATTTCACACTGGGCAAGCAAGCTACATTTTACCTTTTACCTTTAAATGAATACAAATAAATTTCTCAGCATAACACCAATTAGTATTTGTATTGAGGAATTCTTATAATTCCCATTATTGGTTGTTTTTATTATCTTTTTAATAATATTCAAAACATTAACCATGTATGTTGGGGTATAATAGCACACCAAAAAAGACACTTTATCTGCGTTTGGTTACACTTTCACTTCTCCAGTCTATTGTTGATCTGTAAGTTTGATTCAACGTGTCTTGGTTAAAGATTTAAATACATCTTGCTGGAGTTATCTGGTCGATGGTGTTGATTTTCGCCACAGCTCTAGAGGAAGCGTGTAAATATTAGATTCCACAGCGTTTGAATCTAAAAGCCATTAACTGAATTCTGAGTTTTCAATGGACTTCGACACTTCAATCTGTAAGTTGAGTAGTAACACTAGCTTCTTAGCCGGACCGAGTGCATGTCTGAAAGGCTTTTGTGAATCCATGCATACCAATATTCTATATATTTTTTCTGTTTCTAACTATGCATATGTCTTTTATCATTTTATTTTCGAGCATAGCTGTCAAGGGTACATATATGCTGTAGGCGTAGGGACTGAAAACCATCTATAGAAGCAGCTGGATAAATAGTTCGCCTCTCCCTCAATAGTGTTGAGCTGCCATTGAGCTAAGCACTTAACCTCGTACTGTTCCAGTGGAGTAGAGTGAATCTGTAGGTGTTGATCAAAGGAAGACATTTTCACACCTTTCCTCTTTTACTCCACCTGTACAAGCCCAGTGCTTTCACACTCTTGCACACAAGCAGGGACAAACACACACCCCTTTGACCCCCCCCCCCCCCCCACCCATCCAAATCTACCTCAGCTCCCTGAAGCATTTTCTCTCTCCTCCTTGTCTATCTTTGTTTCTCGTCCCCTGTGACCACCACGCCATCCTTGGCCAGGCCTGCTCCCCTGTTATCCAGAGAGCGAATGGCACAGTGATTGACAGAGATAAGGCCTCTAATTAGAAGCAGTGATTGGGGGCTCTGGAGGGGGCTTAGCTTCCTGGCAGGCAGAGACAGAGACGTATCCAGGGCGCCCAACCCCTCCGCAATTAGACACACATCTGCTATCAGCGATCAGTTCAGTGTCCCTGCAACGGGGAGAAGTTCTGCAGCACGTTGCCTGTCAATGTCATTCATTGTCCCTTCTCCTTCCCTTGTACAACCCGCTGCCACCCCACCCGATGCAATGGGGAGATACTGATACACACACACACACAGCACAGGAGAGCAAGATGAATATTCATAATAAGTTTTAGGAACGCAAGTAGGAAAGAGAGGCAAATACTTTCTATTGAGAACATGCGTGTCATGGCTGAATACACTTGTGGGTACAGTGGAGATGCCCACATGCCGAGTGTTAGCTCCTGTACATGCTGCATGTATAAATTCAAACACACAGACAGCACCATCATCTATAAATTGGATGAATGCTTAATATGTGTAATGTAATATGTGTAATTGTAAAGCGCTTTGAGCACCTGTAAAAGCGCTCTAATAAAAAATGTAATGCATTATTATTATTTGTATTATTATTATATACAGACAAGAATAGACAGACGCCTCCTACTGTATATGCTCACATTTAACATACCATGTGCATGCCTGACTCGGTACTCTTGCTGCAGGCTTTTAATTTACAGTGTGAACGTATAATCAGCCTGCTGAGATTCTACAGCGCGGGCGAAATGTCACATCATCCCAGAGCCAAGTTTTATGACTCTAATCTGGGTGGCTGACACGGGCACAGCACCCACTAGCGTGTTGCAAATGGAATAATAGTACATTATGACACACAAGAGCATACATCATGGGAGCTCTCTGTAGCTGGAGTGTGTTGTTGGATCGCGCAAATTTATGAGCCGATATGTCCACGGCCTACTTCCAAATATGAGGGCGCCTTCATTTGAATAATCTACACAGAGGGAGCAGAGGGCTAAGGGATATTTAACATGATGAATTAGCCGGAGCCGTACTTGTGCTATCTGCTGAGGTTTTAAATCTCCAGTCCTAGCGAGGGGTAGAGGGGTGAGACTGCCAATGGAGCGAGTCCATGTTGGTCCGAGGCTTTCGGAGAGAGAGAAAAGCCAGACAATTGATCTGAAGAAAGTTCAAGAGGAAACACAGGGGGTCCGTGCACTCAGTGTCCAACTAAAGAGATTTCTCAAAAGAGACATCTGTTGAAAAGGCAAATTAGTCTAGGCATAATCCTTGTCTGTGAAACTGGCCTCGAGTGTTTTCTCTTAGGGGAGCCAGGTCTTCACTACAGCATGTTCTTCAATATCACTCCCTAGTCTCCACCAGGAGATCGGTCGCTCTGTTGAACATAGCCTGCTGGTTTGCTGCTCAGTGTCCTCTCTGCATTACTGTTTTAAGTTTTTTTTATGTTATGGAGGTTCAATTTTGATTCCAAGCGCTTGTTCTTCCTCTCTTGCTTTGTAAACATGAACAGCGTGAGCTTAGCCTTGAATGTATGACCTTGAGTGAGAGTTGCCGTGTGAATGCTCAGCATAACCAGGAGCAGGGGAATATTGTTAGCTCTGTGTGGGGTGAGGAGGGCAGAGTTGTATCCCCTTAGCACAGGTCAAACAGGCTCTGTGAAGAGAAGGAAGGAATCAGGGCAGAGGAGACGTGGAGAGGAGCAGAGCGGGAAGGAGCTAGGGGAGGAATCTCAGAGCTCACTCAAGGAGAGAAATGGGAGAACTGGAGCATTTCCCCCTTGTGGATACTCAACATTTATGACCAGACACAGAGAGAAATAAAGCAGAGTAAAAAAAACATAGTCCAGATGAGGGATAACTAAAAACCACAGACCAAGACCTTCTACTGTAGGAACATACAACTAGCTCACAATGACTGCAACAAAACCAGACAAGGAAGTCAATTCAATGTTCAAATGTGGATTGAAATGCTTCACTACTTTTCATCAACACATAATAATGCTTTGGGTGTCTGCTACTATACTAGCAACTAAAATACAAACATAATTGAGATTAAATAATGTATTATCTTTTACTAAAGAACTTTAATCTTAAGCAATTTCAAGACACTGTTATACTATATTGCAAGGAATAGGTAATATTTTCTTTTTCTAATTGAAAGAAATTGATTTATTATGCAGGGTATGCAGCTGAATAGGGACGACTGTTACAGGTTAACAAGCTTCATTTCCTAACAGCTGAGATACAATTAATAATCGTGTGTACACATGGAGGTCCAGAGTCATACAGCAACAAGGGATGCATGGGGAATTCAGTTGGTGTTCTTTCATTATTTAATAACTACTTTTTATTTAATAGATTGACAACATAGGACATATACAATGTTGTAGATGTACCAAATGTTTTAATAGTCTTATTTTTCTTATTTCTTTAGCTTCTCTGTGTCTTTGTCCTTTAGTGTTGACCTTATTAACGCCATGACATAGTGACACATATACAGTAACAACACACAAGCACAGCAAAAGTCAGTTTCAGAGTTTCAGCACTTGCAGCACTATTCAACATTTCAATAATACCTTTGTGCCGCATGCGACTGAATATAGCAGCTCTGTGAATGTCTCATTATTATAATTGGGGAGCTAGCATGCCATGCTGTTAACAGGCTACATTTGAGCTGGCAGTTTCTGAACCCTACACTTCTTCTCTTGTCAGGATACATTTTCTGTTTCCATCTTCTGGTGTTGTGATATTTTAAAGTGTTGCTTGTGATATACTGAGACACTACAGTCACATAGAATCTGTGACTGTGATGCAGAGTATTTATGAATGGCTTTAAACAGCAGGGGACAGATGAACTGCTGGATTTCCCCTGCTCTCGTTTCTTTGCGCGTTCTCTCCTTTTCTCTGTCTCTCAGCTCTCCAGCCCCCACCCAGAGTCAGTGTGCAGCATCCCATTGTGTGTGACATTCAGCCTCAGTGTGAAAATCAGCAGATGGTAATTTGTTTGTATGGTTAGTGTGGGAGTGTGTGTTTCTGTCTGTGTATGAAGAAAGAGGGGGAGAGGGAGAGCTAAGGAGCGTGGAATAATTTATGACCGCTGTACCCTATAATTAGCAAAAACTAAATTGCGTGTCAATGTAGGAGGCAGTTAAATAGGGCTCTGCTTCTGTCAAAGGACATTACAAACCACAGAAATGAATACAGTGGCGGGCCATAGCATATTTCACCAACTCCCTCTCTGGGCTGGAAAAATAGGATTGCTAAAATGGGAGCCCGTGGCCTGAATGATTTAAGACCCAGTTTGGCAAGTCCAACCCGCCAATAACTTTTTGATGAATTGCTAATGCTCAATTACTTTTTGGCTTTTAATCTGTTAATAAAGGCTACAGCGCAGCCCAAAGGCAGAATCGCATTTGGAAACACAGAGCTCATTCTAAAGGAGAGGCAGCAAATTGCTGTTTTCAATTATTTCCTTTATACACTCTGTTGCCTATGAACATGCAGGCTAGTCTGCGGAACGTGTGTATGCGCGCACGTGTGTGCGTGCGTGCGTGCGTGCGTGCGTGCGTGCGTGCGTGCGTGCGTGTTATACATCAGCGTATCACTTCAACAGATGGAGGCTGTTCTCATTTGAAAAAGCGATTCAGGCTGATTGATCAAATTGACTTTTTAGCTCACAACAGCCCTCCAGCTTCATCTGAGACCTTCAGTCAGGATTGGACAATATTTGGTTCCCGCTGCTCCAATCAACGCTTGACGCAGTGTTGGAAATATGACTAAAGCACCACTAAGTATGATGTTGTTTTTTATAGATGAATAAGGATATTTTAAGGATAGCCTTACATTTCTATATTGTTTACAGCAGACATGAAATGTACATTTTTAATGAAAAGTTTGCTTGCAGGCCGCATTTCACTGTTTAAACGTTTGCAGTCACATAATTAATACCTCAGACTTGAATTGCTTCTCTTAATGGCTCCTCTGCATTGTTGATTTGTTTGTGAATTACCGCATAGCATTGTTTAGAGAGCATGGCACAGCAGCAGTTTATTAGTGTGCCCCATCTGCTTGGGGGGCTCTTTAGGGTTGCTTGCATCAGACAACCTGATGTTCGTGTCATTCTTAAATGCGTGGCTTCAGATCCTCTAATTGATAAGAAAGTGCCGGCATGAAGAGAAAAGGAATATGCTATCATCTTTAAGTGGATGCCAATGGTGCTTGATGTCCTTGACAAAGGCCATGTGAAGGGGTAGAAGTGGCACACAACAGCACACTTTGTTATATAATTACGAGCATGATCGTGAGAATTATTCATGGAGCAAGTAGGATATTTTATTGATTCTAGTGTCACTTTGATAATAATCCTTTTCAGATGTGACATGATTTTTTCTTTAATGTGCACATAATGGAATACCTGACCTATAATTGTGACTAAATGTCTTTTATGGATCTGGGCACAATGGCTCTTAGGCAATCCATCACACATAACTATAGACTCTCACAGTTGACTATACAGTAATTAGCAGGGAATTGAGATTCCAAAGGGTATCATTTTGTGTCATCACTAGCAATTGCTCCGTTAATGTAACATTCACATCTATAAAATAGCATATTGGGAGTTTAAGCAAAGTCAATTGCGTGAACGCTTCTTTTATATTCCTTTGAGGCATGCACATTGGCAGTGAGTTGTGACAAAGCAGCCCACACATTAAAATAAACTGTACATGTTGTCAGAGGAGAGGTCAATCACACACAGCTTAACTGGCCCTCAGAGTATTGAGAAGAGCTCTAATCAGGCAACATGAGTGAGAAAACGTGTGTGGCTGTATACAGTAATAGGGGCTTTAAGACTTTCTCACACAGTATGTTTGCGTGTCTATACATCAGTAATGGGCAGTTACGCCGTGCAACACTGAGTGTCTGTTATTCGTTTTTGCTTTAAGGGGTTTTAATGTGAAATTCACAAATGACTTGCAGCTACTAATCCCAGTAATGCTTCTTTTCTTTTACACTTTATGGAGATATGTTTGTATGCAGTCTTACCAGGAATATCATTATTATCAGTTTTCTCTCTTCGGGCTCAGTGGACAGGTCTGGTGTGTTCATTTGGTGTGAGTGATGGAAAAGAGAAGTGTGCGTCTTCTGGTAGCTCAGAGGTTATAGTATTGACATGTTGCATCTTCCTAGCTGTTTGCCCGCTGAATTCAGACATCACTTTTGTTCAGGTTCAGTAAGTGGGTTGCAATTGAGTATAATTTTCTTCTGTAACTGCGGGATAGCTTCTGCCTGACAATGTAACATACAGCCAAATGATGCCATCAACATCATTTACCCATCAAAAATTGCACACTGCTGAACAGATTCACAATAACATGCCAAAAGCCTCCAGTCTGTTCACATTTACGCAGCCTATAATTGCCTGTAAAAACCTTAGTAGACAACACATAATAAGTCCTGAGGGGAATGATTGGTCATAGGCTGAGTCTGAGCCACATCCAGTTGAGAACACTGGTGAAATGTTCCAGTTTTGGTTCCACTGATGCAATTGAAAATGGCATGAATCCTTGTTTCAGAGACTCAGAGCACTTCTAAACTTTAGAGAGTTAGAAACACACCTCAGCAGAAGAAGTTGCCAAGACATTCGACACTCCTCAGCGAGTCGCAGGCAGGCAATTGTCTAATCCTGAGTGAAATATTGTTTTCCATTTCATTATCATACAAAGCAGGTGCCGCCTTCAGCAACACCCGGCCCGTGAGACACATTCAAAGTTTAGCAACGTTTTGTCAAATACTTCACAGCTGTTATGAGAAGCACATGAACAGAAAGTGCAGAAAATGTCGGCTAAAAGGGTACATTATCTTTAAAAACTCTAACCCTTAAAAAGGGGAACATTTGTGCACCCTATAAATAGATTTTCCTCTCTCGCTTCATGGAACATAATTCTTTCAGACTGAATGTAAGATTAAATGACTTGTTGAAAGCGAAATGTTTTGCTTCTCTCTGCCTGGTTTTCGCTCTGATCCCTGAGTCTCTGACTGGTAATATTCAAATCTGTTTCCTCTGCAAAGCCATCCGTTTTTACTCACAGCTCATTAGCAGCACTTCAAAGCCTCCCTGTATCGCATCTCTTTTCCCTTTCATTCAATCACGTGGAACTGCAACCCTTGCTCTCTTGCATCAATCCCTCTCCCTCTATCTCATCTCCTTCCTCTATTTCTCTGGCTTCTTCGTTCACCTCTGAGGACAGTGCATGAGGTGACCTTACCCATTTACCTAACAGTGAACATCTGTGTTTACAAATGGGAGCAAGTAGGAGCAGCAGGGGGAGTGGGGTTTTAATTAAGATAAAAACACAGTTAGCTTTAGTGACTAAAATACCTGTTTGAACCGGAGGATTCTTATCTGCAACTCTGCATGTTCAGCTAACATTGGCTGCATTATCCCAATTCAAGAGTGATAAATACTGAAACGGACCTGTGAGGTTTTGATGTCTTTGGGAAGTCATTTTACCCTCAAGTGGGATGGAAAGCAAACTGAAAGGAAGCGTGACAGGAATGAGGTATGGATGCCTCCTCCCTTCGGGTGGCCGGATTAGAAATGGCAACAGGAGGAGGAATTGCAAGGCATGGCAAAAGAGGAAGCTGGGGAGAGGAGGAAGACAGGGGGGTTGGTTATTGAGACAAAGATTAAATGGATCTCTCTGTAAAACCGCTGGATAAAAATCACTTCTGTCCCTGGGTGATCACACTCCGAAATTATCATTAGAGAAAATGAATATGAGAGCTGGAACTGCAAATCAATATGCTTGTTAAACCCTTGCATGGGTGCTTGGGAGAATAGAAAGCTAGAAGAGTGCCATGCAAGAGATATTTGTTTGAGCGTGCGTATATGTGTGTGTGTGTGTGTGTGTGTGTGTGTGTGTGTGTGTGTGTGTGTGTGTGTGTGTGTGTGTGTGTGTGTGTGTGTGTGTGTTTAGGATGAGGGTTAATGGTAATCACTGCGGCACTTTACACTCTTTTGTGGCCCTCAATTTGAAAAATGAAAAGGGTGTCCAACAATCACTTGAAGGGACAATCCAATTATCAGTGTGAGGGGTAGTTACAGTATGTGCTTGAAGGTGTGTTTTTTCAACAGAAGGGATTAAAAGGAAGCTTGCCTTAATTATTCGGCCAATTCCTAATTATTATTACTGGAGTTTAAGTCGCGAAACCAAAAGCCAGGGACAAAGCAGCTGAGATTTATATGTGTGGTCCCGCTTCACTGACTACAATCAGGGAATTTTGATAACATTGAGAGAAAATTAGAGGCTATTTCCTGGGGATGACGTTATGTGTTGATCAGAGCTGGCAGCGGCATTAGAGGCTAAAGCACATTTGGGTATTAAAGTGATTTTGTAGGTCAACTGAAAAAGTTGATCAAAGGACCTGCAGTACATCTCAAAGTGAGTGGAGTTTCCCTTTAAAGGATCATGTTTACACTGACAGCAGTAGTGGTAGTGTTTCCCCATTTCTCACTGGATTTATGTCATTGTGTGCTCTTAAACAATGGCAAAGAGGACATGCTGCTGAAGCGTCAGTCATCCTAAACGACACGGAGTATTGGCAGAACATCATGTTTTTTATCCGTAAAGCAGCGCCAATCAATATTTTTATATCATAAATCATCATAAAAAAGGGTATCTTAAATGAATCCACAGAGAAATATCAGCAGCACTGCAGTTCCTCTCGGTTCTAGTGTTTAAGGATCTAACAGCTCATTGTTTTTTCATTTCAAGGGCCGCCACTTTACTAGTGTTTTATTTTTCAACAGTCGTGCAGCCTTTCAGCATCAGCAGGCAGATGTTATTAGCAACATCAACAAAAAATCCAATACAACAAATGTTCTCTGCTTGTCCAACACCAAACAGCCGGCACACAGGCAGTTAGTCACTAGCTGGTGAACATAGTGGGACATTTACTGTAGCTGCTAAAGCAACACATCCTCACTCCCAGGTCGGCCTATGTTGACGTTATGTCAAGTCCCCTGTGTCGGCTTTTTCCAACGCAAGGGGGGCCCTTAGCGTCCATTTTCAACGCAAGGGGGGGCCCTTAGCGTCCATTTTCAGCTTTCCGGGATGTCCATATGCTTCTATGGACGCTCATGGAAGCACGGCATTCGTTTGTGTCGACTGCCCTTAAAGGCAATGTGAGCGTCCATTCTCATTGGATAACGGAGAATTGTACACCCGGAAGTAAGTATTCCCCTTACTGTCGATTGATTTTACAGTGATATCTGCACTACTCATCGACTAAATAACACCAGATTATCCTTGTTAATTACACAACATTGATTGGTTTAAATTGTGTGCAATGCTTTTGTATTTTTCCCCTTCGATTCGGAGAAACAAATATTTTTTCCGGAGTAAAGGATGGCAGAAGACACTACACTACCCAGAATCCCCAGCTATCGTTTGGACTACATCATGTGCTCTGTTTGACAAACCCCTTGATAGTCCTCAAGCTCTGTGATTGGAGAGTGTGCTCCGAGGGTTACGCCGAGCCTCGAACAGCACTTGAAATGGGATGGAACCACGGCAGACTGTCCAAAACTGGATTTGAACGGGTCCACCGCATCCCCCCCTCCCCCACCCCGTCCCCAGAACTACACATGCTGGCTATTCTGTTTCGCAACATGTTCTCTATCTATGGCACGTCTCTACTGGGAGTTGTAGTTTTAAAAGACGTTTTCGTATTTCCCATAATAAGAAGTTGCCAGTATTAAACTGTGTACATCCCTGGAGGTTTAGGGGATAGGAAACACTCACATTTAAAACATATAATTAATAAATGGGTGAAAATTGCTTGTGCCCATAATGGGCAGCATTAATATATATACACACATGCCAGCTAAGGTCAAAAGAGCTTTATTTAACAGCTGGTCTTATGTTTGTGACCCCTGTTGTTAATTGATAACATTACATTACATTACATTACATTAATTGATAAGCCTGAAACATGCACTTGTCAAGGTTCAGAGGCACATTTTGCAAATATGGCAGTAGCCATCGATCAGCTTAAGATAAGATATACTTTATTGATCCCAAGTTGGAACATTTGCGTTACATCAGCATGTGTAACAGTTGTATGCAGTGGTGTTTATTTGTAAATCATTTAGTATAATCACACAAATTCTGTGTTTTATATTCAACAATTCTGTGTTCTTTATTTATTGATTGTTCAATACCTGACAAGGCCGGAGATGAAATATCTACATACATCTTATAAGAGTATAATACATTATGTATAATATCAGTTAAAATAAGTGCTTCAACATAGTTAACATTGCTGGAGGTATGCACAAATATTGATAGATGTCTTAATGCACTATTGAGGAACCTGCGACCCAAGTTTTTCATTCAATGCATAACTACACCATAGTTGTGTAGGCCTATATGATATGTCAATAAACCTTAGAAAATCTTGAAATCTTGAAAGGGATGTGCAAAATAGTCATTATATACAGTCTTTAATTAACTATTAGTAGAGAATAACGAGTAATGAATATATTTCATAGGGATCCTATTAATATCTAATAATAAAAATAATGAAATTCAATAACATGCTTTAACCACTAGGTGTCCCTTTATATCAGCTTTGCACCTTTATGGTGTAAATACAGCCTATCTACCAATTGGATCAAATATAAAAGTCAGCCGAATTAGTGTTGATACTGCAAGGAGACGTATTGTGTTAAAAGAAATGTAAGATGTTGTTTAATGGCTGATCTATTTATGGTCCACGTCACGTTTTCAGTTCCTCATGTTTGTCTAGAAGTCTTCTCATCAGGGCTCTATAAATACAGAACTACGGCAGATATGTAATATTTAATGCAGCCGAACCGTGTATTACAATGCCGGTATGTGATGACTTTCAAAGAGAAAAGCAAGCACACTCGGAATAAAGTTTTTTTTTTTTTTTTTTAAATGTTTTCGGTCTGTTTCCGGTATTTGTTAATGACGATGTGCTGTGAGATGTGAGACTGCAATTGCACAGGGGGAAATAACGTAGGCTATCTTTAGATGCGGATTTTGTTAAACTAATATGTTTGCGCTGTGGACCAACACTATACATTGACGGGGAAGGGGGTAGCAATAAAGATAACACCATTAAACAGTTACACAACATAACAGAAATAATATCGATAGCAGCGTCCCTAGCAACCACCTTGGTAACAATGAACGTTATGGACGCAATTTCCTGAAGTAATCTTCGTAATAACTAGCAAACTAAAGATCATGTACATCCACGGCACACATAATCTGAAATAACAACTCATATTTCTCGCATCAAATGACATCAAAACGCATTTTAATGGCCAAACTAACTTTAAAATAGGCATTTTCCACCGAGAATAAAACGAAGTTCGGCCATGTTTTTTTTTTCTGCAGGGAGAAATTTGAAGATCACGTGACGTCAAACAGAGCACATGGTGTAGTCCAAACGATAGCTGGGGATTCTAGGTAGTGTAGTGTCTTCTGCCATCCTTTTTTACTCCGAAAAAATATTTGTTTCTCCGAATCGAAGGGGGAAAATACAAAAGCATTGCACACAATTTAAACCAATCAATGTTGTGTAATTAACAAGGATAATCTGGTGTTTTTTAGTCGATGAGTAGTGCAGATATCACTGTAAAATCAATCGACAGTAAGGGGAATACTTACTTCCGGGTGTACAATTCTCCGTTATCCAATGAGAATGGACGCTCACATTGCCTTTAAGGGCAGCCGACACAAACGAATGCCGTGCTTCCATGAGCGTCCATAGGAGCATATGGACATCCCGGAAAGCTGAAAATGGACGCTAAGGGCCCCCCCCTTGCGTTGAAAATGGACGCTAAGGGCCCCCCCTTGCATTGGAAAAAGCCGACACAGGGGACTTGACATAATGTCAACATAGGCCAACCTGGGAGTGAGGATGTGTTGGCTAAAGAGACAGACATTTAAAGGGCCCATGTCATGCTTTTCCGGTTATTACCCGTCCCCTTGTGTGCTATGAAGGTTTGTATGCATGTAAACGGTCAAAAACCCTCAAAGTTCACCCTGTAGGGAGTAAAACTCTAACGGAGCGTCCATACAGCTTCAAAAAAAGCTTGGAGCTGGGCGTGTCTGAAGCTTGGGGATTTTATTCAAGCAACGCGACCAACAACCAATCACATGAATCTCCCGCCCCCAACATACAACTCAAAAAAACCCGGGGATATTATGCGAGCAATATATATATATATAAACTCCCCAAACAGGCGAAAACCTATACCAGTTTCACCCACTGTCTCTGCCACCTCCCTCCATGACTGGTTCTTCCGGTTTGTATCCCGGTAGGTGAAGAGGGTCTGGTCATACAAAACCGGGTGATTTGCTACGGCGATAATTATTTTCTCCTCCATCTTTTTTTTAAATATAGAAATGAACGGCGGGATATCTCTCCCAGCTTAGACGCGGTTTGATTGGCTAGCGCTTGAGCTGTCAGATTTTCAGAAACGGGATTTGATTGGCTGGCGCTGGCTACTCCGGCGTCTCCGGCGTCAGAAGTTGAACATTCAACTTCTGACGCCGGAGACGCCGGAGACGGACCGCTATGCTACCCACAATTAAGTTCGGCGAAAAGCGAGGCAACGTGACGTCACCCCATTCAAAGTGAATGGGCAGACGCGTTGGAAACCGTTTTTGAAGCTGTCGAAGCTGTAGTGTGGACGGGCCGTAACACAGAAAATACCTGTCTATGCTGCCCCAGAACGCCTCGTTGGAGATTTCTCTTTTTCCAATGTTTTCTTCCTGGGTATCGCCAGGGCCACCTTAATGCACGGGCTGACCTGGGCTGAAGCCCAGGGGCCTACGGAGATCGGGGGCCTATCATGAGCCAATAACGTTTAAAATAAATAAATAATTAAATTCATTTTTCGGGTGTTTTTATTTTAATTTTAAATATTATATTATTATTTTTGTTTAAATAAACAAGTCTTGGCTTTCAGAATATGAAACTTTTATTTCCAAAATCACACGATAAATACATTTTTGAAGCTTGTAAAGGGAAGAAGACAGCTCTCCCTCGCCACTCTGCTGTTCCACAGCGCCGCTTCCCCTCCCTCCGATGAAATTGTGAATGTAAGGCGTATAGTAATCATAGATAACACGGCAAGGTCCGTTACAGTTTGTTTTCATCTGATTTCAAATAAACAAAGTCTTGGCTTCCAGAATATTAAACTTGTTTCGGCAAATTCAGATGATAAATAGGCCTACAGCTTTGAAGCTTGTGACGGCATAATTACAAGCGGAGAACGGAGTCGTGACGTCACAGCAGGCATAACAACAGCCGGTGTTTCTCGTGAGTGTTTTCCCCGGGAACACAATGCACACAAACGCAAAAATACACAAACACACACACACACACACACACACACACACACACACCCCCCCACAACCCCCCCCCACACACACACACACACACACACACACACACACACACACACACACACACACACACACACGCACACACACACACACACACACACACACACACACACACACACACACACCACACACACACAACACACACACACACACACACACACACACACACACACACACACACACACACACACACACACACACACACACACACACACACACACACACACACACACCACACACACACACACACACACCTCGTGAGCTTCCCCCAGACCAGTAATCCAAACAAAAATATCTTCCCTCCATATTTTGATAATTTGAGGGAAAGGAAATTGTTGAGGGAAAAGGAGTTTCGAGACAAGCAGCTAGGCCTATTACAAAAAATGCCGAAGTTTACAGGTTATTTTAAACCTGTAGGCCAGGATGAGGAGGAAGGACAGATGAGTTCTGTAACGAGCGGCAGCGCTGCCGGCCGTGCGGCCTCTGAGCCAAGTAGGCCGTCTGGTTCTGATAGCGATGGAGTAGCGGGAGAGGAAGAACAGACAGGAGGGACATTATCTGTTGGAGTAGATGGAGAGGACGACGAGGACTTGCTACGTGGAGGGGAGCCAACGCCAACTGGACAAATACATGAGGGAGGCCCGATACGTCACTCATCTGGAGGAGAGGACCAGGCGCGTGTAGAGCAGAGTGGAGAAGTGCGATCACAGAGCCTGCCGAGGCTATAAATGACTTTGATTTGTTGTTTAAATAGGGGGCCTACAAAACAGCCTTAACCTGCCATGGGGTGGGGGGCAGGAGCTCCAACAAGCCGTTTAGGACAGTGAATACCGGTAAATACACATACTTTACAGAGATGCTGTATGAGAAACCAATGTGAGTTTGGAAAATTGCACAATTTAAATCTATTCTAGTAGACCTCAACAATGGAAATATGATCAGTAGAAATGGCCATGGGTTCTTTAAGTTAAAGTAAAAAGAGAGAGAAATTGGTCTTTTGTTCTTTACCAAGGCAGAAACTTAACTCGTAAAAAATGTAAATGAATAAATTAAAGCTATGGTTGCCAGGCTCAATTTTAGTCAGAGAAAATGTAACGAGTTTGACAGTGAGCTGACCAATGACGTTCATCAAAAATGTGTCTGAAAAACACGACAACGTTCATTTCAGTGTTTTTTTTACAGCGGATCAGTTTGAAGTGTTGCAGGGAGTAATGGAAGAGTCAGCTGCAGTGATCTGTCAGACGAAGAGCTGCAGGCGACAGCTCCAACTCCTCAATGAGGAATCATCCCCACTTTGGCTGTTTTCATGCCCTGTGCAGCATAAAATCAGATCATGCTTTGCTTACAGTGTGCTAGAAAAAGCCCAATTATTGCCTGAATTTGTAACCAAAACAAAAATGGTTTGTTTTGTTGGTCTTAACACAGTTGCCTTTAACATCAGTAAACAGGGTTTTGCTAAATCAACCAGGGCCTAAATGTTAAGTACTGCCACTTTAGGAGTGTGGTAAGCATTCACTCCATTTGTCTAGATGGGATTGGAATACATTTGGGAAAAACTGTGAAATATTATTGTTGTTTTTAAAACACCATCATGGGTTAAATGTTACTAGTTTCACAGACTGATGAAAACAAAGCGAGAACAGACAGTAATGGCTGATCATGGTTCACATTTCTTTATAGAGAGGAGGTTAGAGAGTAAAGAGTGTGGGTGGAACTGGTTTCACGTTAAATAGGGACTATAGTTTCATGAATGCTATCCTGGCTCCAAAATGGTGGAATGAGCTCCCCATTGAAATCAGGACAGCAGACAGCTTACACATCTTCCGGCGCAGACTGAAAACTCATCTCTTTCGACTCCACTTCGAGCGATAGAATTACTTACAAAGAATTGCTAACAAAGCACTTATATACTAATAAAGGACTGGCTTATCTAAAGCCAGTTGAGTAGCACTTGAAATGTTTTGGCTCTATGAAACCTGATGTACTTTTATGATTCTGTTTTCTTCAAGGTTGTATCTTGTTGCTCGAATGCACCCTAACCCTAATGCAATGTAATGTAATGAATGCTAAAAAATAAATCCTGGCTGATGAATTCATAAAGGGTTCAAAGTGCTGTAGAAGATGGGGATGGATGGTAGAACATGGATGGTGAACCCCAGGATTCAATGAGAGATTGCATTGAGTTACAGAAGCTGATGGAACCGGGCTATAGTGATGAGCTCTCAGTGTGCGTACAGTACAGCAACTTCAAAACGCTGGTGACGAGGAAATGGTACGCTTCTTCCACAAAAAGGTTACAGCCGTATCCACTTAAACAACATGATTTTTGGACAGTACTTCAAGAGTGTCTTGCGTATAAGTTATGTTCACCCCCTGTGTCAGTGACTAACTTCTGGGTGGGATGTCAGAGGGATGCTCCTCACTGTGATGATGACTCACTGTGGCACGGTGCCTTTGATCCTCTCCCCAGCTTTGTGAATACAGAATAGACTTTGATTGACGCTGCGCACATTATGGCCGTTTCAGAGTTGGCAGGAGAGAAGAATACACGTCTGTTATGTTGAAAAGCTCCGTCTATGCTGCTGTGGGCCAAGTTGGAGGAAATGCACATTTGAGCTGATTTCTACTTCTAACCATAAACAATGCCTATCATGGGAGGCTACCCGGCACAGCAGCTATCCGTCCTTTGTCATGTGCAGCATGCTTGATTTCGGCAGCGTTTGATCAACACCCACAGCTACTTGAAAGCACAGACAGCTGGATACAGATTGGGTTGGTAACAGTTATGTGCTGAAATGAACCTTCAGTGCTTATCATGCACAATGTGACATAACAAAGTAAAGCGAGGATCAGCTTTAATCAACCATAATGGGTGATAAAAATGAGCTTAGCCACTGCTACAAAACACAGTGCTCTTCTCAATTTCAGATCCTCCTCAGTATTCTAACCCTGTGCAACCTCATAAGCAATTACAAGCATATTATGCCAGGATAACAAGAAAACAAGAGAATGGAAAGGATGGTAGCGAATAACACACAAACCCTGTGTATTGGGTTTTGACTCATTAAAGTGTGTACCATTGAATTGCACAAAACAGGTGGAAAGGACTACACCTGCCAAAAAATACTATCAATAAAATGCAAAACAGACGTGTTTGTAATTCCAATGAAGCAGCGCACCGATCCATTAGATGCACCATACAGTGTGAATAATGCAACACTGACAAGGTTAAGCCTTATGAGGGCAGATGAGTTTGGTTTAATATGTTAAAGAAATGTGCCGAGCGCCTGAGAGATGTCTCACACACTCGTCAGTGTGTCAGGGGGAATCAAGCCGACGTGTTTGAACACAGCCAGGTTGTTATCTGAGATATGTATTAACATGTATTCAGGGATTAGGGGATCTAATACCTGACTTTGTTACAATCAGTACAGGATGTACAAGATCAGTGTGTGGCTACAGAACGTTATCAGGATGTGAAAGATGGAATAAAGACGTGACCTGCAGATCCTGTCAGCAACCTTTCAGGGAAGGAATGCGTGTGTGTAAGAGCTTTCATACACACACACACATACGTGCCTGTGTGTATTCTGTTTGTGTGTGTTTACAACATTTAGTTTCGGGCTTAGCTGTTCTGAGCTGTTTTCTGAGTACTGGGCGGATTCAAAGCAATCTGCCACCTCTCCCAAAACTATCCGAGCGCTGACTGTAACACAAAGGACGGCGCAGAACACCTGCTGCGATGATGGAGATGGCTGGCAGCCAAGACGACATATGGGTCTCATTCTGGCCCTAATGAAGACAACCTGACATAAATATCGAACAAAACGGACGGCTCTGGAGACCTGCACTGTCCCACTGCTGTGTTGCTGACATTGAAATGTGATCATCCTTAGGGTTTTGAGGCTTTAGAAATGTGAGCGGAAGCGTGGAGTGAATGCAGAGTTTGAAATGTAATAGGATACATTTAATGCATAACAATATGGCTCCCCAAAAGCATAAACAGCTCAGTTTCCTTTGAAGCCTGAATGTAATAGAGCATACCATCCACAGTTGCTGGATGAAATGATGTTGCTGCTGTAAACAAGTGCTAGCTCACAGCCCTCACGAGGTGTATGATGTCTCAGAACACCTTAGTGTTGAAAGAAAGCCTCTTGAAGTTTGTAAGACTTTACTGTCCTTAAGCTCTGAGCCTGTGTCAAAAAAAAGACAAACATCAAAAGCGAGAACACAGGTAATTAAGATACTGCATGTCAGTGCTTAAAGGGAAACTGTGATCGTGCATATTCAAAAGCAGTAGCTCAAAACTGCACCGTTTAAACAACTTTTGATTTGATTTTCCAACTGGGAAGGAGAGGAAGAATCCGGGGCCAAAATGCTGTTCTTATAGTTGTACTGACTGTACGGAGCTTTGAACTAACCAGAACTCCAGTGTGTTTTTTGGTTATAATTTGAAAAACTAACAAAAGAAAGTTGCAGTTATGCCACTTCCTGCCCCAACCTTTGTCCTTGTTGTGATCCATGTGGAGGCCTGGGGGCAGCCAGGAGGCTAACCGTTAATATAACTGCCTGACAAGAAAACTCTGGCTGTTTAGAGAGATAATGGCCTTGACCAGAGACACAGTAATAGACTTTCCTCTGCAAAGAAATGTTGTGCTGCCAGTTCACAGCCCTCCATGTTGCCTTTTTATAGTACACCATAATTAATACGATGTAATTGAAGCATATAAGCATGTTCAGCGTTCAGTACACAGAGGCCCCCTGCTCTCACAGGGTAAAAAGCCAAACAAAGATGTAAAATTATAGTCATCACAGCTGTCAAATTACATATTAATGGACATTTCTTTCTGCGGGGTTAATCTTCATGGTAGAGTTCTAAATTATAACAGAATTTGCAGAGCAGAGCACTCATGTCATCATCTCACACAGACAAAGGCACTTTTCTACAGAATATGACCGAAAGGATTAATAATCGTCCATTGCTGCCAAAGTTCATCAGCTTCCTGTTCCATGTAGCGCTGAATCACGTTAATGACATCTTGGGATCCATGTTTTGCAGCTCGAGTTTTAATTCCACGGAGGTTCAAACCATCCAATTTAGCGCTCTAATATTATTTTTCCGGCTGTAATCCGTTTATTAGGGAAACAATCTCAAAGTCTCTCTTGATAATGAATGGCATTTAAATGATGATATGATGTACTGTATATGTGGGGGCAGCCTTCCCTATAGCATATTAATGATCCACAGCATTCTGCTAATCAGTCAATTAATCACCGCACTATGAATGTAATCTCTTACTTAGGCACTGTTCTACATAATGGGTTTTAAACATTCAAATTCATGCTTGGATTACAAATGAGGCTCATTCTGGTGTCAGGCTCTTTCAATGACAGCCTTTGAATCGGGATGTTATTATATGTTACATGATTTTTTTTGTTCAACACACAAGGTTGTGCGCAGTGACACAGCACAATGTATCTATTAACATTTCTGCTATGAGCCATTGAAGCTCCATGGTTGTTGTTTTTCATATATTCTCTATACTGTAGATGCACGGTACAGTTCATATTATTCAAGTGGTGTATTTTTCTGATGAAAATCCTCTCTAAAAACTCTGGATCTCATTCAAAAAGCTCATTTTGCTTTTGAGGTTTCACACAGCAGCTGAAAACAAACTCATGTTTATTCATCACATACTTAAGTCTCTCATATCAAGAGCTCAGTTCATCAAAATGGAGTGAAATAGAAGCCTTTGATTTACAAAGGTAAACAGTGGTGGATCAATTTGTAATCCATTTCTAAATTGGCTTTTCAAAATGAATCCAATCAATAGCACTGAAAGGTCAGCCATTGTTTTTTTGCATCAGTAAATATCAAGACAAATGAATGCTTTGGCCTTCTGTTTCTTTTGGACTCACTATTGATCACAGTTTGAAGTTGTATTTCATATTTTACTAATGTTTGAATAATTCAACATTTTGGAAAATATGCAATTTTTTCCAGATATCTTTGGTTAGAGCTAGGATTGTCGATTCCCCTTTTTTTCGAGCTAAACGACTGCTGACCCAAGTTACGTATTTATCGTGCAAATCCAAGACTGACAATAATCTCCTAATCTAATGTTAAGCAAACAAGAAAAGTGAAGCATCTCCCCAAATTGTGAATATTTTTTAAACAAATAGACACTTGTAACTGCAGACTAGATCCTCATCGGTTTAACTAACATTACATGACCTTATTATGATGAAAAATAAAATATAATAACCACCTGATGTGATTTTTCAGCAACGCGGCAACTCAAAATGTAAATTTATGAATGACCTACTGTGAAAGCATTGATAAACGACATACTAACTAATGACAAGACAGTAGTACAAGCTTATAAAAGGGTGCATTAAAGCAAAATTGGTACTCTGAACTTCTACGACTTTAGACATCAAATTTAAACAAATTTTAATGGAGATTACTTTTCAGCCCATGAAATGAGTTAAATAAAGTCTTTATAGTCTAATAAAGACTTTCCAAATCTGAAGAATAAACCTGAGGCCGTCATCTTGCTGTGCTTTTATTTTATAGGGATTGTAAAGAAATAACAGGGAAATGAGGGAGAGAGGTAGGGAACAACCCAATGACCCCGGACAGTTTTAAGGGACGACGCGGTTCATTGTGCTCGGTCACAACCTGTGGCTTTGATTTTCACCTTCTTTAAATCTGTCTCTTGGGGGTCACCAATCTTTATGTAAAAGCAATACTAAGTTAGTGAAGTACACTTGAAGGATCGATATTTAACGTTTGAACACTGAATGCTTTTTAGTTGTCAGTTATTTCGTTTTTTTTATGTTGATAAATAGTGAAGTAAGCTGTGGTAAGCCAACAATTCAAGTACTACCTGTTGTTTGTTTTGCAGAGATTCAGACATTATTAATATCGTGGTCTGTAGGTCAACTAAAACTCCCCTTTTGGCGAGACGGTAATATTTTGGGATTGCTGCAGATGCTCCCTGATACAGTCATATCTTAATTTGAAACGTACCCCCAGCTGACAGAAACACTAATGTGATTTATTTGTGTTCTGCCTGAAGGATCCAGTGAGTGGAGGAGGAGACAGAAATTAACAGAGCAGAACAGAGCATCAGATCAATTCTAGTTTCTCCTGAAGCTCACCAAGCTCAACTCGTGGGGAACTTTCTGCTCAATTAACACATTTGACTTTCTCAAAGCCTTGTTTGCTCTCTATGCAAATATTTATACAGGCTGTGTTATTTATGGACAAGGCCAGTGCGCAAGGTGGACTCCTGCTGGCATGTTAAGCTCTCAGCATCTGTACGGTTTCTTTTTCCAAAGTGCTGTAAACTGGACTGTTGAAGAGAGGCCCCCCCTGACCCAAGCCGTCACAGGCTTCAGCACACACAGCAGCTGGAATACTAAACAGGTCAAAACAGAAACACTTTGAAACATCATTCAGCAAAAATAGACTTTAAATGGAGCTTGAACTGAAGGTTAAATAAACGGGGGGGAATTGTATCATTTTCAATACACAGTTGGCACATTTTAGACACTGAGCATGCATGAAAGTCACACATTAAAGCTGAAAGTCGGTTTGTTTGTCTGTGCGATCAATTTCTGTCACTGATACAAACACTCCTTAATCCTATTAGTCCTCCAGTAATAATGATACAGCATGCACACACAGCATTCAAATGGTCGATGTTTTATTTTAGAAATGTCAGCGCACCATACTGAACCAAAGATGTAGGAAATTAACTTGCAATCTTTTTGCCATTTACCCTTGCACAAGAAGAAAATGTAGAACCAAGTAAAGCAATAAAAAACAACTCGTCAGGCAGTTCGCTACTTCATAAGACTTTAAATGAGTTTCTACAAATGATTGTAATAAATCTTCTATTAATTCAATTGCCCAAATTAAACTTCTGGGTATTATGTTCCCAAAATATGCTGAAGATAATAACATTACCACCAGAGGATATTAAGCCATGACTCCAGTTGTCCTGTGACAGATCACAGACAATAGAGAGGTAATGACATCATGAAGCAGTCCTACTCCAACATGTGCAATATGTCCTTCCCTATCAATAGTTTAACAGGCTCTACTTGAGCCAAGCTGACACATTGCTTGGCTCATCGTATGTGGAGGGCCATTGGCAATGAAAACGGTGTTATATGGCCCAGTAGTGCTGACAGGTTTCTTTCTCCCCCTCTCCTGCCCTCCCCCTCCTCTCCTCTTTATGTCTCCCTTTTCTAGGCTGTGAAGAGGCTGGCACGTGGAAAGAGGAGGGGGGAAGGATGGATCTTCAGACCGGTGTAAGAGCCTACCCCCAGGGAAGCCGGCGTCGGATGCAAGGCCTCATGGGCCGTTGACCTGCTGTCTCCGTGATTTATGGCGGCTGGGGGACTCCGGCCACTGCAGACACCTCCTTTCCCTCCACACACACTGCAGGATCGCAAGGAGCCACACACACTGCACCATCGTCTACGGGAGCTTCCAAAGTGGAATTCTTCGCACATGCTGAGCTGCAGCACAGGCGCGCGCACAACTCCTGCTTTCAACACAGTCTCATATAAAAACAAACCCCTCCATAAACATTTCTATACTGCAGCAGCGTGTCCCGCAGTCCCATCACATTTCCATTAGACCGAGCATGCTCTAAGAGTATTCTCCCTTTGACTGTGTGTGGATTAATATCAGTCATGGTGTGTCAGCTGTAAAACCCGCGGTGTAGTCGCTGCTCAGGGACAGAGGCGGATCAATGGAAGTGCGTTGAGTAACGAGGTGATGTTCCTGTTTTCACATGGTCTGAGAGCAATCAGCAGCCAGCATATCTCCGCTGACTCCACACACTGCTCTGCTTCTACATTGCAATAACCGTCCTCCTTTAAAGACTGATCGTGTAGTCAATTATAGTATTGTTGTAATATAAAGACCCTCTAGGCGGACATTTGCTCCTGTGCACACAAGAGCTATCAGAAACACTTTAAATGCAACTCGTTTTGCTCCAACCTTAGAGGTTTGGAGTGGACACAGTGCCCAATCACCTTCTGGTGTGTTTTTGCTTTTGAAACTGGGGACTAATAGTGAGAGCCACCAGGTGCCCTCGCCATGGTGTTACCGCCCCCAGACAAACGCCACGTGTGCCTCACCACCATCGTCATCATGACCAGCATGGCCTTCATGGACGCCTACCTGGTGGAGCAGAACCAGGGTCCCAGAAAGATTGGTGTGTGTATAATAGTGCTGGTAGGGGATGTATGCTTCCTCATAGTGCTGCGCTATGTGGCAGTGTGGGTCGGTGCAGAGGTGCGCACCGCCCGAAGAGGATACGCCATGATCCTCTGGTTTCTCTACATCTTTGTCCTAGAGATAAAACTCTACTTTGTTTTCCAGAACTGCAAGGCAGACAGGAAGAGCTTGGAGACGGTGGCCAGGAAAGCTTTGACGTTATTATTATCAGTATGTGTACCGGGCTTGTACTTGGTTCTAGTGGCTCTGGATAGTATGGAATATGTGAGAACTTTCCGAAAGAAAGAGGACATGAGGAGTCGTCTGTTCTGGGTGGCTCTGGACCTGCTGGACCTGCTGGATATCCAAGCCAACCTGTGGGAGCCGCAGCGGACAGGCCTACCCATCTGGGCCGAGGGCCTGATGTTCTTCTACTGCTACATCCTGCTGCTCATCCTGCCCTGCGTGTCTCTCAGTGAAATCAGCATGCAGGGGGAGCACATGTCGCCCCAGAAGATGATGCTGTACCCGGTCCTGAGCCTGGTCACTATAAACGTGGTCACCATCCTCATACGGGGTGTGAACATGGTGCTGTTTCAGGACAGCCGGGTTTCCACCATCTTTGTCGGGAAGAACGTGGTGGCCATCGCCACCAAGGCGTCCACTTTCCTGGAGTACCGCCGACAGGTAAAAGAGTTCCCCCACCCGCAGAACGCCATGGCGCTAGAGCTGCAGCAGAACAGCCACACGCAGCCGCTGCCCAACGCCACCAGTTTACCACATGAACCTTCGCCGGCGCAGGACGTCATTGACACATGACCGCCAGCTCTGGACTGAGCATCATTAGAAACTCAAAGCTTTTTAATGAAACCTACTGGAGGTGGAGGTGGATAGAGGAATCAGCTGCATGACGGGATGATATTCTGCTCTTGTCAAGCCCACATGAACTGCTGTGAAACCATAAAAGAGATTTTCAGCATCACCTGCCTGTCAGAACATACTGTAAACCTACACTTGACTCTGAGTGCAGCGTGCAGACTTTGAAATCAAGTCAAAGGTTTTTATCGTGCTATTGTGTTTTTAATTGTTTCAAATGTTTTCAAAGCTCAAACTTTTATTAAAAAGACAATCTCCACAGTGTGCAGACCGGTGACATTATGTTGTGTAAAATGGGCAGCTGGTCGCCCCTCGGTGAGTATCTTATATTTTTTAAAGGTCACTTTTTCAACTATGTGGCATTTCCTTTGAATTCCAGCACCCAAGGAACTACCATTCAGCGCGAGGCACTGATGGAGAGGAGGAGCAGAGATTGATAAGGGTCAGTCATGGGGGGCTATCTGTGCTGTGCTACAGCGAGGTTGGTGGCAGACGAATGCTTTTCCCTCTGTGTAGGGTTCTGCTGAGAAATGAGCTCTGTGGAAGCTGCTGTCTCGGTCAGTGTAACGCTTTACGACCAAATGTCTGATAAAAGCACCGGAGCTCAGCACTATACCGTCCACTGCAGGCATCCAAGCGTGTGTTTTACTGTGTGTGTATGTCACGCACACTCTAGCCTAGAGTATGTGTGCCTGCAGGCGTACGTGTTCACCACAGGAGGTTTAGCTTATTTTTTTGGCACAGATGTGAGTGGTTTATGTGTGTAATGTATTGAAAATCTGAAGAAATACATGAAAATAGAAAAAAAACGTATATGATGGTGAGATGCTTTTTGTTTCCTGTACTGTACATTCCTCCGAACCTATAGCTGAAGCCTTGAAGTCAGAAAAAATGTCCAGAGAACACCTCACTAATGAATTGACACAAGATACAATATAAATACTATATCATTCAAACAGAAAAAAGTTTATTCAATTTATTATTAATAATTATTATTGTTAATTAGTATTATTGTACATTCTTTACTTGTTGGAGGCAAATTATGTTTTAATAAAAGTATGAATAAAAAGATTTATGATGAAAGCATGGTTTATTTTTCCAAATTAACCATTTACATATTTATTATTTTTAGCTTAAAGGGGACCTATCATGCAAAATGCACTTCTTGGTGTATTGTATACATAAATGTGTCCCCGGTGCGTCGGGGAACTCACGCAGCGTCAGAAAATAAAACCCTTTCTCTTTTCCTCTGTACCCAGATCTTTTAAAAACGGGTGTACAACGAGCGGGTACAGATTTGCTGCCGATATGACGTCAAAATCGGCAGCGGACACACAAAAAGTTGCTATCAGAAACAATGCCTGACGTGTTTTGGACGTAATCTCGTCTTTGTTTACATTAGCAAGCCTCGCTAACACTCAGAGCTAACCTGTACTGTAGAGCACATGTGTTTAAAAAGCAGGAGATAAAAAAAGAACTCGCCTTGTGATAAACCCGCAAGAGAGAAAGCATTTGAGCTCCATACTGTTTCAGAAATAATCCTTGATGTGGTTTAGAACAGGATGGCGTTTTATCACAGCAGAATGTAACTTTATCTCCGGTAGAATTCTGATCAGGCATTAGCTCCGCCCCCTCTTTTTTTTTTCTTTCAAGTTAAGGACCCAAAATCTGTGTTTCTCTAACAGGGCTGCAAAAGAGGGGTATGATCAGTATGAGGCATGGCTACCATGGGTGATCTGTATATTGCAAATATATTTCCAATATAGCATAATAGGTCCACTTTAATTAAGGGGTTATTGATGCGCTTTTTGTCATTGAAATGTCTACATAAAAGCAAACGTTGCACATAGCACATCAATATTTAGGGGTGATATGCCTCCACCTGGCATTAATGCTCTACCCCTCAAGCTACCACATGTCCAGTATGCAAAGGATGTATCTTTAATGTGATAACAAATTAATGAACCCTTTCTCAAATAGTTTTCTCCCAGTTCCCTTTTGTTCCATTGACACTGATCTTATTTGCACCAACCTGAGAACTTTTACAGCTGATACTGAAATGCCCTTGTGTTGCCATAAAGATTTTTATTTAACTGACCCAAGAGTTGTCAGGCTCACAGGGACAGACACTTTACTGCCGTCAGGTGAACTAAGGTTAACTGCTGATCTCAGCTCAAAGAGACGCACTCCATTAGCGAGAACTGTCAGCCGCAGAGTGACAACGAGGCTCGATGAAGAACAAAGGAGTGAGGTTCTTCTTTTCACTTTTCAAGCATAATGTAGAGCATTTAAAATATCATTCTGATTTCATTGCTGGTTCTCAAAATAGTTCAAAGCTGTTTATTCGAGCCACTGAAGCTTAATCATACAGACTGGACTGCAAATCCCAGAACAAACTTCACTCATATTTTAATTTACAAAAATAAATATGATTGACATATTTAATTTGTATCATTAAAGCTATTAATAGTTTGATGTGTTCTCATTTGCAGGAGTAAAACTTACAAGGAAACGATAATGGGTTTGCTCACTTTACTGGCAAATATCCACAGCAGAGCAAAGACATCAATTGCAACAGCTTAATTATATTTTTAGTTAGATTCCGGTAATGTGCATGGCTGGCAAATTGCTACAAGACTCAAGTTAAGGTATATTTGCTTGCTTATAAACTTTTTGCATAATAATCAGAGAGCAAGACTCATAGAATCTTGTTTAGAAATTACACCGCCACAAGAAACTTAACTAAAGCGTGCACAATGAAAAGGTAATTGAATTCCCAAAGCACAGTCCAATGTTTCTTCAAGCTAATCAAACAACCAATGGTTTAACTGAGAGGATCAGTTTGGGGTTACAGTATCTGTATAAACTGCCAGTCTCTTCTCTTGCAATCTCTTAGAAAGATATTGATTTAGCTGGGTGGAGTGTTTGCTATTTCTCCAGGCATATGTCTCCAGGCGCATTCAGTTCATTCGGGTTATTTTCAGTTCAGCTTCTGTATTATAGTACCATGAGGCCTAATAATTAATAAGAAATACAAATATATGAAGTCCCTTTGACAAAGTGAAGTGTTAACACCTTAAATTCTGTAAGGTGTGAGGAAGTAGCTTTTATGGTGTGTTAGGTATGTTCTATGTTATCTATTTTTTACTTTACTTATTCATACATTGCCATTACTGTACAGTAAACAGTTCAGTTTTGCCATGATTTATATCGGTGATAATAATACTGTACTCACCAAGTACATTGCTGAGATCAGGGAAAGTAGGGACGTTGCTAAAAAAAAAAAAGATCAAAAAAAAAAGAAAAATGTCAGGCAATCATACAGGTTTCAATTAAACTCATAAGCTCATCCAAAACAAGTGTTAAAATAATTTGTTTTCACATCAGAAGGGCAACATGCTTGTACTGCTCTGATTTTCTGCCAGGCTTTTTGGCTAAAGTTCAAGTTAATTAAAATTTGAACCCAAATATGCTGACATGCGTGTCCAGTGAATTTAAGACATGGAAGTTATTACATTGACGATGTACCGTCTCAGACACTAAGAAGACATAGTAGAACATCTCCAACATGGCTGAAGATATTGAATGAAGATTTAATTCAATTTCCATTCAATTAAATTGCTTTATTGTCAGAGGATGGGGCTTTTCTGGAAATAAAAGTGTAATTCTGAAGCGTCCTTGTTTCTGCACCATTGTCTGTCACAGATCAACTTGCTGGTGCACAGTGACTAAATAATAGTAGCAAAGGTGCATGGTTTTCTCGGCAGTGATGGATTATTACAGTTTCACCTCCAAAATAAAGTGGTTCAAATAACCCAATCAAATGTTTGACTTTCTTACAATTGGTTTAATCATCGGAGGGCGTGTGTTTCTTTTGTTGTAGATACATCACAACATTAGGAGATCTCAGCAATTACTCAAGTGAGTTTTGATAACCAATAATAAAAATAGACAAAACTAGAAAATAAGACCCAAGTTATAATAAACTTCAAATACCATTGTAAGGCAACACAATGGCTTGTCAGACTCAAAACCAAAACCAAAATCACATTAATGAACATGTATATTACGCTGTTAACAGTCCATGATCTGTCACCCACAGGAAGAGGTATTACTCGCTTACAATAAATAATCTCTCAAAACCACCTTGCACATGTTATCGTCACATCCAGGTCTCTATATTAGGAACGTTTGTCCTATATTAGCGCTTTGTAAGTAACGAGGCAGTAAATCTAGATTTTGCCATAGTGCAATAATAACAATAAAACAAGTATAAATAATAAAAAAAGGAAGAAATTCAATTGCACAAATCATGCAACAAAAAATGTCTAAATGTTGAAATACAACAGGTGTTATCTTTTATCTCTAACAAAGCTGAAGATGCAGCATTGAGTCATTACATAATGTTTTGAGATTGTGGAGCCTTTTTAGGCATATCATGGCCTGGTTTGCACTCTGCCGCAATTCACATTATTAAATCTCTCTTATGCTGTCTAAACAGTAGACTCAGCACCTTTTCTTCTAAAAATGGGAAGATCCATATCCAGCATTTAATTAAAATGTCCCACTGTATGAATAAGAACCAGTCACTCGTACCATTTAGAACCTAATAACCCTGTGACTGAGACCAAATATTCTCTCATTGTTAAGCTTACATCATAATACCGCTATTGTCTGAATAAATCTTGTCAGCGCAAGTGGTTAAAGGCTAGAAAGCAAATGGAAAATTTGGGAATAGAATAAATTACCTGTGGCTGCCTTTGCAACAGATCACCTATTCTGGGACCCTGTAAGCGAGGGATTCATTCATTAATCACCAGGCATGCGTATCGGGAATGTAATTGTGCTCTCTATGTGTAATAACTCGGTAAAGGCGCTTTTCTCTCTCTGCCTCTAATTTACTGTGTATCCGTGACTTCCTGTAGCACTTAGTCTCAGATAAATTCAAACCAATCAGACAAGGATGGTGTTCTTAGTTTTACAGACTCTCTCTTGACCTCATTTTGATTTGCTGACTTGTCGGAGTTTGTCCACTCAGTTGCTTTACTGGTTGCTCTCTGCTTCACACTGGTTAGTAAATGGCTCTCACATCGTAATCACTTTGGCTACACTCCCCTACGACTGTACTACCCACCGAGCACAGTAATCTATATGGAAATCACTCTTTGACTTCCATCATAGGACTGCAAACACATGTATGTCCACTGGAGTCTTGGTCAACAAACAACAGCCTTCCTAATAACTGCAGTTAGACAAAGTGTGGGATTGGATTATGACATTACAGCTCTCCATGCCAATTAGTAGAGTTTTACTTCAGTTTAGGGGTTCTCAGAGTGTGGCACTGTAGGTCAAGCAGACTCAACTTCAAACAGGAAGTGTAGTGTTGCCATGGAGTCACTGAGTTTTCAAGCTGCATTCGTCATTCGGGCACATTTTTAACATTTTGGTGAAAAGCCTCATTAAAAGTAGGCAGAATTATATTTTCAGATTCCAATGTTGCCTTGGATGTAACTACAACCATCCTTAAATGTGTGACATTTCTTCCTTTCTATTTTCTGTGAACCACATGTGTTTTTTTTTATTTAAAGTTAAAGAAGATGCAGACTAGTTTATACATCTATGATGTTTCCTCTGCACTGTAGCGTAGTGTATCTTCACCTAACAGAGGTGTATTCAGCGACTAATCAAAACACCTGTGTGTGAGCAGCAGTGTATGCTTTTAATTCTTAGTTATTGCGGGTTATTTTACAATAAAACAACAAGTGTGTTCACATTTCCGTTTTGGTTTAACAAACAAGACACGCCATGTTAACTACAAAGCTTTTCAAATGCTGGTATTTATATATTTTAAATTGCAAATAGAGATATGCTAGATGTTCCCCCTTCTTTCAGTCTTATCCCATGCTAGCTAAACTTATCCCCAGCTGGCTCCCTACTTAACGCACAGATATGAAAATGTTATATCTTAATTTAAGCCTCGTTAAGAAAAGACAGATATTTCTCTCACGCCTCAGTTAACATTAACAAGACTAAAACAAGAGAATATTTCACTTACTTGTGTCAGGTGGCCAGAAACAAGACTCCAGATTATTGCTAATGTTGCTCCATGGTTGCTCCATTGCCCCTTAATGTGTACACTTTTTGAATCCACAATTAATATATATATATATATATATACAGTTGCAAGAAAAAGTATGTGAACCCTTTGGAATTACCTGGATTTCTGCATAAATTGGTCATAAAATGTGTTCTGATCTTCATCTAAGTCACAACAATAGACAAACACAGTCTGCTTAAACTAATACCACACAAACAATTATATGTTTTCATGTTTTTATTGAACACACCATGTAAACATTCACAGTGCAGGGTGGAAAAAGTATGTGAACCCCTAGGTTAAAGACTTCTTCAAGAGCTAATTGGAGTCAGGAGTCAGCCAACCTGGAGTCCAATCAATGAGACGAGATTGGAGGTGTTGGTTAAAGCTGCCCTGCCCTATAAAAAATACACACCAGTTTTGAATTTGCTATTCTTAAGAAGCATTGCCAGATGTGAAGCATGCCTCGCACAAAAGAGCTCTCAGAAGACCTACGATTAAGAATTGTTGACTTGCATAAAGCTGGAAAGGGTTAGAAAAGTATCTCTAAAAGCCTTGATGTTCATCAGTCCATGGAAAGACAAATTGTCTATAAATGGAGAAAGTTCAGCACTGTTGCTACTCTCCCTAGGAGTGGCCGTCCTGTAAAGATGACTGCAAGAGCACAGCGCAGAATGCTCAATGAGGTGAAGAAGAATCCTAGAGTGTCAGCTAGAGACTTAAAGAAATCTCTGGCACATGCTAACATCTCTGTTGACAAATCTACGATACGTAAAACACTGAACAAGAATGGAGTTCATGGGAGGACACCACGGAGGAAGCCACTGCTGTCCAGAAAAAACATTGCTGCACGTTTGAAGTTTGCAAAAGAGCACCTGGATGTTCCACAGCACTACTGGCCAAATATTCTGTGGACAGATGAAACCAAAGTTGAGTTGTTTGGAAGGAACACACAACGCTATGTGTGTACTTTTTCTTGCAACTGTATATATATTTACACTGTAATCATATGTCTACGTTATGTTTTACAGGTTGTTGCGTTGCCCCAGGGTGGACTAAATAATGCATTAATGAAGCTTAAACATTGTATCATTAGGTAGAAGCAGGTGCAAACCAAAACACTGCCGTAGAAATAGGGCAAATAGAAAATAAAGGAAAGGTAGCAGCAATGTATAGAATTAAAACATGTAGAAGATGCCCCACATGTAAACTATATAACAACAATATATAAGAGATGTAGCAGTGAAACAAAAAACATAAACAAATATATCCATCCATCCATCTTCTCCCGCTTATCCGTGATCGGGTCGCGGGGGTAGCAGTTCCAGCAGAAAGCCCCAAACTTTATTTTCCATGGCCACATCAACCAGCTCTGACTGGGGGATCCCAAGGCGCTCCCAGGCCAGCGAAGAGATATAATCCCTCCACCTGGTCCTACTGTAGGTCTACCCCTTGCTCTCTTCCCAGCTAGACGTGCCTGGAACACCTCCCTAGGCGCCCAGGTGGCATCCTAACTAGGTGCCCGAACCACCTCAACTGGCTCCTTTCGACGCGAAGGAGGAGCGATTCCACTCCGAGTCCCTCCTGGATGACCAAACTTCTCACTTTATCCCTAAGAGAGACACCAGCCACCCTGCGGAGAAAACCCATCTCGACCGCTTGTATCCGCGATCTCGTTCTTTCGGTCATGACCCATCCTTCGTGACCATAGGTGAGGGTAGGAACGAAAATGGCCCGGTAGACAGAGAGCTTTGCCTTCTGGCTCAGCTCCCTTTTCGTCACAACGGTGCGGTAAAGCGACTGCAGTACCGCTCCCGCTGCTCCGGCCCATCTCACGCTCCATTGTTCCCTCACTCGAGAACAAGACCCCGAGATACTTGAACTCCTTCACTTGGGGTAAGGACTCATTCCCTACTTGGAGTGGACAGTCCATCGGTTTCCTGCTGAGAACCATGGCCTCAGATTTGGAGGTGCTGATCCTCATCCCAGCCGCTTCACACTCGGTTGCCAACCGATCCAGTGAGTGCTGAAGGTCGCAGACCGATGAAGCCATTAGAACCACATCATCTGCCAAAAGCAGTGGTGCAATCCTTAGTCCACCGAACTGCAGACCCCCTCCCCCACGACTACGCCTCGAAACCCGATCCATGTATATTACAAACAGGATTGGTGACAAAGCGCAGCCCTGGCGGAGGCCAACCCTCACCGGAAATGGGTCCGATTTATTGCAGAGGACCCGGACTCTCGCTTTGGGAGTAGGCCTACAGAGATTGGATGGCCCTGAGTAGAGACCCCCTCACCCCATACTCCCGCAGCATCTCCCACAGTAACTCGGTCATACGCCTTCTCCAAGTCTACAAAACATATGTAGACCGAATAAGCGTACTCCCAGGTCGTGGAACGACGGATCAGCTTTTTACTCTCGCAAGGATCCTAAACAAATATATATCATCATTAAATATGCATAAACATAACACTGTATGCTATACAGAAATACTGCAATGGTCACATAACATTTAGATGAATAAATGTCACGACAGATTGAAAACGAAACACACACAAATAGTGAAAAAAGTCATGATTTAATGTTGAATTAATGCCAACTTTAACAAAATATAATGCACTCATAGATTCATCTTATTTTAAACATAGATAAGAATACACTGCATTATGATCGCTTTCTTCTAAAAACCAAGCCATGCATCCAAATCAGCTTCAGTGTTATAGTTTTAAATGAAATATGATTCTGAGTGTGAATCTTAAGAAATAAAGTAAACGGAAACCTTGGACCCTTTCGAACTGTGTCCTTTTAATAATAGATGTCTATTGATTAGCTTAACAAAAGTCCACAGTGCTCAATTATCTATGGTACGTTACACATCTTAACTATAACCTTGAATAAAGGGCTCAGAGCATGACTCACCATTACTTGGTATTTCCAGATGGTCTTATCAAACTATGTCTCCATTGCGCACTGTTCACTTCAACTGGCTGACTGCTTAATATTCATACATACGTAGATAAGGAGGTATTGTGTTACCTTCATGAACTGTACAGTGTGTGCAGAATGGATTAATCACGGAGCCACAATGCACAAGGGAACAGAATGTGGGGGCTGCCATAAACAGATAAGAATAAATGAAAGCTGAGTTTGCACCGTTGTAGAAGGTCCTGCTGTTAGTTGTGAAAACAGCTGACTGTCCTTTATGACTTCATTTATGTCATATTTAAAAAGTGGGTTCATTATTGTCTTTGTTGCTTGAAAAAAGTTCCCAAATCACCCATGGATTACAGCTCTGATAATGTCACTGTTCTCATCATTATTCATTTTTTTTTTAATTGTATCTAGTTATAAAGTATGCAGACGGTTTAAATACCAGCGAAAGGTCACAGTGGTAATGGAGTACAATAGCAATGTACCATTTAAGCATTGGGGCTTGTTAGCTTACAGGCTTTAAATGGACTCAGCCAGAAGATGTTGGACTTCTGAACAAAAGGACAGGAGTAATTTCAACCAAAAAAACATTTAAAAAAGGAAACATGACAAGACCATGGGAGAGTGCAATTCTACGGAAGCTTTGCACACTTTAAAAATGCATTTTCTAAAGAGCTACTTGGGTTTAGGTTTACACATTTGGATTCACATAATTCAGTCAGACAACTCACATGTTTATTGGAAGAAGCATATAGTTTGAGTTTCGCGTCTAGGCTCGGGCCTCATCACTCCATAGATTTACAAAGAACATTGAGTGATGATTAGACAACTATTCTCCAAGCCTACAAGTGGATGCTAGGATGGAGCTGGGGTGGTGGTGGGGCAGGCAAACAGCAGCGACATGAAACACAGCAGCAGTAGCAACGTGAACACAGCAGAAGGGTATGAACGCAGCTACAGCAGCATTAGCGAGGCAGAGGCAGGAAGACCTGGCAGCTTAAATAGAGCGGCAGGTTTAGGAGAATGTGTTTGGTTGGTTGTAAGAGGGACGTCACGTGTTAATGTATCACTGGATGTCATAATGTTTACTTTTTCACATTTCAAATAAAATTATGTAAACCGGCCTTCTCTGGTTGAGCTGTCCATCAACAAGTGACATTTTCAATCTGTGATAAGGGATGGCAAGAAAATATCACTTTATTTTAAAGGAGCTACAAGTCGGAAAGGATTGGGAACTATTACTTGAACAAAAATGTTCCCAAAAGCCCAGGACCTCCAAGATTTACATGTCACCAGCTCGACAGAATAAGACCAAAAAGGGGTTTACAGATTACAGCTGATCTGAAGAATCCAAATTACTTTCTGTCAACAGTTTTTATGAGGACATTTTTTAAAGTTAAAGAATTAAAAATAGAAACTATTCACACTGAGATCTGTGGATTATCTTGAGTTACCGGGAAATTGTTTCTGGGAAGAGATGTTTCTGTTTTTAATGTATTTTCTTTCGCGCCAACCACAAAATTCAATTTACCATTGAAGTGGGTTGGAAGCAAAAATATAAGAGACAATATATCAAAACATCTGCAATGAAAAACAGCACAAGAGGTGGTAATCTTTGTTTTCTAATTTGAACTTTCTCCTTAAAAAAGAAATGCAGCCAGTTTTCACAAGCTAATGTCAGTACTCTGAAAAACAAACATATGTAGGTACACCACAGAGAAAGACAAACAAACCAGCAGTTAAGAAAACACGAGCGACCCACAACACCTTCTGTTCAGCAGCGCAGGGTGCCCTTAAGAGGGATTGCAGAGAGCAGCAGCAACCCAGTTTGTTCACCATCCATCAATGCAGCACAGCAATTTACCCAAACAGCACAGTGGAGTCAAAAAAATACTGGCAAGGAAAATAAAATGTCCCCTAACTGTAACTGTGGGGGCGGTGGGGGAACATATAAACAACTTTCCAAAGCAGGATTACGGTGCTGCATGTGGAGGCCAGGATGCGTGGGCCTTGTCTCTATATGTGGTACAACAAATGGGGAGCTAAGCCGGTGTTCAGGGGAGACACGAAGAAGCAGCACGAACGTCTTGTTAGGGGGGCAGACAGGGAGCTCATCAGTGCACAAGATCACGGCTGACAGAGAAGCTTGTTAACGGCGAAGCCAAAAGGGTGGCTCATTAGGAAGAGGAACCAGGAGCCTGCCCGGGCCATGCTGGTCTCACCAGATGGCTGCCTGTCTGCTGGCTGATGAAGAATATGGACATCCATCATTTGCTAATTATGTGCAATATGTTTTATGTGCAGGAAATCATACTGAAAGGATTCATTGAAGTCATGGTTTGACTTTGTCACAGTTTGATTTCTGAAACTTTTATATATACTGCCAGAGTTGTATTCACTGGGGTGAAGGAGCTCCGGTTTAATTACATACTGAGCAGTAACAACGTTTGTCCATGACACTGGGACATGAATCCTGTTGCAACATTGCCCCCTACTGGTTTTAACAACTACAACAACAAAAAACACTGATGGAGGCAAGATCCAATCATCTTTTTGCATCATTCACCACTCAATAGGCTCTTTACATGTTGCCAGCCGTCACGATAAATAACAGATTGTTTGCAATCACCCTGTCTCGCAAATAAAGCGCTCTTCAGCTTGATTATCGCACTGGAAAAGTTTTCAGTGAGAACCAATAAATCATTATTCATCATTCACAACACAAGCTGTTGCTGCGTCTAGACCGTGAGTGGGTCTTATCCATTTTAGATCTTGTATTCAGGGATGCTTCAACTAAATAGCAGATGATTTATTTGCCATCAACTCTCACACATATCCTAAAAATTTAAAGTATTGTTGCATGGTATTACTTTTAGCGCCAACAGTGTGAATCTATCTACAGCTGGTATGATTGCATTTTTAAAAATCAGATTTTTTGTATTGAATAAAAGCATGGCTAGTAGAATGGAAAAAAATAAAAGATGTAATCAATCCATGGTGATGTGACCAGAATATATTAGAAAGAGTTTTTGAGGCTACATACACTTTTGTTGTGCTTTAATGTCTACTGGTGCAAAAGCGTCCCTAATGAGTACATGAAACTCATTAAATGTACCTTAAGGGTAATTTCACAAAGAAATATAACATATCTTAAACTGCTAGAATCAGTGTGAAACTGTGCTGTGTCATTTGGTTTCTGTTTAAAGGGGGAAATGAGTCAGCATGTCTGAAGTTGTCCTCCAGTGGTAATTTTCTGTTAATTAAAACTCACAGTAATGGTTCAGAATAAATTACAGAAAAAAATAAAATGTTCAGTACACAATATTGTTGGGATACTTTTCTTTAAACCTTCATAAATGAGAGAGAGACAAATCCATTAACAATACAACAATGTCAAAAGTTCTAGAACTAAAATCCACCTTAAGGAACCTCCACCAGAGACGGCGTACAGAGAGGAGGTCGAAAACCTGACATCTTGGTGCCTGGATAACAACCTCCATCTCAACGTCAGCAAAACCAAGGAGCTGATTGTGTATTACAGGAAGCAGCAAGAGGGACACGCCCCCATCACCATCAATGGGACTACGGTGGAGAGAGTCAGCAGCTTCAGGTTCCTCTGTGTCCACATCACTGAGGACCTGACATGGACTCTTCACACCACCACCACCATCACCAAAAAAGCTCGACAGCGGCTCTTCTTCCTCCGCAGGCTGAGGAAGTTCAACATGGACTCCAGGATACTCTGCAACTTCTACAGGTGCACCATAGAGAGTATCCTGACTGCAGTGGCGTAACAAGGTTGTGATTGGCCCCGGTGCAAATATTGTTTTGGGGCCCCCTCCCCCCATCGCCCAAAACATAAGCACACGCTGATGCGCTCACACACGCACGGACACACACAATAAGTGCCACATGTAAGCTATCAACAACAGCCTGCCCTGGCCTCAGCCCACCACAGCCTGACAACGGCACAGCGAACTAATCACACAATCACTTTACAGAATTAATTGAGATTTCGAGGACGATGTATGACAAAATAAACTGTCTAATTTCGTCAGTTTAGCAGTTACATCTCCTTGTTCTCTCTTGTCCTTTCTCTTTTGAGCGCCGCTCTTGTGCTTTGGTTAGCAATACATTATAAATGCAAGCTATTACATTTTTTATAATGCTGCCAAACTTGCTGCTGCTAGCTACAGTACCTATAACTTTTGAGGTTGATTAAACGGTTCACTCGTCACGCAAGGTATCACATTCACATGACATGAAGGGGAGCAAGGTCATTGGACAGACATTATTTTAATTTTTTTTGCATGGGCCCCTGTTCGGCTGGGCACCGGCTGCATCGCGGCCTTGTATGGCAGCTGCAATCGTAAGGCTTTACAGAGGGTGGTGAAAACTGCACAGAACATCACCAGGATGGAGCTGCCATCCATGGAGGACCTTTTTACTTCCAGCGGCTCAGGAAGAAAGCCCTCAGGATTATAAAAGACTCCCATCACCCCAGCCACAAACTGTACTGTCTGCTGCCGTCTGGCAGGCGGTACCGCAGCATCCGGACTAAAAAAACTGGGGAAGTGAAAAAACTACAGGAAAGTGAAAACTTCATAAGCATCATATGGCCCCTTTAAGTGTGAAATTACAAAGTTGCATTATGGGAACTGAGGGATCTAGTGTTTTTGGACCAGGGACTAAAAGTCTTGGCATCTGCTGCTTACAATTTGACCATATAAGTTTGTGTCTTCCAACTTGTAGAAGATCAATAACATATTGCTGCATTACAACTTTAAGAAAAGTGTTATCAGCAGAAGGTTGACATGATTACATATTAGGAAAAAAAGTCATTCTGCAGAAAAGTGTTTTTTAGTGCAGTATCTTAATCTAAAAAGTAACTTCAGCTGTAGAATACATTTAATGGAATAAAAAGTACATTTATTTACTCTAAAATATATAGGTATAAAGTAACAAACAAAACTACAAAGTATATTACTTTTCGCCATTGACTTTAACCTAATATGGATAGACTCAATGGTGAAAAGCAATATACTTTGTATGGGGCGTACAAAACCGAAGACGTGCCCTTCAAACTGTTTAAAACATGAGTGCATGCTGTGAAAAACAAAACCGAACAAGCAGCAGATACATCTATAAATGGCTTCATTTAATTATGTGTTTCACAAACAATTCAAGAATTTATGAGACAAATGTACAGGAATTATTTTTGCCATTTTATTTATTTTCTTCACATTATTGCTTTACAGTAAAATGCATTGGTTGGATATGTCCAGTATAGCAAGACAATACATTCATATAAGTTATACAGATGTCCTCAGTAATGTTTTTATAGTAACTAACTTTACATTAAATATATTTTTTTAATCATTTATTATTCTTGACAAACAACTCCCACGTCACATTGAGCTCACAGTGCATCAGGTCGCATTCAATCAAGAAATACATACCGGTCCTCTCTTGTGTTCAATTGCCATTTCTAACATGTGTTCTAAAGTGTGCGCGCTTATTTTGTACACAGGATTTTTCATACATTCTGGATGTATGCAGAGCTACGACAAAAACAGCATCTGAATACTAATTATTTTTTTCCCCCACGTCCAAAAAAAGTGACTTGGTAACCAAGCTGTGAGTCAGACAACCGGTGAGAACTGTGTCAAGATGAGGACAAAAGAGTAGTGTTTCCCCCTGCTGTGCCACTCAAACATGGCAACAGGGACATGACCACACAGAGCAACAACAATATACACAAAATAAATAACCCTGCACATTCTGAATCAACTCAAGTACGGACATTCCTTCCCCAGAAAAAGCATCAAAAATTAGGTCCTGTTTCTATATAAGACCCACTGTAAGGGTTCAGGAGGAGGAAGGATGTCATAGTGGAGCAGTCTGTAGGCCCTGTGTGGTCAACTCCGTCCAGTAAACACAGCAGTTTGAACCCTGATGGAGTAGCAGCTTAAGGGGGTCCAACTTTTTTTTTTTGTATTTCTTTTTTTTACCCTTTAAGTCTGTTCTCATCCATGTCCTTTCAAAAATAACAACGTCCCGAGGGAGGTGGAGGAAAGTCATCCATGCATTCCCTGCTGCTCCTTCAGCTAGAGTTAGTGGAGAGTTAATGCCCTTGTGCAGGAGGAGACAATAGTGGAGAAAGAGGGGGCAAAAAAGGAGAACGTGTGTAGGACTTCCCTCAGAGCCAGTTCCAAAAATGGACAAGTCCTTTGTGCTCAGTTCCTCCGTTTTTACTAAACACACACCTGTGAGCTCACACATCAAGTACTACTAGACAAACCAACGTCACATCTCCACGAGGTTCCCCCCTGTCTCTATATGGCAACCTTGCAGGGGCCCTCTGTCACATAGAATTCTTTAAATTGAGATTGCATATACAAGAGCCTGCTGCCAACGGTGTGGCACAGGAATAATTTCGACACTGAAAACACTCCCCACACGCACGTTTAGTCTCTGCACCGCACTTGTGGACTCCTCACGGGCATTTTTGCATGATGTCAAAATGTCTGGATTGCAGTGTAGCTGCCGATTTTTGTAAAGTGGGTCGGGCGGTATCCATCATGATTCCCAGAAGTGATGTTGTGGAGGAGCTGCATGTAATGTCCCAGCATGCACTGCAGTCAGAGGTGGGTGTGCTCGTGGTGTTAACAAGGTTCCAGTCCGTCCCAAGTGTGGAGAGCCCGGAGTGGGAAACATAGCGTGGGCCCATACTGAGCAGACACACACACACACACGCACACAATCCTCTCACTCACACACTTACACTGAAAATACACACGCACAGAAGGAAGCACTAGTTGATTCAAAATGAGAGGACAGCTGTTAAAGTGCAATATCTACATGTAACTCAAAAATCAAGAGACCACACCATCGCCATCTGCTGGAGTTGTCCATCTCCGAGTTTCCCTGATAACCGTCGGCTGTGGTTGGCACCCCCGCCCTGAGTAGAGGGGCTGAGGTACCCCCTACTGGCCAGAGGGTGTGATAGCAGACAGTCAGTGTCGAGAACCGCCTTGTTTCTTTGCATTTACTGTAAAACAATGACCTCCATGCTGTGGCTGTCTCCAGATGACCACAAGTCACCTGATGATGACGAAAATCCAATGCATCCACAGATCTGGAGCCAGTTTTTTTTAATGAAGTTGTGCAGAGGGAAAAGTGGACTGACCCATTGATGAATGAATAAACGCTGGAGTGGAGTCTCCACCAGCAGCCACGCTGAGTGGTCAAATCTCCTTACAGCACAAAGCAAGAAAAGCGTTTCCATGTGCAATTTGTTTCAGTGAAAAACAGGCAATGTCCTATATTTGCAACAAGCTCTCCTCCGCACATCATACGAGACAAAACCTTGGTTTGAAAAAAAATAATACAAAATAAATGAAGTGTTTACAAGTTTACATTGTGCAGTGCTGCATATGCATAACACCCTCAGTCATCTGATCTGTGAAATGTCTGGACACAAAGCGTCCTGACAAAATGTCATCTTTTTTTTTTAAGAAAACAAAGCAGTTTTGATCAAGCAGATGAAGGTTGAGAAGAGTAGCAGAGAGGGATCGAAGCGCTAACACTATTTGCTCCCTGATGCCAAAGGCCATGCCAGGATATTTGGGTCCAGGAGGGGGGGAGCTGCCGAGGACAAAGCCCTCCTCCGTGGGGGGAGAAAAAGGAGTGTATTTTATCTTTGGGTGCCGGGGTTACTGTAATTGTTTTAGGAAGAAAGCGAGGAGAGTTCTGTCTATGTGGGGATTTTGGTTGGAATCATATGATTTTTTTCTTCTTCACAGACTCTGGTTTGGTTTGTGGAAAGGCTTTGGAAATGGTGTGTGGAAATCTACAATGTGAAAACAGTGAAAACACACACACCGACAATCAACAGGGGCACTTATGATTCTGAGATCCCCGACATCTAAAGGCATGCTAGATGGGTAGAAATTTAGCAGGCGCACAAGAGGAAATAAAGACTTTAACTGCAATAACAGGCAAAGCCTGAACAAATGGGCATTAAGGACCGGCACTGTGTGACAAGAGGTCAACTTAGAGAAGCAGAACAGAGTCCACTCTTACAGCTAAACTGCCTCTTTAGGAAATGAGATTCATATTTGGGACAAAGGATTGCAAGTAAGGAAAGGAGTCTGCAGATAGGTCCAGTATCATTGAAAGAAAAATAAAAATGTTGGGTTGCTATGGGAGCGTTGAGGTTTTGGTATGCGATTCCTGCGCAGTACTCTACTCCTCCATGCACATGGGCAGGTTGACGAAGGTGAACACGTTGTACTCGATCATGACGGAGAAGCAGAGGAAGATGGCGTACAACACCAGCACGTAAATGCCCAGCTTCGTGTCCAGCCTCCACTTGTTCACGTGGATCCCTAGCACCTGCACGCATACAAAATAGGTCAGTGTGGTCATCGAAGTTGTCGTTTTAGCAAAAATAAAATGATGGAGAAAAAAAAGCTGAATTATAGGCAGTAAAATGTCACTACTACACATAAAATGCATATTTCATCATGAAACTTAAATCTATAAGAAGCATTTTCGTGTTCATCTTTGCTCAGAGATTACACCACAGCAGTGATTTTATCTCTGTAGATGTTAAGAATTTCTGCAGCTGGCACACCGGCACAGAAAGCAAGCTCAGAAAAACATGGATAAACTGTCATTTCAAAAACCCATGTTTGTTTGATGTCAAATTGTAAAGTAGGAATATATTTCAATTCAGTTCTGGCCAGAAAGTCAGACATAATTGCTTTAAAAAGGATCATTTTGGTTTATTTTCTCCAGTAAGAGTCAGATTGCTTGATGATGATGAATAACTACCCAAATCTCGCTCTGTTTATTCCAAAAAGAAAAACGTTTAAACCTCCTTTGCAGCAGGGAATATTTCACAGGAAAAACAACACTGCATTTAAATGTTTTGGTTAGTCACTCACTATTGTGTAACAGAGCATCTGTCAGTGATGAGAACAGGGATCTTGTTTTTCTGTAATAATGTACTGTTAATTTTTACTTCAGACATGTCCGGCAAACAGGCATTCTTCCTGTCAATATGTTTGTATAGCGTAGACATCCTTAACTATTACTCACCGTGAGGGCCACAGAGCCCAGCAGAAGCACCACAGAGTACAACAGGCCCTTACTGTTAATCATCACCTGCAACACACAAGGGAAAAACAACAATTCACCTGCAGCTCCTGAACGTTATCGGTCAACATCAGAGATAAGGAGTAACTGGATTGTTTGTTTCCTATGCTCACATGCACAATAATACATTACATTTAGCTGACGCTTTTATCCAAAGCGACTTACAATAAGTAAATAATACAGAATGAACATGAGTTTTTGTGAAGAAAACAAGCTCATTACCTCTGATCCATAGCTCACACACATAGTCTGGATCGCCCAGGGAGCCCCCAGCCCCACGAGAATATCAAACACATTACTGCCAATAGTGTTGGACACCGCCATGTCTCCCAAACCTGCAACAAAACCAAAAGTAGTAAGAAGGAGCAAGGGTAAGGAAGTTTCTCTTCTATGCTTTCAGGTCAAGTAAACTTATTTTTCTAATCGATGGTTAATGATTTGCTGTTCTGCACTTTTAGTTATTCACAAGGGCCCAAACCTTATTCAGATGCAAGTCGTGACTCCCCATATTGTCGATATATGCAGAGCTGTTTTTCTTTTTAATTCCAACTCTTTTACATGCATGAGGCGGACAACTAATTTGTTACCCTAGGAACAAAGTCTGCTAGGTTTATCAATTATGGTGTAGTCGCACACATGCATGTAAACGCCATGTGTATGCAAATTGTAGCAATTCCTACTAAGGAAACTCACTGTAATATGTACATTTCCTACTAAAACAACTCCTGTATAATCCATATGATTTTGATTTAGGAAGAATACAATGTCTAAAAGTCTGCATTGGGACAAAGAAAGGGTGGGTGGATGGTATGGACAAAAACACAAGACTTCCTCCCAGGAGATTTATTCTGCATGTTCCTAAAGATTTGTATGAAAACTCACAAAAAATGAGGATAACTTTTTGTAGGATATCATACGCAATGTCGTATGAGGATACTTTGAATACAATACATACAGATACATTTCTCCATCCAAAAAGGGACATCCCAGAAAGCACTTTCTGGGTCTCCACCTTGTAATAAATCAACTTAATTACATCTAAAATGTTTCAGAGCAATCGGTATACCTTGCCGAGCGACAATGAGACTGGCTATGCAGTCTGGGACGCTGGTGCCAGCTGCCAGGAAAGTGATGCCCATGATGACATCAGGGATTCCCAGAGTGTAGCCGATTATAGTCACCTGAGACAGATATAGTGTCAGCACTTAAAAATAGCATTATGAAATGGCAAAAAGCACATTAAACTTTGCCAAAAATGTCCTTGTTTAATGATCCGTTACTGACCATCGAACATTTAAACTTCAGTTTCCTAACAGTTGGCTAACGGTTGCTTTCACCATTTTGGTTGTGATGCACACGAATGTGCTAAATTTGACAGTTAGACTAAAATATTGTGAATCCAGGTCTTGATACGGCCTCAATTCATTTTTATAATAGATTTTTCTGATTTCTAATGGCCATCATTGAATGTTTTCACAGATACAATTTGCAGAAGGAATTAATCGCATCAAGCTTTACGACACATTTTTTTTTAAATAGTAAATTACGTCTATTGTAACAGCAGCCCTTGACCCAACAAACACCACATTTCTCACACTCACAACATATTAAGTTATTGATTGATCCACACAAACATTACACTCACCATCCAGACCATAAAGTAGGAGAAGATGGCGATCCAGACGGTGGCCAAGAAGAAGGAGAGCATGAAGAATTTCTCCCAGCGAGGCTTGGCACAGTTTGGGATGGTTACGAACAGCATGAGCAGCAGAGGCCACGAGATCAGCCACTTCAACTTACTACCAATACCCCCTGCAACAGGAAGACGCATTATAACCAAATATCGGCCTCTTGCTCTTCAGTAATATGGTGGAAAAATGTACTTTTTTTTTTTCTTTCAACATATTACATTGATTTACACTTTTATAATTAGAAACGCTACATTTCCTACAAATATTTCACTTTAAAATCAAGTCAGGTGTCCCCCTTAGATATTATGAATCTATTTCTACATTGATTATTAATGTCCTTCTAAGGAGACCTACTGTCCTTTGTGTATTGTAAATACCAACTTGTACATTTCTTTACATTTTATAATTTGTATATAAAGCCAGTGACATTTGAGCAAAGACATTAATAATGTATTGCATATTTAAAGAAAGGATATACAGTTGGACACAGATATAAATAATGTAAGTGTCTGAAATGTCAATAAGGAAAAAACTACTTTGTTTCCATATACGTTTAACCCCAAGGAATCCATCCATGTCCACCAAATAATGCACATTAAGTGAATGCATACGTGGGATATGAAACGGTGAGATGGTTATGTTTTCCAGCTCCTCGGTGGGTTTGTCCTCTGGCACGTTTCCGTTCTCGATCTCAACCTTCCCGTCGATCACTTGTGTCTCCACACCATTGGCAGCTTGGACCAACTTCTGGCGCTTTCAGAAAAAATAAACTAAGTCAAAGGGCACATGAGAGGACGCGCTTATACTCAGACTGCATCGCTCCAGCCATATTTTGAACGTATCTTTTCATACTGTGTGTGTGTGAGATAAGGACTCTTTGGGAAGCCTTTTTTGGAACTAATCTCAAACACAAAGCTGAAAAGATTTAACCAGTTAAGCCCCAAGCCTGTTTTTCATGCTCACGAAAATGACTGCCAGAACAAATGACTATATCTTCACTTCTAAAAAAGGGGTAAGTTAATAATCTTTTTTCTCAAAGCAATGATAAACCTGTGAGTTGGATGTAGAAAAGTTAGAATCAATATAGAATCTTTTTTATTTTAAAGTAAATTCAGAATGAACATAGTAAGAAAATGTAAATTATAGTGTCCGTCCAAAGAAAAAAAACATTACTTATAGTGAAAACCACCCTTGAATGATGGGATCGGAGACTAAAAGCTTTAGGAATCCAAACTATAACATATAATAAGTACCCTGTATCAAGATTGATGCAAAACAAGTGACATTTGACCTTTTTAGGTTTAGCAAAAATAAACACTTCTGGGGTCATTTGGGTGGATTTTCCATATCTCTGGCCCCCCTCGGTCGATTTGGATGATTGACACCTCTTTTGAACCATTAGAGCCAATAGAATCGAGGGGGAGTTCCTAAAATCCATCTAAACATTACCCATTGGTGAATGAATGATGCATAGCCAGAATGCCCAAAACCGGAAGCTGTCATACACTCTGGTAGCCATCATAGCAGCTATATGAAAACTCCGTTATTGACATAAATATAAAGATGGATTATCAGTAATCATTTCAAAGTGACAGACACATTGGATTAATCTTCAGCAGCGTTTTTATCGTTTTAAAGCCGATGAACACAACTTTTGATCAGAAACAGCAAAAGGTAAGACATTTCTCCCGTGTTTGCTCCGTAAAGCTACGTTGTGTGATGTCTAGGTTTGCTTCCCCTGTCGCGAGTTTTGATTGCTCAGTGATGATACTTATATTTATGGAATCTGTGGAATCTCAGCTTGCTAATCGATGTCTTGTTTGTGCAGATCCGATAAGTAATAAGGGTATTTTACCGTGAGTTCTGTGCTAAGTGCGTTAGAATTGTTTCGCTCAGGGCTAATTCAGAGCCTTTGTTATTACCCTTGTGTTTTGTTTAGCTAAAAATGGTTAATATTGTCTGATAGCTGAGTTTCTTTCCGTTAAGTGGGTATGACACATTCATAGTTTGTTAAATGTTAAGAAGCCCTCAGACGCTGTTTCTTGCAAGATGTTGCGTGATGCGGGCCGGGGCATGGGGGCATGGGGCTTAACTGGAGTTAAAATAAATTAACATATCAGTAGCTAATCTTATTGGAGCAACAACGTTCATCTGTACCTCTGTAATGATGAGGCGGCTGGCCATGCGCAGACGGGTTTTGGGTCCAAAATGGCTGGTGACCATGACACGGAGGCCCGCTTCTGGAAACCTGAACTTTGAAGGGCTGTCGTGCATGATCTCGTCCACCATGACCACCGATCCACGGCTGTATTCCTTGGTGGGCTTGACTGATGAAGATGATTTAAATATAGAAAAATGAAACAAATGTAATTGGTGAACCAAAAATCAAAAACATGAATCCACCAAACATCGGACAAGCATGATTGTTTTCACTCACTTTCTATTAGTTTTAATTGCCTCACTGAAGTATATGGACTTTAAAACTTCAGGCAGCAAGAAAATGTACTGTACTGGAGAATCATTTTGAAGTCAATAGTACTCCAGTTTCCTGGGACAAGTTGCTAATGAATATAAATGACTGCTAAACCTGAGATATTTTGTCATATTTTCTGAGTTAGAGCTGCACCAGGCAAGATTTTCATGTCAACACGCACCATTCCCATTACCCTAAATCACAACGTGGGCTCAATTCGGGCAGTTTGATGCCTGCACAAATCAAAACTTCAGAGTAACGGCGTCCACTAAATAACAGCCTGGATGTCCCGTCTGGACAGGTTGGGATGTTTTCCAAAGCTCTGAAGTTCATTCCTCCTTTGGATTGGCTCCCTTAGCTTTTTTTCAGAGATGAGGGAAGAGATTCTTTGTGTTTGTTGTCTTGCCAGAAAACTCATTTTAAGGGAACATAATATGAAGGTTAAAAGCATTATAAATCCAGTGTTTTACATCTCGCAATAAAGTGAGATCATCTTCCAAAATGTCAACTTCTAATGCAGTCCATTACGATTGAATTTTACAGATAATTTCATAGGTTTTTAAAAAAAGTTAACCTATGAATTGTTTCAACTGATAAAAACCAACACTTTTATGCATGAGATTTTCATGGATGTATTTATAAGGATGTTTTTACAGAAGTTCACCTATGAACACATGTTCAGTCTAAATACAAATTGCATATATTTGAAGGATATAGAATATATGTATGTAAATATGAGTGAGGTTCACAGAGCAGCATAAAAACCTTCCAGTTGCAGCCAATTCAGCTATGGGACCACTTAATAAAATAACTACAGTTTTGACAGAGTAGCAGATTAATGATCACTCCTTTTTTTATTTCACTCTACCCTCATATCATAGAGTTTAAATATTTGGGAATCCCCCCTGGACCCACCAACGTTGAACTCTTTCCCCTTTGGTATAAGACATCACACACCAGCAGAGTTAACATGATTTCTGTGTACTGAGCTTCAAAAAGCTTTCCCAAATTGCCTGGTGCAGCTTTGAAGTGTGCGAGTAGTGAATATTTATCGGTCGACCGAGATTAATTTTAAAATGACATGAAAAAAATAACCTCCGGCGTCTATCAGTTGACGATGTTAATCTGTAATACAGGTATCTGACACATTAAATGTGTGCTCCGACAATAAAACCTATCTCTACATGTTTTATTGATACCCTATAACTCCTCATTTGCTCTCTGTTTACAATTAACTTTAAGATGCAGTGAATGGGGATTAAAAAAGTTCTACAGTAAACTTATTAGTTTAACTGCCTTAAATTTGACTTATTATGCATGCAAGAATGCACATAAATTAACAGTGTAAACAGAGCCGGCATAAACATTTCCTCTAGTGAAATTCATTACCACTTCAGGAGTGAGGGTGTCTACGCCCCAGAGACTGGCAGGAGAAAAGTAGTATGCAAGCAGAAAGAATTGGCACACAGCAGCACAACACTGTTGACAGTAAGCAAGAATAAGTTTAGTAAGGCTAAACAGACAGGCAGGTTAAATCTAATGCAGCCAAAGTGGAAAGGGTCAAATGTCACTGATTAGACTTTTTCTAAAAGGCCAAAGGCAGGAAAGGAAGAAGTGGAGCGTTGCGGCAAAAAGGACATCTCAAAGAGCATGACAGTAAAAGATGTTATTTAGAAAAGGCAAATGTGTCCAGACGTTTTTTAATAAGTCTGAAACCCAAGACAACAAAGTCCCCTGACATTTAACTGCATTACTGAAGGAAGATTAAATAACTCTACTTTGCTGCCCCATTTTAAAAACAGGAGCATTTCATTTTGTGCCCCCTGTATGCTCCGATAAGCTTCAGTTGCTTATCAGCCAAGGAAAGGACTTGGCAGCAAAAGAAAAAATTAATCGAGGAACATATAGGACTTACAAAATTACCACAGGACAAAGAAAAAGATAAAGGTACATTTAACAAACCGTCTTTCTTCAGGTAGTGCAGTTCATGAGGTCAAGGGACTGAAGTTTTCATTATCTTTGAAAAATGTAGTTCTGCAGAATCATGTTAAAAATAGTTTGACAATTCGGAAAATGTGTTGTGTGAACTGATGTTAACATTACATAAAGCTACAGCTAGCAGGCAGTTAGCCTAGCATACTGTACCAAAGGAACACATTGATGTGAAGAGTGTCCTAGCTTTGTCTGAAGGTGACAATCTTCATAAAAGCACCTATATAGATCAATATTTAGCATGTCAGCTATTATTTGTTAAATTCATAGAAAAACTGAGACCACCTTCATGTCAGTAGGCTATGCTAAATATGAAGCTACAGACAGAAGCAGATTAGCATTGGGATAAGCCTGAAAACGGGGGGAAATAATTCACATGCTTCTACCAAGGTAACAAAATCTCTTTACCATCATCTTAAAGCTCATTAGTAAACTCATTCTTTCAGCTGTTACATTTGTACAAATGTAAAGTAAGGGTAAAGAAAATAACCAACTGGTTTAAAAGCTGTTATGTGTTTGACTTTATCTTGTTCGTTACTTTGAGTTACCTTGTCATTCTAACTCTTGATTTACTAACTTTCACAAGACTCGCTGCCCAACAAATTATCCTAACCTTTACTTTTCAAGGATCAATGCCTAATCTTAACCATTATGCAACGGTTTGCAAATCCAGAGATATAATCTAGACATAACACGGTCTCCAGTACATAGGCTATGCTAAACAAATGTTAGTGTTATCGATCTTCTCATCTATCTGTCAGCAAGGAACAAAATTAGCATAGTTTCCAAAATGTCAAACTTTTGCTTTAAATTAATTCCAGCAGAATAAGATAAGGAAAATGTAGGTAAATTCAGCAGAAAGGAGCAAAGCTTAAGCCACAGACCCTCGAACGGCAGAAACAACCACAGTCTTCCAGAGAATCAAAGTCAAATCTAATATATTTTTCACTATTCACTACTGGCAGAGAATAGTCTTGGGGTACCCAGCCTGTCTGATTAACCTTACCTGGTGAGAGCAATGGCAATGACGGGTCGTCATCCACAACATAGTCATAACTAGTATTACCATCCTCCATCTCGCTGCTGGCCGCAGCGTTACCGTTGGCCACGTTCTTCTTCGACTTTGCACCCGTGAAAAATCTCTGCATGCTGGAGTTGAATCTGATAAAGAGATGGAACAAAATCCCCTAAATTAAAGATACTGAAATAATTCAACCCAGAGTTCAAAAAGGGGGGGGGGAAACAAAAAGATAAGGCATTCAGTTTGAAGAAATACTTTTACAACAAATAGGGTTTATGAGCTCCAGATGAAAGGCTGGAACTGAATTGAATATGCAGTTTAATTAGCCAAAATAACCAGTTTTTCCTTTGTATTTCTATAGTATGAGTTTACAGTAAAGATGGCCTACTTTCTAAAAACCCACATCAGCATTTTAATATACAAACATATGCTATTCTACATTAGAATAGAAAGTTAGTGTTCCCAGAGGCCTAAGACCATTTGGGGGACATTTCATCAAAAGGGATCTCACAAACACTAAACACACTTTAATTGCCAGGGTCATCTCAACATTGTGCGAGAAGGGCCATCTTTGCAGGTAAAATTGTAAACGAATGAAGTAATGTGGGTATTTATAAAAGCTTTAAAAGCCATTCAGCCACTTTCAAGATATCCCTGTCGGAAAAAAGAAAGGAAAACCATCTAGCCACAAATTTCAAGGCAATGGTTTCAATGTGTAGCCCATAACATCTGTATAAGATGTACACGGGGAATTTCAACATAACTGACTCGGGGAAACATTGCCAAGAATATAACACACTATGAAAGATCTCATTAATGTGTCATATTAAAAAGGATATTAAGATGGGCAACATGGGACCAAGGGAACAAAACTCCCCACAGGAGCTGCCCTCTCCCTTTATGAGGTTATATGCCTTAAAGTGTAAACCTTAAAACTAAATGAAAGTTTGTTATATTTATCTGAATTCAGCGTTAAAGGATAGATTTTTTGTACAGAATTTAAGCCAAAACTGACAAAGGCTAAAAATGTTACTAGGAGTCAAATTGAGGAATGTTGATGCTGTCGATAAAGTTAAAGTTTAAAAATAAATACAGAGCTTTATTCCTTCTTTAACCTCGAATAAGGTGATAAGAAAACATCGAGCTAGCTTGACAAGAGACACTAATGGTAATACTTTACTGTTCTTTATCATCACAGTATCCACTTTTAAACTGTGGATACTTTACTGTTCTTTATCATCACAGTATCCACTTTTAAACTGTGGATATAGTTTTTAAGATGTCAGGCAAATGCTAACAAAGTTATCTAATACTACCCAGAAGTTCAAATTTGTGCTACATTGTAAAAAGTTACTTAAACATTGTAGTCTTTGAGGACAAGAGACTAAATGGGGATAATTGTATGCAGATAGGAGGAGGGTGTTTGATTCTAATTTAATTAAGTCAATGTTGGGCCCAAGCAATCTAGACTAATGACATCCCAAAACAAATGCTCATTATTTAGGATTCAAAAGCATTAATAGATTTGTTTTACTTTTACATTGTGTCATTAGTTGTTTCCCTATGGTGTTATTTGTTTTCACAATTGTCAGCACGCATGCTATTTGAGGAGAGGGGAAATATACAAAAACTAACCCAGGCGCTGGAAGGTCACCTCGGTGCTCTGATGGCACTAAATAAAACCCTCTCTACTCCATTTTGTCTGGAACAGCTCGTAATGGTCAGCAGATATTTTTGGGAGAGGGGAGACATATGACAACACATCCTACAGTAAGCACTTCTTTCCTCCAAATGAGAAAGGAGAGGAGGGATCCGGCTAAGCCTGTGCTCTTAGCCACTGAAGAGGGAGAAAGATTAAACTCTTATGGCAGGGAGAGAGCAGACGGCTGCTGAGTGTAACACAGATTACCGGCTGGACAGAGACGTGGGGCGGCATTATGCAGTTTGGACTATGAACACACAATAAGGCAAAATAGGTTGACTTTGGTGATACAAGCTGAAAGGTGACGGATTAAAAACAGAAAGACGAGATTGTGTAAGATTGTTATCGAAAAATCCTCATAAATTATGCATACCCCAGAACATGACTACAAAGACACCCCTACCCCTAAGAAAGGCTATAATACACTATATTCAAGTGTTTCATGGGGCAACAGTTTTATAAAATTAAATACAGTTCATTATTCGTTTAAACTAAAACTAGTAAAACACCAGAAATTGCCAACTGGAGATCTATTCGCAGCATTAAAAACACATTGTATAAATCCATTTGTATAATTAAAATTGAATTATACAAGTTCTGATATCTAGTATGATTGTCAAAGATCCAAAAAATAGGAAAATGCTATCCCAAATGTTTGAAAGGGCATCACAAAAATCTTTCTGGAACTGAGGCAGCCAAGCCGAGCGTTAACATCTGGGAAAGAGGACATGGAAATGAGAAGCTTCCCTCCAGCTGGAAACCCACTCTCCTCTTGTGAAACCTGAGTGCACTCATCATCAGCCCACAGGTATCAGTGGGTAAGAGCTCAAGCATCCCCCCCACGCACACACTCAGGTGGTTGCTGTGGGAACGTGCCATCAGTCAGACGGACTGAATAATCGAATAAGAGACAAAATGTTCAGAACTCACTTCATGACGAGGATGTATCCCATGTACATGAGCACCAGTATCAAACTCTCCCACCTAAAGAGGAAGAAAAGACATAAGATGGATAACATGATAAGAAATACATAGAATATCCAGGACATGTTAGATTACTACAGTGGATAAACCAAGATTTAAAACCTAGAAGTTTTACATTTCTAAGCGAGATTATTCAACTTGTGTTCAAAAAGTTACAGGACAATGAGAAATCACAGTGTAACGTAAAGCCTGAAAATAGTGATGTCAGTTACAGAAATATAAATTACAAGTTTGCTAACAGTAGCCATCATGATCTAAAGGTCATACCAGACAAGCAAAATCATTGAATGTGAAGAAAGGTTGAGTTTTATTGCTTAAAATGTAAGCTCATAAATTAGAAGACACATTTATTTATTTTTGAAAAGTTCATGGTCTTGCTCAAAATGTGGACATATTTACAGAATAACTGAATGAGAAACTTACCAGACTATCTTCTCGTCATAGATGAACTGAAAAGTAAAAATTAAACATTTCTCTTAGATAAAAAAAAAAAAAAAAAAAAAAACTACATTCATGGCTGATGTTAAAGGTGGGGTAGGTAATTTTGGAGAAACCAGCTCGAGTGCGCTAGAATTTGAAAATACACAGCCGGAAAAAATCTGCCACTTCCTTACAGAGCCCCTCCTCCAACACACACGAACGCGCACATGACCAATGAGGGCACGAGATAAGTTTGTGCCCCGATGGAAGGCTGACAGGCAGGTAGGCCATCCAGTTACTTTAGCCGGGCCGGCTAAAAAGATTGGTCGTGCTTTTTACAGTACTACGGCTTCCACAGATGACGTTTTTGTATGTATTTTTTGTCAAAGCACTTCAGATATTCATTGCTATCGGGATGTTAAGAGCATTCCATGGAATATAACAAAACGTGTATCTCGAGCCGGTTTCTCAAACTTACCTACCCCACCTTTAATTAATAAATCCATGTGGTCCAACTTACTGCAATTAAAGCCAAAACAGACAGGATGTAGTAGGTGGAATCCCTGAAAACTGCCCACCAGGTCAGGATCACCACCTGATAACACATGGGAAAAGTGCAGTGTCACATTTTAGATATTTTATTTATCTGTGGGTATTAGAGTTCTGTGAAGCACGTTGGTATATGATACTATCAAACACACACAATATGTAAAAGTTTACTTCAAGAAACAGAGTTATGATCCGTGAATGCCCCGAGAGTTTATTCTACATTTCTACGTAAAACCAGTTCTGAGAAAGCTAACCGAAGCAGATGGCTTTGTTCCCCCTAAGCAAAAAAAAACTTCTGCCACACATGTGCTGTACTGCGGTCTAAAAATAAACAGCAGGATGCAGCCGGAGCAGGAAGTCAGTCCCTCTAACACACACACACACACACACACACACACACACCTGTCCAGCAAAGATGCCACAGACACCAATGATGCAAAGGATGTTGAAGACGGCCGAGCCAACGATGGTCCCCACACCCACATCGCCATGGGTGATGAAGACACCTGCACACAGGAAGCAGCAGCCAATCAGAATCAGCGGTGAATCCAACCATCTGGGAATGTCGGAGTGTGTGTGTGTCTATACCAATGACGGATGCAAAAAGCTCTGGTGCAGAGCTGCCAGCTGCCATGAAGGTGGCTCCTGCAACATCTTCACTCAGATCTAGTTTCTGCAGAAATAAAGCAAAGTATTTCACAGACGAACCGGCAATGTGCGACTGAAAAGATGAAAGACTTAAAACTCCCAAGTACCTCACAGATTTTCTCCAGCGCTGTCACAAAGTATTCGTCGCATACTATGGCGAGGGCGAGAAACATGTAGAGAGCCTAGAGACAGAATCAGCTGAGTTACATCAGAAGTGCAACTGTGTGTGTGTGTGTGTGTGTGTGTGTGTGTGTGTGTGTGTGTGTGTGTGTGTGTGTGTGTGTGTGTGTGTGTGTGTGTGTGTGTGTGTGTGTGTGTGTGTGTGTGTGTGTGTGTGTGTGTGTGTGTGTGTGTGTGTGTGTGTGTGTGTGTGTGTGTGTGACAAGGGCAATATGGACTGTGTCTGTGTAGAAACATCCCAAATCAGCAGAAATTAGCTCAGTAAATAGAGCCTTGGCAGAGCCCCATGTTCTCCAGCTAAAGGACAGATGAAGGGGAATCTCAAAACACAGCACCCAATTAAAATGTCAATTAAGAGATGGGCAGTTTTCTCTTACAATTTATGTCAGGATAGATGTGGGTGGGAGGCAGCCTATTTCAGTAGTTGAGGCAAGATCTATAAATGATAGATCAGCTGTGACATCACTATGGGCAGCCAGCAGCAGTGCTCTGCTCTATGCTATCCACAGGGGGCAGTGCAGGACTGCAGGATGATCACACCCCCCCACACAGACTTCATCTCACTCCTCTCAGCAGTAAGAACTCATATTTCAGTGTGGAACATAGAGATGGGGACACTTCAAAATCAGTCTGGACAAATTTTCATTTCCTGGTTATGCAGGAAACATTTCACTAAAGCACTATAGTTAAGTACATTTTAGAGGTACTTGTACCTTAGTTGAGTAGTTCCTTTTCGTGCTACTTTATATCCCCGAAACACTACAAAGGGAAATATGGCACCTTTTACTCCACTACATTTATTTAATAGGTACTACTAGGTACTTTGTAGATTTGGATTATTCTGAACAAAATATAAATCAACTGATAAATGATGAAGCACCCTTATAAATTAATCTACTCAGTATATGACATTATAATATAGCCACACCTTTACAAGCTGCAACACTGAAGCAATGTACATATTAATGCATCAGTAATTATTATCATATAGGCACAATTATTCTGAAATAGACCATTCTGTACAATGAGTACTGTTACACATGTCGTTTTTCTATCCTTAATCTTTTAAATGTATTTAAAGAACCATTATAATGCAGGACTTTTACTTTTAACAGAGTATATTACCTCCCATCATCCAGTATTTTGTGAGTACTTTTCCCCCCTCACCTGTCACTAAGAAGATCTTCAATCTTAAATTGATCTTCAATCTTAAATTAAAACCACAATTGGGCACAACAGAAAAACAATACTGATGATAATGTTGGCGATTATTGAGGTTTAGAAATAATTACACAAGGGAAGGATTAGTACTGCAGGTCTCTCACCTCACAACTGCCTCCCACTAATGTTTGTAAAATTCTCAATGCAATAAAAAACTATTAAGATAAAGTGTATTGTTGGTGCCACCACGGAGGCATGTCCTTTATATATTTGTTGTTTTTTGCAGTGCAACAATATATTTAAAACAACTATATATACAAACACACACATCTAAATTTCTAATGAGTTTTCAGCTATATTCAACACCCCTACACTGTTTTTAGGATAACATTCCCTGTGTTCCCTCGCTGAGTTGCAGCAGAGCCATTGGGGCAAAAGTGAATACTTTGACTTGACAGACTTGAAAATTTACAATACATGTTTGTAAGTTTCAGCATTTCTGCCAGAGTATGAAAAAGGCTTTGAAACCTCATTTTATGCTTGGAAATGTAAATTTGTTTAGTTTCTGGTCAAAGTTTTCTGAGCAGGATTTGTTGTGTTTTGACCTCAGCACGTTTTAAAATACTGGCTACAGCCCCGAGTTGTATTTGACTAAGAACCTTTCTTAAAGCCAGTTCAATCCAGAGTGAAGAACAGCACCTCCTGCTGAACAACACTGAAGAACTCCACATGCGCCTGTGTGTCTCCATGTCGAATCAGCGGAGCATGGCTGAATGTAGACAGTAATAGCTTCTTTTTTTCGACGTGGGGAAGCAGCTCATGCAATAGAAATATTGGACATTTGCCTGTCCTTTTTCCCCCCCCCCGTTCTGGGCCTGTTTTCAATACAAGTCAGTGCATTGTTTTGATTAATCATTCTGAAATTCGAGCTCTGACTAAAAATATTATAATATCAGAGTAGCAATAGCATATTTATGATGGTTTCCACACACAGACACTCATGAGTTAAAGCTCTCCTTTGAGAGACATCGGCACTTTATGACCCTCGAAACTGTAAAATGAAATGAATGACGTCTTGTAGTTTAGTTGTTCTGATGTAAATTCAAAATATAGTAAAGACTTATTAAATCGGCTGATTTTAATCTAGTGCTTCATATTTTACCGATTTGCATGTAGGCCTTTTTTGCTTACTTTATACCAAGCCCTATTAAATGTAGTTGTGCCTTGGCTAGATCAATTCAAGACCCATTAAGGGAATATGTGAATACAAATTCTAAATGCACTTACGGAGCTATTCCAAGAGCACATATGCATTATACCAAGGACAAGAATTAACCCCAACGCTCCAAGAAGTATTAAAACAAATACCCACTTTTCTTACATACATCTTTCTCATGCGTGCATCATTTGAACATTAAAAATGATCTTTACAATCTTGCTAAGAAAAAAACTGATACCTTAAATCTACCTGCAACCATCTGAGCTCTGTGAGAAGCAGCAGCTTTATAACAAGAACATAAAACATACAACTTTTCTTACCGCCAAGATGTGAAGTGCAACGGCCCCCTTTCTGCGTTCATCAGTGGTGAAAAGGTCACTGGGGAACTCGTGTACCGCTGAGGAGCAGAAAGGAAATGTCACGGTCACAACACATCAGCGGTATGACAGCGAGGTACATGTCCCCAAACCACCCAGAGAGGATCGAATAAACTTCAAGGTAGGTGTCAGTCTCAGAGGAGCAGGCCTGGGGTTGCCTTTTGGGTAAACAAGCTAACCAAAAAAAAACTCTTGGTTGTGGTACCTATGGGAGCCTCATCACTGCTCTCCTTGTTCCGTTTCTTCCCACTGGATTCTTGTACACCTCAAAACAGGGCACCACAGCAAGAAGGGGTCAAATGCAAATTGAACAGCAGCCTGTGATCATCATCCAAAAAAGAAAACTGGAACCTGAGACAACATCAGAGGCTTTGAATTTTCAAAGGCCTGAGATGGATCTGAATACTTTTTGTAAATCATCTTCAGTCCCACGACTCGACAACAAATGACTTTAGACCCTGTTCAAGGAATAAAGGAAGGGGGGAAAAAAACAACAACCATCCTATCTCATCTTCAAAACCTGATGTAAAAGCTTTGGCTATATTAAGAGCCTGAAGTCATACAGAATTAAAATCAAGCAGGCGGAAAACCCTCCCATGCTGGGGACTGATCATCCAGAGGTGCAGCTGGAACACAGTGTGATTGTGGTACCAGCATACGGCTCACATCTCTGGGAGCGCAGCAGCCTCCACGGTGCACCTGGCTGGAGACAGAAGCTGGCCGTCTTTCGACATCTGCGGCGAAATCCGCCCTGTTTGTGTTGGGCAGGAGCTGTGGGCTCATATCTTGTCTGTCCTTGTAACAGGCCTGCCACAAAACTAGCATAACACGTCACTTACTCAAGCTAGCTCTAAGCTACAGTTAGCCTTATACTACAGGGAGAATAAACAATCCAACTGAAAAAAAACTAGACAAAGAGTCTACAGCATGGATGTATGAAGAGGAGTCATGCTAGCGGCTCATTTAGCCTATACTTAGACATAGTGGTGCTTTGAGCTAAATGCTAATGTCAGCATGTCACAATCAATGAATATTTTAGCAGTGTTTTAAGGATACAGTTGTGAGAGTTTTTTAGTTTAGTGGATATTTTCACAGTTTTAATATATTTTTTATATTCACCCAGGGTTCAACTCACACATATTTTTTCTTTTTCTTTTGTTGTGTACTTTTATTTTGAAGTGTCTGTGTTGGGTTTGTAGCATCCTTTGCTGTCTGGTCATCTGTACAGTATATAGGGCTGTGCTTTTTTACATTCTGTATATCACCTTGATAAGAGAATGCAAATAAGGTGCACACAACGACAATAGGCCCTTTCTCACTGCGGAAATTTGGACTTGCCAAAGTAGGAAAAGCACAGGTGTTACTAACACTAACAATGGCTTTCTTTTATTAAAGTGAGAGCCAGTATGCCTTACTAGGAAACCGAACTCATGAGCCAAAGTGGATTTCAGCCATCATTCATTTAGCTTCCTACACCTGTGCTCTCCCTGCTGTGAAATCAAAATATCTTGTGTTTTTGACCATGTTTATCATCTTAGTTAAGTGCGTTGGCATGCTAACATTTGCCAATTAGCAATGCACACAGTCAAATTGTGGCTGTCATTCATTGGTTTGGTCATAAGCCAAAGTATTTTACCCAATGATGGCACCAAATTAAAGCGGATCACCAAACTAGTCATGCGAGGGACATAACTGAATATGCCAGCTGTAAATAGCAATGAATACTTGTCAACAGTGCTGACACTACCGCGACAGTCAATTCATCCTTTGTGCACTACAAATAGATGAATTTCATGGCAATTTCAACCAACTTTGCCATCCCTAGAGCGATGCAGACACATTTGCTAAAGAAAAAAAAAATAGACAGGAGGGATTTTCCGCTTTACCAACTCAAGCAGAGCAGTAACACAAAAATTATGCAAGAACAAAATGCTATAGTCTGAGCTGGCAGAACAATGCCGTTACAACTGAGAATAAAGGCAATATTTTGGCCCTAGTCGCATATGGAGTTGTGAAGTGGAACATTGCTCACCTGAGACTTCTCACTGCATCTGTCCCAACCTCCCCACTGCCTGTTTCTCTGATACACAATGGTGTGCACACACGACTGAATCAGTGCTGCATTTGGAACATTGCACAAGCAAATCAAACACTGCACATATATAGTCCAATCCCACCTAATCAACTGCATGCCTCCCAGATTACATCACATATGGAAATGTAGTACATTTTGTACCTTCATATGTCATCCAACACATCTCTGCCAGAAATAGCATTAGTTCCTTTGAGTCAGTAGTGGTGGGACACAAGTAAATCTTAGGGGATTTGTATGAGTTTTGGCATCTCACTTTAGCACTTCGACTGCCTTTATGACACAGTAAATGACTTAATGCTACTGATTAGAGGACAAAATAGTCATACAAAAAGAGTGAGTAATGCGTTTGCGAAGTACGACGAGAAACTGAAGAACACCTGGCTGACATTGGAATTTTGCTGCAACATTAACGGTCGATGGCGGCGTTAGCTCATTTCATTTCTGACAGGTTTATGTGCTGAATGAAACGTCTTGAAAAGCAGACGGCCCTCAAGCAAAGCCACAATCAATTACAGGATATGTCAGCGGTGCCCTCGGAGGTGACTGAAAACCAACTGATGCCAATACAGTACGCTAAACTCCTACCGATACCTCATGGACAGACAACCATACATTAATATGGCTGCTTACTATATAAAACCATGGGGAAAGTATCCAGTTTGAATTTGCCTTTGTCTAAGCCTGTTCACCTCTTGCTTCCACGTTCTGTAGCCAAACCTGCAGGTCTTCCATGAATCGATAATTAAATGTCATTGACATCCATGTTCTTTGGTTACATGTTCAGCCCCTTGCCACAGTATACAAGCAGGGCTGGCTGAGAGAGAGGTCAAAATAGGTGGTCACAAAAGGTGTTTAAAAAGGCGCCAGCAGAGAGATGACAGACAGGGGTCACCTCCCAGCCCCTGTAAACATTCAGCAGACAGCGTCTACAGGGTTTGTCTCTGTCTCGTCGCTGTAGAGGTCAAACCGGACGTGAACATGCTTCTGCAGGCGATTCCCACACAAGGACAGGACGGACACACAGGAGAGTCACAACACACAGATTGCTTAAGTGATGCATCTCAAATGAGCCCCATCAATAGACTAATGTGCAGCTGAGTTGAATTATGGCTCACTCTTACAGAAAATAAGGGGAATAAAGAGGAGAAGGCATATTGTTATGATGGATTTTGGAAGAACTTATTGCAGAAAATGTTCTGTGACAAAAAAGGAATTCTCTTCGAAAATTGAAATCATGTATCAAGAAGATTTGACCAACCTTCTGAATTCATTCAAAGAGTTTAGGGCAACTTACAATTGTTTAAATGTAAGTTGCAAATAAAAGCAGCAGAGAAGCAGTGAAGAAGAACAAGTGAGAAGCTGGAATTAGAAAGTTTGGGGTTTATGCTAAATTAAAAGTGAAAAATTATGATAATCAAAATAGTTGCAGTTTAACATTACTTCCTCCCCCCAACAGATTTACTACAGCATACATAATTGTATCATAAAGTACAGCTTGTACAAAAAAAGATCTTCAGGTAAATTTGCTTAAGAAGGCGCCAAGAAAGCTGTTATTAGAATAGAGTAGAGGGTGTTCTGCTTTAACAAAATGTGTACACATCTGAAAGAAACAAAAAAGTATCTATCCTGCTGCTCTTGTGTGGAGCTGCTGTCATTTTTGGAGGCAACAAGGGAACGAGAGCGTGGAAAAAGGGATGTCTGAAAAAAAAAAAAAGTCCTCTTCAGAAGCTGATCTAAATACTATAAATAAACCCTGGATTCTCTGTTTGGACACCTGTGCAGCTTATGCAAGAAATGACTGGCAACACTTTTGTTCATCCGTGTCCCCAACCCCTCCCTCTTCATCTTATCAACCCCTGAAACTTTGCATTTTATAAGATGCAGCACTGCCATTACGTCCTTAAGTTTGACAGCATTACAATTATAAAAGGGGTCCGAAAAGGGTGACCTGACTTTATTTTGAGGACACCATTTTCTTTTTTCTTACCCAAAATGTTTTTATTTTATTCCAGCGTTCCCTCTGAAAGACATTTGCCATGTGAAAAGGACAGCATTTTTTTTTTTAAACCGAAAAAAAGGGAATAATAATCTCCTTTGCATCTTTAAGTTATTGACTGGGACCAATTCAACACGGTTACCGTTTTTTAAATATTCATGTAATGTTGTTGAAAGTCTGTGGAGGATGAAAGAAAATAACTTTGGGAAGAGCCTTGCTTTTTTTTATGAGAAAAATAATATTCCTCCCATTATTCCTTTTCACATAGTCCATAAAACCAATTGAAATCCTGCTTTTATTCCATGTACCATTAACACGGGTACATTTCCTTATATTTGTTGTGACACGTCTACACATTAAGTCAAATGTATTCTGTAGTTATTTAAAAACACTGAATAATTGCACAAATGTCGAGTGTAACATATATTCTCTCTTAATATAGGAAATCTACTTAGATAACCTTAATTTATTAAATCCAGAGCATGCCAGTCATTCTTCACATTTATTATACCATAACCTGGTAATATTCTAGATATTGTGCCGTTATATAAAATGGAGCTCAGTACTGAGTGCCACCTGTTGTCCCAGAGACACGAGGACTGTGAGGATGTGGGGGACCCTGATGTAAACAAGACGAAAGTCTTTCTCTGGTCTGCATCCCCTTAACAATTGTATGTTTTGAGCTGTACTGTACCCAATATACAAACTGTTAATAAACTTTTCAATCAATCAGGACAGTCTCAACCCTACACTCTCGTCTCAACTACTGTACACAACACTCTGTACCACTTACTACACTACTAAAGGTGGGCGGGACTAAAAAGACTAACAAAGAAAGTGTTGTTACAGTCCTATGTCAAGTAAACCTCAAGTAAAAACACAACTTAATCACATAATAAACAGCGGGGTAATAATATTATGATGCATGTAAGATGTTCTGGCTCCGTGCCTGGTGCTCCCTTCTGTCACAGACCCACACACCAGCCCAGTCATTAACAGAATACAGTCGACACTCCAGTACAGTAGTGTCAGAGACTCTTCAGAGGAGAATGATTCCTCTGGGTCATTATTAGTCCATTAGATAATTAGCTTGCTCTGGCACACATCGCTGAGCAGCATGACTCAACTGTGACTGACATCAGCCATTCTTGTAAAACAGGACAACATCACGAGCCACTGGAAAATCTCTGTGACCATCAGAAAGAACAGGTTCTGAGAAGAAAAGAAAAGGAGCAGGGGGCTCAAGTTAACACAAGACACAGGATTATCCTCTTGTTAGCTCGATACTTTCACATGCTTAAACATCACATGAACAACTGCTCATGTGAGCACTTAAAACACATGCAATTTCACCTGCATGAACACACTCGCATACCTATTCCACTTCTACTTTGAGCATGAATTCCCCTCAGCCTATACGTGACCGTGTGTACGAGAGGGAGCAGTCAGGCTGTTGAAAGAGGCCAAGCTGGTGGACCAGAAGACTCCTGGTTCAATAACCTAAAGGCGACGCTGCTGTGAGACGCAAGCATTCAGCTGTGTACGGGAGAAATAGGTAAACAGCTTCCTCAGTGTAAAAGCAAAAGGGAGAAGAGCTACCACTCAGACTTTAAACCTGGGGAAATGTCCTTTCTAGCCTCAGTTTGAATGAAAAGCACTAGTCAAAAGCAGAACAGAAAAATTAATGCGTAGCGCATGGGCTGCCGATCTGAAGCCGAACAGAATGTGAATGACTTAAGAGGTCAAGCGTGTTTGAACTGCACAGCGCGGAAAGTGCCCTGTTGCAGGTGCTCGTGCCTGCTCTCCCCCCTCAACTGCATTGTTCAACTGTTGGCATGCAAGGGAGAAGCAAAGCGAGGTCAGTTTCCATTATGCACCGCAGCATAATCCGCGTTTGTGTAATTCCCTTTTAAAAAGCCTCCTTCTGGTGTTTCCCTGGAGTTGACAAACTGCATTCCTACATGGACTTGCCGCCACCAGCCAGCAGATTTACCCTCTAGATGCCTCCAAATTTCCTGACCACATTCACCAAGACTCACAATACACCATCCACACATTTGCCTAAAATCCTTTTGTGTTTTCTCCAGCAGCAGAAGTCACACTCTACCCACCAACAGACATTTACACCAAAGCAACAGTGCAAGCTTTCGCAGGGTGACGACGCCTCCGCGTCGGGCCACAGTCACCCACAGTTCCTCCTCGCCCACGCCACTGTTCCAGCCTAACATGCAACATGTGCACCCTCCCTGACTGAGCAGATTAGTGCCATATCTAAAACCTCTACAATCAAATCCTGTCGGATTAATTCATAGTACAAACCAAGCCATACTAAAACCTTTGCTTTGTTGTTCACTTCTACATTTTGCCCTGTCGCAGTCTACTTCTATCAGGCCAATTATGCCACTCAAGTCGGAGTTTTAAATATGGTATTAGAGCATCTTTATTAAAAGCAAATGATTCCTCATTAGCCACAGGGGAACATATGATCTAATATTCTGTGTCCTTAAGTTAAGTCAAACACACATCTCTGATCACATTCCTCACAGCCTTGACTTTTGAATTCAGTGATACAACATTTTGTTCCAGAGAGTTATTGCAACTTCTTAAATTTAGGTTAAAAAAAGTAAAGAGTGCATTTGTTCCATTTGTTATGGGACCGCTACAGGGGAAACGCATCTCAAGGGGTGGTGTGACTCGAGGTCTCCATGTGACGGTTAAATAACAGTAACCAGAGGATGCATCAGTCCCTTGCTCAGTGTTTTAGCTCTCTGTACTTTATAGGCATTCGTTGCAATTCAGCAGAGGCACAACAACTGTTAGTTTAGGGGTAATTCGTCAAAGGCCAATAAAAGAGACACTAAGTTTTGCACGGCCAGATACGGCTCAAGAAGCTGACTCAGATAAGGAAATATATGATACATTATGATGTGATATGAATGATAATGGGACACATCGACGTCTGCACTCAGTGCGTACGTCTGTACGTAATGTTACTTTGATCCGGTTACTTATGTTGTGGCAGATATTTAAGTAAGCTTTCTTAATGCTAATGTTATATTAGTCAGATTGCTCTGAAAATGGGAGGTGATATTTTATAAATGTTCACGACGTTCACGCCGGCCGTCTTTCCTGCAATGGCAGTTTTTCTGTATTTCCTCTATCCTGTAATATGACTTGATAGCTTTAAACTCCGCACACTGAGCTCTGATTGGTCAGCAGCGGTGCTTTCACTGAGTGAACACAGGAACCTAACCTGCTCCGGACCAGGTTTGCCGTTCAGCATAAGTTACCATGGAGATCTACCCCGGTAAGAAATGAACCAGCGTCGTAGGACCGGAAACCCAGAGTTAACCCTGAAGTTACTTCGCTGAGTGAAAATCCGGCTTCGTACACTGAACAAAAATGCAACACTTTTGTTTTTGCTCCCATTATTCATGAGATGAACTCAAAGATCTAAAACATTTTCTATATACACAAAATAACCATTTCTCTCAAATATTGTTCACAAATCTGAAAGAAAAAAAAAATCAGTGATAGTGAGCACTTCTCCTTTGCCGAGATAATCCATCCCACCTCACAGGTGTGGCATATCAAGATGCTGATTAGACAGCATGATGATTGCATAGGTGTGCCTTAGGCTGGCCACAATAAAAGGCCACTCTAAAATGTTCAGTTTTATCACACAGCACAATGCCACAGATGTCGCAAGTTTTGAGGGAGCGTGCAATTGGCATGCTGACAGCAGGAATGTCCACCAGAGCTGTTGCCCGTGAATTGAATGTTCATTTCTCTACCATAAGCCATCTCCAAAGGCGTTTCAGAGAATTTGGCAGTACATCCAACCGGCCTCACAACCGCAGACCACGTGTAACCACACCAGCCCAGGACCTCCACATCCAGCATGTTCACCTCCAAGATCGTCTGAGACCAGCCACTCGGACAGCTGCTGCAACAATCGGTTTGCATAACCAAAGAATTTCTGCACAAGCTGTCAGAAACCGTCTCAGGGAAGCTCATCTGCATGCTCGTCGTCCTCATCGGGGTCTCGACCTGACTCCGGTTCGTCGTCGTAACCGACTTGAGTGGGCAAATGCTCACATTCGATGGAGTCTGGCACGTTGGAGAGGTGTTCTCTTCACGGATGAATCCCGGTTTTCACTGTTCAGGGCAGATGGCAGACAGCGTGTGTGGCGTCGTGTGGGTGAGCGGTTTTCTGATGTCAATGTTGTGAATCGAGTGGCCCATGGTGGTGGTGGGGTTATGGCATACCATAACCCCACAACCACCATGGGCCACTCATGCGTAGGCAGGCGTATGTTATGGACGACGAACACAGGTGCATTTTATTGATGGCATTGTGAATGCACAGAGATACCGTGACGAGATCCTGAGGCCCATTGTTGTGCCATTCATCCACGACCATCACCTCATGTTGCAGCATGATAATGCACGGCCCCATGTTGCAAGGATCTGTACACAATTCCTGGAGGCTGAAAACATCCCAGTTCTTGCATGGCCATACTCACCGGACATGTCACCCATTGAGCATGTTTGGGATGCTCTGGATCGGCGTATACGACAGCGTGTTCCAGTTCCTGCCAATATCCAGCAACTTCGCACAGCCATTGAAGAGGAGTGGACCAACATTCCACAGGCCACAATCAACAACCTGATCAACTCTATGCGAAGGAGATGTGTTTCACTGCGTGAGGCAAATGGTGGTTTTCGGACCCCCCCCGGACCCCCCCCAATAAAGCAAAACTGCACATTTTAGAGTGGCCTTTTATTGTGGCCAGCCTAAGGCACACCTGTGCAATAATCATGCTGTCTAATCAGCATCTTGATATGCCACACCTGTGAGGTGGGATGGATTATCTCGGCAAAGGAGAAGTGCTCACTATCACAGATTTTTTCAGATTTGTGAACAATATTTGAGAAATGGTTATTTTGTGTATATAGAAAATGTTTTAGATCTTTGAGTTCATCTCATGAAAAATGGGAGCAAAAACAAAAGTGTTGCATTTATATTTTTGTTCAGTGTAGTACAGGCCTCAGGGCTATCTTAATGTGATCTATCCTTCTACAAACAGTGGCTTAATTAAAGTGAGCTTTAGATGTTGCAAACACTCAGCATAAAACAAAATGCCTCCTATAATAATTGTTATCCGATCGAGCTGGGATGCACAGTGAATGCGTTCCCCTGGAGGGGTTCACAGCCGAGCTTATCTTTGGCTGAATCATCAGTTCTGGACAAACAACTTCCCGGGGAATTTGGACAAACCCACAGATCTGTGATACAAAGATGATTCTCACTGAGAGTTGGAAGCAAAGACTTATGTTAAGTTTGTGGGAAATCTTCGGGTGATAAATAAGATTGTCATACTCCAAAATGTTGTCTCCTTCCACAGACACCATGCAAATCCATTCCAGATGACAACTGCAACATGAACAATAAGTCAGACTGTCTTTTGAACTACAAAGACAAGTGTGTCAAATCATGCAAGATTTTCATATTGATGATTTCCAGAGTTGTGTTTGTTGAATTGTTTGGATATAACTGACCATGAATCATGTCATCAAAGAGCTGATTGTGTGATTCCATGTGACCAAACACCACTTGAGGCACTTTCTTCAAACTGATGCAGAGATTTTACTCGTCTTGTTTGAAGATAATTGTAGTATGAGAGAAATAAAGACCTTTTTGAACCTTAAAGCATGGAGAAATGTCACAGTAGAGGCAGAACATACTATAATGAACATTACTCTACGTATGATAGGTCAGTCAGGGCGGCTCATGCTGTTGGCGACTGGGCGAAACAAAGCAACTGGTCAGTTTAGGTGCCTGAAATCTATCACGGGAATATTCACCAGACCAAGGCCCAGGAAACAAAGAGTCATATGATCATATCACGGTGACGAGGCAGAGCAGTGGAGGGATCAGAGGAAAGGAAACTAGAGCCGTTGAGAAATGTGTGGAATGTGAAGTTCAGTCTGGTGCCTCCAGTGCCGAAGACATTTGAAAGAAAAAAAATAAGGTAATCCTAAAGGATTAGGAAAAAAACTTCAAGCACATAATCTTGTCATTTGGCACTCATTTCAATAAGGACCCACTGTGACTGAGAGCTTCACCATCAAATGGCCACAATACTGAATAGTGTAGAGTCATTAGTGTAAACATTTTAGTTTTTAATGTTTATATGTATAAAATAGGAGGTACCAGAATCAATGGTTCACTAATCCCTGATGGATGCTTCCTGCTGTGACAAAACTGGTACGTTTTTAAATGACTTCCTAAATCGTCTGCATCCTGGTGTCATCCTTTGAGTGAGAGCCAAAAGATATAGTAATACAAAATCAGAATATTCAGTTGCACATAATGTAGCAAATTAGTTCAACAGGTTTCCTTTCAATATAAATTGCCCCTTCAAGGCTTAAAATATAGAGGCTTGAAAGAGCAGGTCAATCCTGTTCAGCCATTTAATATGAAGGAAGTACAAACTGTATACGTATCATATGTTGCTAAAAGTACTCCGAGCCGTTTTAATACACTGTCATGCAGGATCATATAGAGTTAAATGAACCATGTGTTTGTAAAACACTAAGAATTTCCGATGACATGGCTTTGCATTGCTGCCGCTACATTTCAATCAATAATTTCATAAGAAACGCAGTTTAGGATGTGAGCCGTGTCAGTGAAACTGTCAGCATAGAGTCTAGTTGTCTAATTATAGCGAATGCTGCTTCCTTTAAGCGTACCAAAGACGCTTCAGCATAATCAATACCCAACCCTTTTAATAGCCTTTTCAGCGCAAGTATTCTCAACTGAGTCAGAGCAATAGAGACCCAATCAAAGCAGGATATCATTTTAAAAACGTTCAATATTAAGCCCTACTTTGAGATTTTATCAAATGTTATTAATGCGTTTGTCTTGGAATAAGACATCCTTTGAAATAGTCTGCCCATAGCAGTCTGTGTTTCTGACGTTGAATTGTTCCCAGCTTTTGAAATTAGAGATATTGACTATCTACAGACTGTATCTCATGGAGGAAAATTGCTCATTTTAAGCCATATTAATTAATTAATTAATTAATTATTTGCAGTTTAACAAGCTGTTGACAGCATTAAAACCTCATAATGTTATGGCAAACATGTTCGCAAAAAATTGCCTATTCATAGATGAAACAACCTATTCATTCATTTGCAATAGTGTTTGTCGGCATGAGGAATGCACGTCTCATACTGTACGTTTAGCTGGTTTTGTTCCTGGGGGAAAAATATGGCTCTTTAGCTTCTAAATGCTTTATACGTTCAGTAGATAGTCGCTAACTGAGCTTGACTGCTGTTTGGTGTTGGGCAGGTAGAGTGTAGTGGGATATTCAGGGCATTTTTGTTCGGCGTAAAACTAAAACAATGACCTGATAGACGCTAAGATGCTCTGTGGAGCCGAGTGACGATCTGTTGGTACATCACTATGTGGGACCTCTTATGAAACACAGTCAGTCATCTTTTGTAGGTTAAAGCACGTTGATAGTGAATCTTTAATCCCAAAACATACCTGGTGCTGAACAGTTCTTCTGCTCCGTTTCGTTGTCTGGAACTGAGGCCATTAGCCGTCTTCCCCAGTGTTCGAGGTTCGGATGTCCCTCCACGATCATCCCATGGCCTGCAATGGAAAACAGAAGCTCTGCTTATCACACATTCAACATGAATAAAACAAGCTTGTCGACAAGTATGCACATTATATCACACGTCATGTTGGAGGTCAATGCTAAATATCTGCAGAGACAATTCATTTGTTATGCTAGGAAACCTCGACACTCCATTTTACATATTGAAACTCATTAAAACTAACATGGCTGCTCGAGCACAGAGTATGTTTCATGACCCAACATGTCCATGATCACGGTACTTAATCCAAATAAGGTTGCTTTGCTCTTAAAAGTTTTAGACATGACATTTTCATCCGGCGTCAGCAATCACACAGCAACATGTAGCTGCCGTGCCATTACTGTATGTTTCAGGGCGGGAGAGTGCGAGGAGGAGCGTGAGTTTCATTTCTCATTAAACTGCTCTTAAGCCTCCATAATGAGGACATAAAAACTACTGCTGTCCCAAATGTATTATGTAAAATCAGTCCAACGAGTTGAGCGGCGTTTTAAACATGCAATTTTCATAATATATCACACAAATTTGATGTTGAATTGACAAAGTAGTAACTTATAGCAGCATGATTAAACAGTATCGCTGTATACGCATTATGAGCGTCACTAGGGAATACCCTGAGGACAGATGGTCTGTGTTTGATATACAAGTTGTTCACGCTACCTGTTTGGAATTTCTTTGCAGGTTGTGAAAGACTTTGTAGCTGTCGAATCACATTATCTCAGTGTTAGGAAATGAATCGGTGTATGCTTGCTGATGAGTAATTGGGGACTGCAAACTAACGCAAACAATCTCATTACTTTCTCGATTCATTCATCAATGGTTTGGTCCAACAAATATAGAAAAAAAAATAACTTCCAAGGACAAATTATTAAGAAAAGTCTCTAAGGTACTGTTATTAAATTGCGTTTTCTGACCAAATGTCAATGTCAAAGAAAACCTAAATATACTGATATTTTACAAGTTTAAACTCAAGATGTATAGCATTTTTTGCGCAACAATTACAAACATTATTAATGGATTAAGTTCATTGCAGATTCATAATCTGATTTCATTGAACAATAAATGTACTTGTAGTTTCAACCCTAATTCAAAGTACATTAGAAACGACACATATTCACTTTGAGTTAATATTTAATAATAACTTTTGGTAGAATGATTTCTTGTGTTGTTTGAGTGAACAAGCTGTTAACCCAGCATGTCACACAGTTAATAAAAGTGTTTTTTTTCAGGAAAATGAGCAGTCTGTTTACACATCTAGCAGGTGGCATGTTAACAAGCGCCTGACAAACATAAATCAAATATCTTTTTAGGCACCCTGTCTTTTTCTACTCTCCAACCTTCAAGTACGTCCCTGTCTCAACTCAACTAACTGGACCAAATGTTTACTGACAGTCTTTATTAAATGGCTTTCAATCCAGTACAGTTGGACAGCCGGACAATCAGCAGGCGCTGGACAAGCAGACTGTACCGCAGCTGCTTCACACAGCTCTCAGATCCAAAAGACCAAACCCTCCAGTCATCGCTCCAACCTGTTCCTCCCCACTCACCAGCTCTCTCCTATAATGTCTCCAGTCTTTTGTTTCACTGTATTCTAGCAATGGTCAATGTAAAACCTGTCCTAATTTAAGGTGTGAATGGGGGGGGGGGGGACCTTCATTCTTTTCAGAGAAAGTTTGCTCAACAGTCAGTAACGCAACAGTAACGCAAGTCCTTGAAGAAGTTAGAGTCACCTGACCATAACTGTGAAATCATTTGTTTAAGACACAGATTCTTATAGTTTCCTGGAAGACAACAGACATGCATGTCTTTGAAACATGGGTCATTCGGTGCATGCTCTCTGTCAGGCATCTGATATGGAGAAACAATTAAGGCGTGATCTGTCAATACTTCTAGGCAGGCTGGGGGTAAAATATGGACCGCAGTGTGTTGTAGGCATGACTCACATTGATTTGTTGTCCAGGCTAATTCTTCATGTTCAATGAGCACAGTGTTTTTTTACAGCAGACACCAGTGGCACTGCTATGCTGCGTCCCGGGCTGACATTCTGCTCTCTTTAATGTTTTGTATGGGCTGTAGGACTATGAAGTGTAGTATTTTCAGGTTTTTTTAAATCATTTTAAATGTTAAAACATTTTTAAAAATCCGATACACTCCTACGCAAAAAAGGCAATCCCTAGACTGCATGGTACATGGTCTAGACCAAAACCTTGAGGCTTAGAGTTATCAAATCTGGAATAGCTTACCACAGACAGGCTAAATATTCTTTAAAACCACAGTCAATGATTTGTGGAATGCAAAAAAAGGGAGATATCCTCATTATCGTTTCAGATCAAAAAGATAATCTTCAGAATAGCCGCCCATGAAGGTTAACATACTGTGCGCACATTAAAGTTACTTTATAGATAAGCAGTATTACACTATATCCAACCTGAAATCATGAAAACCGCAGTTACATTCCAGAGACCAAATCTACTTTATAGCAGAAACAAAGGAATAAACCCAAATGGAATAAGGCTGTGAGCACTTTGAGACTACATTGAGGAGCAGAGGGAGACAACAAGCAACAATAGCACAGCAGTAATGTTGTCCTCCAGCTCTGTCCAATCAGCTCAGGACCAAGGACAACCATCCATCAATCTCTCTTTGTGGTGAAGACGCTTAAACGTGTCCACCTTCCTGCATCAGCGTCATCCCGCTGCAGCTACCTGTCAGAGCTGAGCCCTGCTTCTCATAAACACCTGTTATAGGCCAGCCTACGCCACACATACCCGCACACAGCAACCATCAGCATGCACGACAGCATGTTGCGCCCCACCCCTCTTTATGGAGATGTAACCCGGGAGTAGTACATCAAATCCCATCCATCTGGACCGTTCAGCACATCAACACTCCCCCCCCATACTACTATCAATCAAATTGGTGGCAAACACATGGCACAGGTTTTACGGTGACATGACAAATGCGTGTTCCTGTTGTGATGGATGAAAGATGAGAAGGCCACAGCTATTCAATTAGATCTCATTATGGCGAGGTTTGGGTCTCGTGGATTCAGAATGTATTTCTGGTTCTCTTCTCTTTTTCGTGTCACCTTGAATTCCCAGCACAACCACCACAGGACACAGGCTGGTATTCACAAGGAAAAACACCTTCTGTCAAATACCCCTGCATGAATATCACGGCATGGGTCAGGCAAACTTGATTAAATGAAAAAAGGCAAGCCATTAGTGACAGAGGAGGGCTTACTTTGGCTCCCAGTGCCTGCCTTTGGAGATAAGAGATTTGCACTCGACTGTATGATATCATTCCAGAATAATCTTTTAAGCCTCTTGTTGTTTTTTAATGTAATTAATAAAAACTCCCGATACATCAGTTAGAGATCTGCGGCCAGGCAGGAGTTTTATTCATTCATTTATTTAACAGGGACAGTGCACATTAATGAACATTTCTGTAAATGTGCCAGAGTTAGCCAAGAGGCTATTTTTCATCTGTAGTCCCTGGACAGATTTTAAAAGTCAACCTTGAGTTGTGGGGAATTTACAGCTACTTTCAGGCCCGGGGCCTAAGTGGTTGCAGATGGACAGATCACAGGACAGGCCAAGGTCTGCTGAGGCATAGGGTTAGAAACACTTTGAGGGGGGGGGGTACAGACCAAAATTCAAGATGACACAGTTTTAGTGTTCCCTGCACTGTTCTGGGGGGGGGGTAGTTAACCTCTGATCCCATTGCTGTGTCAGATATCATTCTTCACCAGCAAAATATCAAGGTTAGCTTACATAACTGTGTGTGCGTGTGTGTGTGTCATTGTTTGCACCACCCGGGGTAAGAGTTTTGACATGTGTGCATGGGAGGGCATGTGGTTTGGTGTGTGTGTGCCTGGATGGGGGAATCACACGCATGATCACCCCTCGAGCATCAAGCTATGAATATTGTTACATTCAGCAAGCAAACGTGTCCCAGTGTTTATCCTCACTCACCCTCCACCCCCACCCTTTAAATGACAGTCAGTGGCCTCTGCGTAAAATCACCATCCCTCGATGGCCATGCGAAACCTAGAAGCGTGATGATGCGTGTGTGTGTGTGTGTGTGTGTGTGTGTGTGTGTGTGTGTGTGTGTGTGTGTGTGTGTGTGTGTGTGTGTGTGTGTGTGTGTGTGTGTGTGTGTGTGTGTGTAGCCCCGGGCCAGGCGTGATGATGCCAGCATTAACACCATCCTGAGCTCCGGTGTAGTGAGACCGAGAATGCCCAACAAGAACAACAAGATAGGGCAGGAAAAAATGCAAAGCGCAAACAAACCACAACCAAATTGCTTTCGTTCTGGGATCGGTTACATGATCGCTGTGTGCATGTGGAGCAGGAGGTGTGCGTGATTATGAGCCTGCCTCTCAAATTAAAAACGTGCCGCTGCCACGGCGCGCACACTGCGGCATACGGACAAACAGACGCATGTACCCAACACTGAGATAAAAGAAAGATACTGTAACGTGACACTAACATGTGCAGCTCACTTTTTCGACTGTCAGGAGTACAACAAACGCATCCTGGGCCATTTGCTGCATTTTAATATATCTTATAATACGTGTGGACAACCATCAGAGGCATCGCTTCCTCACTTTCGGTCTGCTACTATATGAACATGCAAACAAATGTAACGCTCTCATCCAATGCCCTTGAGAATAATGCTGTTCATGTGATCGATGCTTTATAAAGTATACTGATGAGTGTGTGTGTGGGTGCATGATTTCACTGCAGATTTCTGAGTCTTTAGCTCCTTCCCCAGCTCCCTGTGCCCCGGTGCATCTCAGCAGTCTCCTCCCCACTCACCTGTCTTGGTCAACAGCGCCGACATGCCCCACGCCAGGAAAAGGGCACTGCAGATAAAGCACACCTGAACGAAAAGCATCTCCCTCCTCTTACGAACTTTAAATATCTTCGAGATTATTGTCTTTTTGGACGCGCTCACGGTGTCGGTGTCGTCCCGCTCCATGCTTCTCAGCTCGGCCGGTGGCCACTTTGTTTGCGTCCTTGAAAGCCAACAAAACTGCCGCCCCGCTTGCCTTCTTCAAACGGAACACAGCCGGGATGTGCTCCTCATTTCAAGCCGTCCAGGGCGCAGATGGAGAGTAGTGGAGCGGACAGTTTCTCCCCCCTTTTGCTCGTCTCCAACGAAGATGCCTTTCAGCTGCTGGGACCGGTGGGCTGGGCAATGACAAGGCGGTCAAATTCACCAAATGTAACTCAATTCAGCGATGCTCCTGAATTCGGCAAGAGGAAGGGTGTCGGACGCGCTCCCATTGCAACGTGTATCCTGTCCCGTCGAGAAAAGCACACACATCAGCTGCAATATCCTCACTCCGTGTAGTTTATGTGTTTGGCATCAAATGCGTCAGCGTACACAGCCATGAACGTGGGGTCGCTCAGCTGCGCCGGATTGCAAACTCCACGCACCTGCGTCTGTTAAGTGAAACCAATCTGTGTTCATCAAGGTTAATTGTTGAATTCGGCCAGCAGTCGTGCAGCTCGCCTCGCTCGGGCGCCTCCCCCTTCACATGGATTCCTCCTCGGTGCAGAACAAGCTGATGAGAGAGAGGACCATCAGCCCCCTGTGCTTCCAGCTGCCCTCCCACTATGCGCCCTTTCAAGGAGACCGGACTTTCCCCTGAATGCATGTGCAAACAGCTTTTTAAATAATGCTGTTTTTTATCTCCACTGTCTGGATTGACACCTCATCGATCGGCCCGGAGATCTCTCACGTTATTTGCACCAGATCAATCGCACAGGTTGGATTTGTGCGACCAGGCAAGCCCATCATGCTCCTCAAAACAACACTAGTCTTACTGTTATGAAACCAAATCCATATTTTCTAAATCCCAAACCCCTTTAATAACTGGCCTCCAAATCACCTGCTATCCTCATTTTGATATCTTGCTGGATAATTTAGGTTATAGATCTTCAATCTCAAGGGCATTAGTACCTCCCCCCTTCCCCTCCCTTTGAAATCTATAACCTTGAAATAATTTCTCTCTGCCTTGAGATTTTTTTTGCCAAGATTGTAATAGTTTGCCTCCAGAAAACAGCTATTGGACCTGCACATACTAGATATGAATAATGTATTGAGGAGCTTTTAGTCAGTGTGACAGCTGTAGATTTAATGTGGGTAAAATATGTCAGTGGTCACTATAAGGTAAATAATTACCATTATAAAGGGGGGTGGGAATCAATTCTGCTGTGTATTCAGAAAAGCACTCAAGAGTCCAACTTTCCTTTTATGTCATGAATTTTCCCAAAGATATGTCAGCTTGAGATGTAAAGGTTGGACTGTTTTAATCCTCCACTACACCTCTGGTTTGTGATCAATAGTTGGAATCTCTGAAAAATGACACCCAACAAGACAATGGGTGCTTCAGTTCAAATCAAGGTGTCATTGCTCACCTATTGGTGTTAGCTTTCACCTGGAGCTGTCACTTTTTGATACAATAAATAATTGGACAGTTTCATTCCTAGACTCCAAAATGACTAACGTCTCTTCTATAATCATACTTTCATATTTCATATATATATACTTTGATATAAGTTATTATGAAACCGTCAAATAATGTTGATGTAAGGGACAATTCACCACAAACAGACTTGATACTCCCGATATATTATCTCTTGTATCCATATTTATTTTTTGTTGTACTGTTTCCTCCCATAAGAGAATGATTCAAAGTATTTTAAATGTTGCAGCAGTGTTGGTAATAAAAGCCATGCTGCACATCTCCTGTTAGTATCCAGCTGTATTTATAGTCTGCCCCCAGAAAATAATTAAGTCTCTTCCCATTAGTGAACTTTTAATAGTGTAGCCGCATTCAATTAAAAGCAGAGGATGTTTCCACTCCCAAGAACTTAAATGAAATAGTTCCACATTTTGGGAAATATAAGCTTGCTTTCTTAGAAACCTACAAAAAGTGACCAAAGAAGATTTACACTGTAATGTTTTTATAAGTTAGCTTAGTTTAGCACGACTGGAAACAGCTAGCCTGGCTCAGTTTGAAGTTAACAGAATCGGACCAGCAGTTGGAAAGCTTATATGTTGATTCTGTACAAAGCCCATGTGTAAAAATTACAACTTGTGGTATTACGGGGAGTCATGTGCTAGACTGTTTGTTGGTCGTGTGTTTATAGTATAATAGGTTTAGTGGCTTTACTTAGTGGGCGGACTCTAATTTTGAGAGTAAATTAAATCTTTTCATCTAATTTTCATCAGTCGCAGTAAAACAAGCTTCAATGGGTAATGCATTTCTGTGCTTTAATCAAATGTCATTTCATTATTTTGTTTTGTAGCTTTGCGATTTCACTGATTTTATGAACTGTAATTAATCTTGTAACTTGACGCTTTGGCAATGCGCTTGTTACACTCATGACAGTAAATCATATTGAAATTTGATGTCAATACTTGAAAGAGGCAAGTCTTTGATTCTTGGAAAGAGGCCCATCTTAGGTTGATTGACACGATACGTTCAGTGTTTATAAGAAACATGTGAGCTCAGATTACATCAGCGTATGAACAGAAAATGTTTCAAACGATTTTCTTCACATGGCCTTTTAATAATTGGATGAGATGTTGTTATCTTAAGCAGACAACCAATGATAGTGGGGTTGTCTTTAAAAGGCTATAAAAAAATTACTTTTATGATATTGTTGCCTCTTCTATTAAGCGAAAAAATATTGAGCTTATTTCAATGTGTGTCGAGTGTTTTACAGACAACAGTGCTGTCTTGAAATCACAGTGGGACTTGTAAAGCTGCAGGGAAAAAGCTACTATATTATCCTACATTGCCTACACTTGAATACCGTAGAGATGCCTACTTGCCCAAGGAAACTTCAACATGTCATCTGCAGAGTTTGGGGATCGATCCTCTGACCCTCTAATTGGCTGACACCTGTTTACCCCTGAGCCACCCTCCAGCTCACCTTAATTGCCAAGATGACTGACAGGAGAGGTGCCGCGCCCTCTTAGCCATCTGCAGCTTGAAGAGGCTGAAACAGCGAGTCAACTTTTTACAACCACACATCTGCTGTCCACTTAAGCAAAAACCGAGCAGCATGTAGGGGTCAAAGGCCACACACTCCAACGCAATCTCCCGCAGACCGAGGTTATGTAAGAGCAGGGCAGTCCCTGTCTGTGGCACACCTCCAAAAACATTACCCATCATCTCCGAGGAGCATGCGAGACTCTGTGTGGGCTGCTTTAAGAAGGGGAGGCGTTGCAGGGCTTTTTGAATCCCTCGCCAGGTCTTCATCCTGCAGCTTGGATCTTCTGCAGACGCACAGACGTACACATCGACATGTGTGACCCGAGCCCATGCCAAGGGATTAGTCCCCTTCAGGCCCACTGCCCACACAGCAGGCAGGCAATTGGGGATCTGTGCCAGGGCCTGCTTACAGAGATTTATCCACTGCTTTACACTCCCTGGCTCGGTCAAACATACATGGCCTCCTTTGCCTCCTGCAGGACGAAGGGAAATGATCTGCAGCAGAGATAATAACGTGTGTGAACTGTGGTTTTAGCTGCCGGGAGACGGCAAGGGATTGGCTTTGTGGGAGTGTTTTAATGTGGGCAGATGTCAAAGGGAGCAGTCAGTGGGATGTACATGTGTTGTTTGATATAAATGCCAAGCATGTGTCACGTCCTTGCGCTGCAGATCACTAATGACTAGATGTCAAGGGTGTTAACAATGAACTGTGTGTGAGTGTTGCACAACAATTGACTCAGCGCTGCTCATGTCAGCTACAAACTCCATTATTGCTGCAATGATTCATGCGGTTTATTCGCTGGTTCAATGCAGTGATTGTTGTATTCATGGGCGGTGGTGGTGAAGTCCATAGGGAGTTGGCTTGGCAACTGGAAGGTCACCAGTTCAAGTCCCGGAAAGACCAAGTGCTACCGAGGTGTCCCTGAGCAAGGCACCGTTCCCTACACGGCTCCCCGGGTGCCGTACATAATGGCAGCCCACTGCTCCTAACACTAGGATGGGTCAAATGCAGAGAAACAATTTCGTTACATAGTACCTGTACTACGTAATGACAATAAGTTGAATCATCATCATCATCATTTGCTGTAAAGTGTCTCTACTGTAGGCTATTTTTATTATATGTACAGCACTTTGGCTCAACCAAAAATCGTTTATAAATGTGTTATATAAATAAAACTTGATTTGATTTGATTTGATTAAGATTCAGCAAAACCACGACACGGTTTACACAATGTTTCTATAATTGTGGGAATACTTTTTCCAATGCATAATGTGTTGGTTTTGAAAGCTACTCACAGCCTGTTCCACTTAACGAATACACTGTAGAAGGATTTTCCCTACGCTGTCAGAGGTTTGTATACAATGGCTGATACAGAGCGGAGTAACTAATTGATTTCACTGGAGTGATGATTATCAACTTCAACCACATGAATCCATTTATTCACGGTACAGTATAACGTCTTCAATAATATCCCCTTATCTTCCATCAGCAAATTGATTTTTTTAAAGTGTGTTACACAATCTTCAATGTTCAAATTATAGTATTTATAAAGCACAATTCACTAGAAATCATCTTATGCCTAGCTTTGGGTCACAAACATGAAATAAACATTGCTGCAGCCACTTACTTTAGAGTCAAAGTTGCTATCTTTATGTCACTTCTTTATTGTTGTTACTGTAACACAGTGTGACATTAAAAAGACTGCAAAACAAAAACAGGAAGTACCAAGCCGCACTTATTTAGGTAGTTTAATAATGATGTCTTTAAAGTAACTGACTCATAAGTACCGTTGCCAAATCTAGCTGTTTGAATACAGACAATTCATGTCAGTGTATTGTTATTTTTGGAGTATATGTTATTGAAATAGCTTTTTATGCCTCATCTCTCCTAAGTTCTCCTTTTATCTCCAAGTTTAAAGAGGCCCTATTATGCTAATGTACAGGTTGCATATTTGTATTTTGTGCCTCTACTGCCACATGTTTACATGCCTTAATGTTCAGAAAGGGAACACTATAAAAAAAAAGCATAATTGGGCCCCTTTAAGCCTTTAATAAATGTAATTATATCATTTTGAAAACACTGATATTACCCTGAATGTCACTTTAAATTCTCTGTTTTTGTTGATATGACACAAAGGATACAAGGACAATGGGAACACAGTATGTCCTTTCACAGTGTTTGCACAGTGCTGGGATATCCCATGTATTGTATAAGTGGGGCTGATTCTGCTGAGGTGGGTTAGTGTTGGATAGAGGTGACTGTGAGCCAAAGAAGGAAGTTTGACACCTTCAATTAATGCGCTGCTGGCATTGTTACTAATATTTTACTAATGATCTGAAGCAAGTAAACAGATGGCGGGAGAAATATCCCATCCTCTTTTTTTTTCTTTCTCAAACTGCCAACTATTGCAGAGTCTACTTTACCAGGTTGGTGTGGATAGTACAGTACAAGCTGGGCACACACATACACAGTAACATATCTCTGGAGACCTGGAGATTTTTACTCCTTGCATAAGCTCTTCAGTTAGCTGGAGGGAAAAATTAAATATTAATCCTGAGTGTTGAGCATTCTGGGGTAGCACTGCAGGTTTATTTGTTTGCCTGTTCAGGTGTGAAGAGTAAACCGGACAGAGAGGAGCAACAGAGAGTCTAATCTGTGCATTCTGGAGGCAGCAGGCATCTCTCTCTTCATCTTCCGGGATTTCAAAAAAACTCACCCATACAGCTGTCGTCAGCAACTCAGTCAACCCGAGACATCCAGCATCTGTACAAAATATTATTCATGCAGGCGCTTTTTATACTGTAACTACGTGACATGCAGGTGTATCTGCACCAGAGCAGTGGCGGTTCTAGACCAATTTGACTGGGGGGGCCACTGGGGGGCCAGTTATTTTCTGAGGGGGGCACAATAAATGCAGGACGAAAAAGAGAACTAGACAGTATGAAGTAATTGTGCATAAGAAAACAATGCAATACAGTTATTGGTATTTGTTTCAGTACACTTATTTATTTCAGATAGATCTTATAGTTATTACTGTTAGCTTCAGCTTAAGTTATAGTGCAATGTTTGCACTAACACCATATTTATATAAAAATAAAGGCAATGAACACAGTTACATCTCTACTTTACATAAGGGTGTCTGCACAATCTCACATTACAGCAACAAAATCCTGCGGATTTTGGCAAACCGAGTACAAGAAAATATACATTTAAAAAAAACAAAAAAACTTTTCATTGTTAGGGGGGCCACAGGGGGGTCAGAGGTCAGTGTTAGGGGGCACTGGCCCCCCTTGCCCCCCCCTAGAACCGCCCCTGCACCAGAGAACAGCATATTGGTCATTTATGTGCGTTTCATTCCAGCTGGCTTTGATTTATTTCTTTTTCTAGTGCCAGAGTGATGTACAGTAGTGGCTTCTGACTGCCTTTACTGGAAAACATACTTTTAAATGTTTGGTGCATTGACTCAGTACATGATGTGTAGAAGACTTCTGCTGGATACAGTATATATGATGCAACACCATACAGTGCCATGTTTTATATGCTGCTTTTGTTGAGCTTACCTTATTGGTCATGCACATCTGTGGCTGCTTTTATCTGTTGAGGAAGTCTGTGAAAATATGAACGAGATCCTGTAAAGGCAAGTAAGAGGACCTAAATGTGTCTATTATGCTACTTCTTCTTCAATATTCTGGTGTCAAACTCTTTTCACAGCTACACCAAACCTTTTTTTTTTCTTTTCCTACAAACCGCAGTGCACCTATCTAAACACCTCCCTCATCCTCTGCACCAAACAGATCCATTCAACTTTTTAAATGTGTATTCATTGTAGCGTGAGCATCAGGACTGTGTGAAATTGGATGAAGGCTTTAGTGGCTAGAGGAAAAAGACTATATCTGAGAGAGACTTGGCCTTTTGTAATGAGCCGCACATAAATAACATCATTAGTCTTTTGTCTGCAGGGCACAAAAGGAAGGTTATGCAGGCAAACAGCCATCTTTCCCCCTTGCAAAAAGCAGCAAAGAGTCCAATTCAGACTGACCACGGAGGGCATGCCAGCAGAAACATGCAGCCCATTTATTCTGGGAAGATAGCATCAGAGTTAGAGACGCAGGATACAAAGTCTAATATAAGGCAGGAGCCAGGAGAGCGAGGGTGAGTTCCTCTACTTCATTCACTTGGAGGGCTGAGGACGTGTGCAATAAAGTCAATGAGCCAGTAGATTTCCCTGCTGTGTGACTTCATCACCCCACACACCTCCATACTGGACACACAAGTTATAGGTGCTGTGTGGTGGGAGGGTGAGTAGGAGTTGTTAATGTCATACAGTCTTATTATTCATAAGCAGGCACGAGGACTGGAACATGCTTTTTTGATGGAAAAGTTAGCAGAAATGTTTTTTTTTAAAAGTGGCACTCCAACCATTTTTAACATTCAGGGGAGCTCATCATAAAGATAGTAAAAACAGCTGGTTCATTTCTCCTGTTAAAAGGTTTTTTAAATAGGCCGTATTATGCTTTTTCAGGGTTTTCCTTTCCTTTCATGTGTTATTTAGGTTTTGGTGAATGTTCTGCAAAGGCAAAATCCCAAAGCTCCCGACAGAGGGATGTTTTCTAACCAAAAATCCTAAATTGTGGTTATTGTCCAATCTGTTTTCAGCAAGAATCTGCCTCAAAGAGAATGTGAGTGACAAAAAGCAAGGAAAGGAAAAATCAGTTGCCTGTGATTGGACATGATCTATCTTTCCCAGATGCTGCATGCTCACCTATATTGCACCTCAAGTTGAAGCAAGCAGATTTAATTTGGACTTTTGACCGAGGTCTGCAGCTCATTGCTCAGAGTGCTGGCATGTAAACTGAGCTGCACGAAGACAAACAGTTGTAGTGCAGAGTCACTCCTCTGGATTCACCCTCCTGGGCCTGGCCTCTTCTCGTTCTCACATCGACATCATTTCGCTGCGGATGATTCAGCTTTATTACACGTGTCATGCCAGAGAGTCATCCTCAGTTTAGGAGAGACGTCAGCAGGGGTAAACACGGAGAGCCGATCCTCTTCGTGTTTTCTAAGCTTGAATTAATCATCGGCAGGGTCTCCTCGTAGTTCTCAAGGTGGTGTCCGCCATGTCACATCAGATAAGGCCGGCTGCCTCTGAAGTGCCGAGCGGAAAGAGCAGGCCAGGCAGGATGCTTTCTGCTGACTGGCTGCAACCACATGTCAGCCTGAGTGCAGTTTGCTAAGAGGCTGATACTGCCCTCATCCAAGAACGTGTCTCCCGATCCTATTGCCCTCATCGCCTCAAGTTACGGACAACCAACTAGTCAGGTTTGTTTCTGCTCTGGGAGGAGAAGAATGCACTGTTTGTACACAAGCCAAGCAAAACAATCTCATGTGATCTGTCCTAAATATCCAGTCACATACACATGGTCACTAAGTCATCAAAAATGTCTGTGCCAGGGAGCCAGACAGCGCGAGTCCCCTGAATGCACCCAACAAAACGCATTGTTTCATCAAAAGGGAAACATGGCAGCTGCAGTATTGTGGATTGTGGATAATCTGGCAGCAAGTGCCTTCGTGGATTTGTACTCGTGAGCATCCCCGCTTTGTGGATGGGTGTGAAGAGCAGGTTGCATAAGAGGATCACCTCCGTAATGTTGTAATTCAGGATTCCTGCTCAACACAGCCCTTCTATGCGTGTCTTAAAGAGAGGGTGGGGAAGAGTGGTTCCTCCACTGAAGGACCATTACCACAGGAAGATGCTGGCACATGGGGATTACCCTTAGAGGCAGGAATTAGGGAAGAGGCGGGCGGAAAAGCGAAAAGGGCCTAGAGAGAAATTAAGATGTGTGGAAAGAAAATGAAAAGACTAGAAGTACGAAGGACCATGAACAGCATCCAAAAACCTTCTAAAGCTACTCTTAGGTTCTTCATTTTGTTTCAAAAGGCAACTCAACACAAACCGATTCTTGGAGAAATAATTAACAATGACATATTCAAATGGAAATGGCAACAGTGGTGGATTTGCAACCGTGTACGTTTTTGTGACAGTTTCATTGTACAGTTTACTGAGTGGGAGAGATTATGGCTGTCAGAAATTACAGATATGTCAGGCACAAAAAAGGGGGCTGGAATAATTGTCGAAAATCTCTTTTTATGCCTATTTTTCAAATGTCTAGAATGATTTAAGCTTTGGTTTCGTCTTTTACATTTCCTCAGAGGGTGATATGAAAGCATGACAATGGTAAACTCATGGAGGCATGACTCTTCCTATTCACTTCAACACCTGTGCCTGAGCTGGTGAAACAACAGTAATAAAGCTCCAGAAACTTAAATGTGACGTCCATTTGGGCCGAGTGACAAGTTTAATTTTTTGAGCAGGGTATCATGGGATTGTGGTGCCTTATGCTCTGTTTGAATATTGTCAGGTTTCATAGAAATGTGTCCCCCTTTCACATTATTACATTGATGTATTTGGCATTAAGTGGTCTGCTTAGTGAGTAAACCGGGAATTCAAAGGGGTTAAATCCATTCATCCTCCCGTCAGGAAGATGCTCCTTTTTTTGAGCACAGCTTTGTGCCAATGTGTATGTGGTGAAAGGCAAAGGAGGATGGGGGGTGATGGATTTATAGATTGGACAGATTGGCAGGGCACTTGTTGAGTTGAGAGCAGATCTCTGTCCGGCCTCCAGGGGGCAGAGCAGCCTCGGGGGGCGGAGAGTCTGCACTGTGCTCTGGGCTTAGCTGCTCGTTACATTAAAACAGGGGCTTCTGTGACAGAGTCAGCATTATGAAAGCTAAGAGGATTAGCTGATGGACATTTCTGGCGTTGTTGGTCAATTATGAAAATGAAAAGCAGTGACTGGGCAGGGCTCTGTGGCACAGAAGAGCTCCTCTCTCTCTCCTCATCTCACTCTATCCGTCACAGGTTAGGGAAGCTCAGGGGAGGGAGGGGCAGAAATAAATAAAAGGCACCATTGATGCAACATGAAAGTTTTCTGTGTGTGTGAGCCACGGATTAAAAAAGAGCATTTAAATTGTAATGTTTCTAAAGTGCAAAACTGTATGTTATGCAACAGTGTAAAAAAAACTAGCTCGCACGTCAGCCAGCCATCCGTGCTCGAGCCTAACTCCTCCAACCGTGCACACACACACACACACACACACACACACACACACACACACACACACACACACACACACACACACACACACACACACACACACACACACACACACACACACACACACACACACACACACACACACACACACACACACACACACACACACACACACACACACACACACTTCCACTGTCCTACTTGTGTGTGTACCCCCCTGTGATTGCTCAACAGCCAATCAGTGAGGGAGGAGTCTCCACCTATGATGCACGTGTGATGCTAGAGAGTGTGGGATGATGAAGAGGAGTTGTGGGGATGCTGGAGGAGGGGATATGTTTTGGTGTATCCATAAAAGTGGGAATCCGCAGCTGCCTGTGTTAAGGATCTACCTCTGGGGATTCACACAACGATGCAAACGTAATCAACCGAGTCAATGTGCCACCACGGCTGCAGCGGACACATCTCTCCGCCAATGACACCCTGCCTGTCCCCCACCCTCGCTGCATCCCCTCTTATCACCCGCCTCCCTAATACAGCGGTTAGACCTCACTGGGGCACAGCAGAGGTGATGCTGTATATCCATGTGTGCCTGAGAACGATAAGAAAACAAACTGCTGAACCATTTCATTTTTCTTTTTGCCCCGTCACCAACAGCCAGGGAGGTATATACAAAAAAAAAAGTGTTTTTGCTGCAAGAGAAATGTTGCCTGAAATAAAAAGAGAGGAGCAGTAATCCTAGCTCACTAGATTGCATGCTGAGTAATATTCAATCCCAGTTATCACTTCAGGGACAATGTCATCTCACCGCTGTATTACAGATGGTCCTGCTGCATGGGCAGATTTGATATGGGTATTCAGAGGCCGGTTAGAAGCAGCTGCAAAATGTCTCCATCTGGTGTTACTGCAGGAACTAGGTGACCTAGTAGGCAGTAAATGTTGTGTAAAACCCATCAAATCATTTGGTAGCTTCGGCAGTAAAACTTCCCAATTAGTTTAAGGAATATTCACGGCTATTTTACGCACAAAGACTAATTACTCTGGTTATTTCATGGGGGTTAGTCCAGTGTGTCCTATCTGGATGTGTGTACGGGTGCAAACCGGCCCCAAACATTCCCATTAAGAGAAACTCATTGCCGTTTTAAAAAACCCGATGCAAATAAAAAAACAAATGTGACAAAACGGATGCAAATGGAGTTACATCTTCACCAACGTGACAACACAAGCGCTGCATTTAGAAAACATTCAGTGTTTGTATGGGAATTGAAATTATATTTTAGTATAGGGTATAGGTTTATATATATTATCTCTTCTGTCATTTACCTTGAAGTCCTCTGTCATTTACATTGATGTCCAATTCTAGTGTAAATATATCCACATCAATTGAACCAAAGGAAAAAAGAAAGTATTGTAAATGGCATGATAACAATTTTACTGATTAGTGGGGAAATTGAGACGACAAAACACCTGTCAATGCTCAGTATGAGGCAAACTAACACATCTATTAAACAGTATATGGAGCAGTGAATGTGTGAGAAAGTCATTTTTTACAAAGCTTAAGAATTGTGCACACAATGTGAAGCCAAATTTAGATTCTTGACTTTACTCAAAAAGTATTAAAAGTAGTTAAAGGAGACATGTCATGCTTTTCCGGTTCAATACCCCAAATGCGGAAATCTGGGACAAACCTTTAACCGTGATGCGTATTTGAAAAACAAATCTGTTTTTAATGACAACAGGATGGGGGAAACACCATTTTTCCCATCCAGTGCATCAGGACTGTACAGAGGGAGGAGTTGATTACAAAGAGGTCAGTCCAGAGACAGCATCTGCCTCAATTCAGAGAGGTAAACTAACAATACAAAAAAGAAAAGAAGAAACATTATCTAGAAAAAAGAAAAATTATAAAAAGGGAAAATATACAACAGGGTTTGCAGTGAAACAGCTGGAGCCGCCCATAAGGCAGAGGGAGTGTGGTACACTCTGCTCCTCTGGGTAAAGTCCTCGTAAAGGATTGTCTCTGTACTGCCGTGGTTTGCTCTTCTGCTGCGTGTCCTCCTCCTCCTCCTTTTCCTCCTCTTCCTCCTCCTGCTGCTGCTGCTGCTATACCACGGCGTACTGCTGATACAGCAGCTCCCGGATCTTATAGTAGTCGTCACACAGGCATCCTTCCAGCCCGATGCGCCCGGCCTCCGTCTGGACAAAGATGCACAGGTCACACGGGTCCATTCATTAACATTTCGAACAACATGGTTCCACATTTTAACATATCAGATACAAGCCCTGCCCTCTAAAAAGAAAAATGCTGACCTCTGAAATAAATACGCTTCCAAATCATTCCCACACACTGTTCACAGACTTAAATGTGTAATGAAGCGTTCCACTTCAAGTTTTCCCGTTTAAAACACACACACGAGCACACACGAGCACACACTCAGCTCGCTTTGATCTCATTTTCTGGGTTGCGAGTTCTGGGTTTATTTTTAATTTCTTGTCAATTATGCATTTTGCTGGTGGTACCCTGGCTCCCTCCTACTTTTCCTTTAGTTGTTAAGTTCTGCCTGTGATTATTTTTATGTGCGTTTCTTCTGAGCCGAGATGTTTGTTATGCCACTGGGTATAAAAAAAGAAAAGAAGGAAATCCTATTTAGGCGGGCTGTATTAGTTTCCCTTTGTGTTTAATGTTCCTTTTTGGTGTTAAGCACTGGTATTTTATTGTAGAATGCGCAAGTAAATACACCTTAGCCTATAAACCATCAACAACCAGCCTAACACAGAACTAAGACACTGTTAACCCCAGGGCCAAATTGATTATTTGTAATGTTATATTATACAGGGATGCAAACTCATCAGGTATGAAGAAGGTGACAAGGATCCGAGCCCCCCAACACCACGGAATATCGGCTTTAAAATGAGGAATAACAGGATGTTAGCAGTCAGAACAACTAAAGCAGCAGTTAGTAATAACAGAAATGCCAAAGAGTCACATCTAATAGAAATATATAAAAGCATTTATTTTAATTGCAGCAGTCAGTTTATAATTCTGGCAGCACTGTTGAGCATTTTGAAAATGTATTTTCATGCCTCTGTGCAAGGCTTAGTCTTTCTATCTGTATAGCCACTGGTGTTAAGTAACTAAGTTCATAAACTCAACAAGTACTATACGTGGGTACAATTTTGAGATACTTGTACTTTATTTAAGTATTTCAATGTTTTGCTACTGTGTACTTCTACTCCACTACAGTTCAGAGGTACATGGTGTACTTTTCCTCCACTACATGTATTTAATACCTTTAGTTACTTTACAGATGTGGATGAATGATGTGAAATATAATCAAGTGTTAAATCAGACTTTAGTTCCACCTGGAGTATATCCACAAGCTACCCTGCAGTATACAAAGTCGTTCAAACTAGCTGCACCTTTACCAGCTTTGAGAACACTTTCATGATCAATCATTATAAAACATATCATATATATATTATTCTGAAATGGACCAATCTGCACAACGACTACTTTTACTGTCGCTATTTCCACTATATTTTGATGACAATACTTTTCTACTTTTACTTGAGGAACATTTTGAATGCAGGACTTTGACTCTAACAGAGTATTCCTACACTCTGGTACTTCTACTCTTACTCAAGTACAAGATCTGAGTACTTCTACTTTTACTGCCGCTACTTTAACTATATTTTAATGATAATACTTTTGTACTTTTATTTGAGGAACATTTTGATTGCAGGATTGTTCCTACACTCTGGTACTTCTACTTTGACTCAAACCTGAGTACTTCTACTTTTACTCAAGTACAGATCTGAGTACTTCTACTTTTACTCTAGTACAAGATCTGAGAACTTCTACTTTTACTCAAGAACAAGATCTGAGTACTTCTACTTTTAATCAAGTACAAGATCTGAGTACTTCTACTTTTACTCTAGTAGCCTACAATATCTGAGTACTTCTACTTTTACTCTAGTACAAGATCTGAGTGCTTCTACTTTTACTCTAGTATAAGATCTGAGTGCTTCTACTTTTAATCAAGTACAAGATCTGAGTACTTCTACTTTTACTCTAGTAGCCTACAATATCTGAGTACTTCTACTTTTACTCAAGTACAAGATCTGAGTGCTTCTACTTTTACTCTAGTACAAGATCTGAGTGCTTCTACTTTTACTCAAGTACAAGATCTGAGTACTTCTACTTTTACTCAAGTACAAGATCTGAGTACTTCTACTTTTACTCTAGTACAATATCTGAGTACTTCTACTTTTACTCTAGTACAAGATCTGAGTGCTTCTACTTTTACTCAAGTACAAGATCTATACTTATACCACCTCTGTTTATAGCCTATGAAAAAAACTATTAGAGAACGATGGCTAAAGCTAACGTTAGCAGATAGTGACAATGTATGCTAGTTAGCCAGCTCAACGATAATATTGCGACAGAAACACTTTTCAGCACATCACGCTCTGCCGCTCCGACAGGGAGCTCTGCTCTGAACACCTGAACGGCCCGTTCCAACAGCTGTTCACCAGCGGTCCAGTCTGTGCCACAGTGACTCAGGACCACAGTTAATATTAACGAACGCACCCGTAGGTAATGTAGCTGCTGAAGCTAGACCATCATCGCGGCCGCAGATTACTCCGGGTCCCAAACCCCCTCCATACCCCAAAAATATTTGTATTGCAGATCTACATGAATCACACACACGACCTGTTTTGGATTCAAAACGGCGAATTTCGCCGAAAGGTGACAAGTTTGCATCCCTGATTATATGACTATGTTGTTAAATACTGATCAGCCTTAATCTACTGTAACTACAGTTTACAACTTGCACTTAGTGCTGCTTCCTCTGGTTATTATTAGCAACAATATTAGCATGTCTAATGTGGACCATTTCTGGCTATGCATGAGTACTTCTGACGGCTCAGTCAACAATATTTAGGGCAATAAATACCTCATATATTTCAAGATAAATTAGATATTTGTTGCATTAATAAATGATATACATACAATAGAAGTGTCTGGAGGGTTACAGACAAGACATGGGAAGGGATTTCTAGCAAAAATAATTGTTAAAATTCTTTAAATTAATTGGATACTTAATTTTTTTAAATGTATTGTACAGGTCCTTAAATTCTACCTGCTTCTAATTTCATTAAAACGGTGGCTATATATTAACTATGCACCTTCCTTGCACATGGACTTATAAATATGAATACATTTGGAATAAAACTCAACCTGAACTAAGAACATCCAGAACATTCACCTGTTTGCAACTTACAAATGATGTATCACTTGTACATAGACTCTTATGGCACTACTTCTATTCTATTTTATTCTATTTACTTGCACTATTTTATCTGTTTTATTGTATTGCTCTGTTGGAGGAGCCTGGGACTTAAGATTTTCATCGACATAACTAGACTATGTATGACAATAAAAGCCTTGAATCTTGAATTTTCAGTGTGTGTTCTTTAGGCGTAAAACAAGCCTGTGTCCTATGTGTTCTGCGCTGCTCGCTGTACGTTGTTAGCGGGGACTCGTGTTGCAGTGACCTGACGGTCAGCACACTCTGAGCCGGTGGGAAGGACAACTCACCCTGCGGACGGCCACCATGTTGTTGCAGACCAGCACTCCTCCCACGAACTCGGCCTGGATGCCCTCTCTCAGCAGGACCTGCTTGAAGTCTGACAGGCGAGGCTCGTTGATGAACACCGACTGATGGCCTGGCATCTGCAGGGAGAGCGGAGGAGAGCGCCAATCACACTGAGGCCTGTCTCAAGTGCTTATACAACCTTGTCGACACACACTGGTGGAATGGTGTTACAACGCCTTCTCAATCAGGCTCACGGTGATCTGTACCACTCACCTTGAGAAAACTGTCTTTTTTCCTCTGGCCAGACAACATGCCGTCTTAGGACTTATAAATAATGGTTTGTGTCCACTAGCTGCAGGACACCTAGAAGTCATCTGCTGCTTGTGCTATTTTATAGCCATCAGTAATTCACATTAATTCAAAGACTATAAAGTAAGTTAGCCGTTTTGGTCATTGTTGCTTAAATCACGTTTTGGACTTTCGTCAAAGTGAGAACATTTATCTGATCTCACCCTTAAATCTCAGTTTAACGTCTTCGGGTGATGACTTGAGACAGCAATTATGGACAGTGTACTATTCAGTGGGAGACAGCTTGTGGTCAGCTTTTTTTTAAATGAAAATCTCTATATTTGCATATTTATAGATTCTGGTTTTCTTTTTTTAAATCAGGGAGATTGAGTAGGTGGTTTTTCCATCCAAATGTTCAAGATCTTTCAGTTCATGTCATGAAATTAATTGGAAAAAATATATAAATATATACATAAATATTGAATTAATGGGACCATGCAAAACTAGATACTAATTGTGTTTATTCAAAGCCTCACGAATAGCTTGTTTGTGAGTGAATTGGGGTCAAATGTATACTGAAAATCCTAGAACCCCGAAAGGATCATTCAAACATGTATTCATGTAAATCTGCTTATCAAAACGAGGTGCCACTGATCTTGCTAAATATTGCATCTTGTCTTTGTTAAAACTTTTCGAATTGTTAACACTTCAGTGGAAACCCAAATACTTATAATAATAAATGAAACTTTAACATTTTCCAAAACCCCTAAATTCATAATCAGAAATAATGACAGATCATTGCAACACATTTGCTCGTGTTCCCGCCTTACCTCATTGGAAGGCAGCGGCTCTAGCGTGGGGATGACGTCGCTCTCCTCGGACACCTCCTTCTCGTCCTCTCCGAACAGACTCTTCATGGCGCGCTGGGCTGCCACCGCCGTCGCGTTTTGGTCGGTATCCAGTTCAGGAGCGACCTCCATGGGCATCTCGCCCTCCTCCGTCTCCTCCTTCACTCCCTCCTCCAGCATCACACCTGTGTCCACCTTCACCACGCGCATGTCCAGCACGCCATCGATCCAGGCCAGCTCCGTGTCTTTGGCCTTGCAGAACTGCAGCGAGCTCACCAGGGAGTCTTTCAACCGAACCTGTACCGTGACAACGAGATGAGACAAGATGAGACAAGATGAAGACACCAGCCTGTCACGGGAGGATGCTTTTATTCTTTCATTAAAAAAAAATCAACCTTGGAGCAGTTATCCTCTAAGCCAGTGGTTTTCAAAGTGTGGGAAGGTGAGCCTCCCCTCAGAGAACATAAGAACAGCTGCGCCGCGCCCCCCCCCTCCCAATTATCATTGCTATTATTAGAATTATTGTTGTTGCTATAATGCAGGGGTATTCAATTGCATTTCAAAGAAGTCCAGTAAGAGAAAATGTCATTAAATGCTCTGTTTTCGCTGTCTAGCTTTCTCTTTTTTGAGCACGCCATTTGAAATGACTGTTTCTCTCTTCTTGTCTCATCTCTGTGTGTGTTTGAATCTATCGTGCTGACTCACTGACTGCACCCATTTGATTGGCTGAGAAGCGTCACCTCCTTAAAACATTAAACAACAACCTTTTTCAACATCGTGGATAAATCCTTATATGCTCCCGGCAACAACTTTGCCTCCTTATTACCCTCACCCCTACTTTAGTGCGAACAATGAGTCTGCGTCTTTGATGCGCACAGGCGGATGATGCGGGGATGCAATGTAGACAGGAATAAACGCAGATCATCCTCTGGCTGCAGCCTTGATCGGTACTTTTGATCAAAGTAAGCATAATTAAAATTACAATAAAGGGCGGTGCCGGCCGTCAGTGAACCGAGCCGGCCGTTCTGTGATTCTCCAGAACACACAGATGGCCAGTCCGCCCCTGCCAGGACCGGTCCATGAAAATCCTAGCTTCAAATAATCTTGGTCATACTTCCTCCGTTTTCTGCCAGACGCTGTCTCCTCTCTCCCTTTAGGTAACTTCACTAAAAATCGATCCATGTTGCCGCTCGCATAAAGTTGGCTGAAGTTAACTAGCTAGATTTCACTGTTTCTCGTTATTTCTTTTTCCCGCTGCGCCCCCCCTGAAGCTCTCTGGCGCCCCCCCCGGGGAGGCACGCCTCACACAACCGCTGCTCTAACCTCTATTGCCATGGGGTTGTAAATTGCAACTAACATTATCAGATTTATCAGGATTTACTTTTTCAAAGCAGAATAGGGTGTTAACGTTGATGTTTGATCATGCCGTCTAATTAATGTTAGCTGTGCTGTTTGTAATGTGTACAGCTTTGTGATGCATGTGATATATATTTCTTATGTAATGTGATAGTGTTCTATTTTGACCATGAGGGGGCGCCCTTAGTTTATTATTATATGAGGGACTCCTGGGTTGTATGGATGCAGAGGGATGAAAAAGGTAAATGAGAAACTCCCTGATTTTTTAAAAAGTACTTATTCTTTCTTATATAGTTAGAGGATTTTTGTTTCATAAACTAATATTTCCTTTCGTTATTACATTTAGAACATTCAGCCCTACAGAAGCTTTATGAATCTTTTAAACACATTTAAAGGACAACATGTCCCTACAATAATTCAGTCTCCAAAGCATTTAGAGGCTGACCTGGTAGATGTGTGTTTCGCTCGTGGCGTCGATGGTCTCCTGCAGTTTGGGCGTGTACACTTTGATGTCCTTGCTGAAAGCTTTGCAGGACTCTGCCAGGTCGAGGCTGGCCTCCGGCGACCCGCGAACGATCACCAGCTGTCTGGGCTTCATCTGATTAATAATCTTCTTGATGGAGTCGCCATCAGAGCGACCTTCGTAGTCTATGTACGATATCCTCGCTCTGCGGAAGATTGAAGACAGGATAAAGCTCTTTCATAATTGTCAAACATAGTCCAACATGAGCACAGACAAGACTTCCTGAGAGCATTTATCCAGGAGACGTTTGCTGAGTAGACATAAGCTTTTTTCAAACAATAATTAGCCTTAAATTCAAATATTCACACCTGGAGGGCGTCCAGCACCCCACAGCACTGAACTGTTGGCAGATGATCAGCACTAGTGGCAGTTCAAAAGGGAGGTGAGACATATTTAGAACTTTAAGGTGGGGTAGGTAATTCACTTCAGAAACACTTTGATATATTCCATGGAATGCTCTTAACATCCCGATACAATGAATACATGAAATGCTTTGACAATAAATACATTAAAAAATGTCATCTGTGGAAGCCGTGGCGCTGTAAAAAGCACGACCAATCATTTGAGCCGGCCCGGCTAAAATAACTGGATGGCCTACCTGCCTGTCAGCCTTCCATCTGTGCACAAACTTATCTCGTGCCCTCATTGGTCATGTGCGCGTTCGTGTGTGTTGGAGGAGGGGCTCTGTAAGGAAGTCTGAAGGAAGGGGCAGATTTTTTTTGTCTGCGTACTTTCAAATGATAGCGCACTCGAGCTGGTTTCTCCATTCTTACCTACCCTACCTTTAAGGCTGTAGAGTTCTTTTCACAGATTTAAAAAGGGACCATGTTATACTTTTTGGGGTCTTCCATTTTCTGCATTTAAATTGTCTGCAAAGGCTACAATCCCCAAGTGTCTCTCCATCACACTCCCCTTGCCTGAAACGCCTGAATTGGACTCCTTTGTTGACTTTCGTAATATAGTGACTCACTACGTAACACTCGTGCTACTATTGGCTAGCACCCCAACAAATTGTTTGGCCATGGTTTCAGACAGAGGGTGAAAAGAGGTGCTGCAGCACAGGCAGTACGAGAGGCACAACATAGACATTTGAACCGGAAAAGGTGCATGTTCGGGCCCCTTTAAGGAATCACTGACCTAATTTCGAGATTTTCTATGCTGGAGACACATTTGGTGGGAACAATAGAGAGATCTTGGTCCATGGGCTCGTCTCCGTTGGTCATCCCCGAATCCAGTTTGTTTTTCTCCTCCTCTGTGGTTTGCAGCTCAGGAACCAGAAAATCTTCTAGCCTGTGAAAAAACAACTCTGGCTTATTAACAAAAGCATCAAATAGTCTTTACATTCTTAGTCCATCTTCACTGTTGCAGTACCTGATAATCTCCCCATACTCGTCCCATTTGATTCTCTCCTCGTGTGTGGGGAACATCGGATAAGACTTTTTGGCTTGTTTGAAGAAGCTGCCCTTGCGGCTGCCCTCGCTCTTCATCATCAGGTCGTGATGTTTCGTTTTCAACACAACTGGCTGATCCAGATCATCGTCCATATCACTCTCTTCACTCGAGTCTACATCCACCCTGCAAAGTGCATTAGAATAAACATTAACTGTGTACATATGCATAGTTTTCCGATAATACGGATGGGATCAAACAGCAACTTCCCTAAAAGTGTGTGTGTGTTCTCCTTGTTTCTGCCGTCAATTTTAAACACATTTTTCTACAGTTGCCGAGTATCAGGGTTCATACACTTTTTCACCAATGATTTTCAATGACTTCTCCATGACCTTTACCTAATTTTCCATGACCAAAAAAAATGACTCTTTCTCAGCGGTACCACTGAAAATGGTTTCTTTTAACATGGAACAGGAAAATAAGGTCTGCATCTGAAACATGTTGTGCCTATCTAAAACAAATCAAATAGTAGGCTTGCTAGCTTCTACAGGCTAAAGCAACTAAAATCTCTCACCAGCAAAATACCTCGTCAGTTAAAAGCCATTTTACGTTTCTTTACTATACGATACAGTATGTATTATCATTATAGTATTACTATTTCGGCGATTAGCTAAAATATCAATTATATTTGATGCAACTTTAGTTACATTTCCATGACTTTTCCAAAACTTTGGGAAAAATATTGTTTTCCATAACTTTTCCAGGGCCTGGAATTAGCATTTTGAATTTCCATGACTTTTCCAGGTTTTTAATGACCGTAAGAACCCTGGAGTATACATGTTGCCAAGTGTCATCTTCCATTTTAAGATTACCATTTAAATAGCCTGTTTTAAATGTTCAACCCAGAGCACTATTTGCATATCTATTGGCTTTTTACATATTTTCCTTTTAAGCTGTTAAAAGAGGATAAAATAGTATGAATCAAACGTTTTTTTACAGGCATACAACTTCGCAAATCAGAGACATTTCTGTTTCGACTTACTCTTTAGCTTGTTCAAGTTTTTTAGCTGCTTCTTTCTTTACTTTGTCCTTTTCGAGGAATTCCTCCAGTTCCTTGCCTTCGAGCTTCACTCTTTTCCTCACCTGTGATGATGAGAAGAATGAAGCATGGAGTAAATGACACAGTTATGAGTCTGAATGTGACAGACAGGCTCTTCCCCATGGGGCTGCAATCAGAGATAAACACAGTGAGTTATCATCGTGACTGCCGCTCTCACCTCCAGATCCAGCATCTTCTCCCCGGGGTTGTCGATGAGGTAGCGGGCCAGGGTTCCAGGTGTGGTGCGGTAGGTCAGGATGACAGAGTTTTTGGCGTCTTGGCACCACTGGATGAAGAGTTCTCTGGAGAAGCCGGCCTCGAGGTCAGGCTGGCTGCAAAGCACCACCTTAGGGCTGGGCACCCGGGCCAGGTCTGCCAGACTGTGGCACAGCGTCAGGTGACGGAACTGGAAGGGGTTGTTTCTCTTGTCTTCAAAACACCTCATGAGTTTGTCACTCATCCACTCCACCTACAGGAAGAAAACATTAATGTTATGATGTACTTATAAAGTGATTCTGAATCTTAAGAATGTTCATGGTTAATTAACAAGGCAGGAGAAGAAGAGTATGATATCATCTCAAGATTCAAGGCTTTAATTGTCATTTGTACATAGCAACAGTGTAGTTAGGACAATGAAAGTAATGCTGCGTTCACACCGGACGCGATGTGAATATTCGCATCGCTCCAATCGCTCAAGTTTCACCGCGGCTTGCAGTTTGTTTTATCGCGTCATTCAAAACAGACATACCGTTGACGCGCCGCGCCGTTGACGGACAGTTGAGGTTGTTGACACTTCCATGCAAGATCGTTTTGGTTATTTCTGTCCTTGACTATGGAGGATATAACAACTATTGCTGCTTTGTACCTTCTGTGGAAGTCCTACAAACGTAGCAACAAATGCCGTGTCTGGGTTCTTATTCTCCTCCAAGCCAGCTCCTTTTTGTTGCGGTCCCGGTAGATATAGGCTACGACATTGTATCGTAAATCTCCGGGAACCCACTCACAGCCACAACGAGCATCTCTTCCATCTTTACAACGTCAGAGGGAATCCTAACGCTGATTGGCTTTCGCGAGAACGCGTCACGTGAATTTGACGCTCGAGTTAAAAAAATGTAACTCTCGCATTTGACGCATTTCACAGTTCAATCGCGTGATTCGCGCCGCGTCCACCGCTTCATGCGCGCCGTCGGAGCGAATTTGCGTCTGTCTGCGTCTCTGCATTGACTTTAATGTAATCGCGCCGCCCCCAAAAATCGCATCGCGTCCGGCGTGAACGCAGCATTAGGTTACAGGCTCCTCCAACAGTGCAACACAATAAAACAGATAATAAAATAAAATAGAATATAATAGAAATAGTGCAGAATAGTCTATATACAGGTAATTGGAATATTGATATATATAAGTTGCAAACAGATGAATGTTATGGATGTTCTTTCAAAAGTTCAGGTGTTTAACAGTCTTATGGCCTGTGGGATGAAACGGTATCAAGTGTGAAAACCAGTGGTACCTGGGACTTGGAGAACTCCACCACATTATAGCTGACGTTGTTGAGCAGAGCGAGAGGGTAGGCTCCCAGCCCGGCATCCTTTGTTCTCCAAATCTGGTCCAGCAGCTGAGCCAGCTCCAACACACGGCCCGCTGTATCCACGGCGATCAGGACATTACCGTCACCACGAAGAGTCTCCATTACATTGGCTGTGTGTACAAAAAATGGAGGTTATTTTTGAAGATAAACTCATTTTTTCAAAAAGTTATTTTACAGAACTGGAGGAGGAGATGATAAAAACACAAAAGGAACACAGGGTAAAACAAAAGTGTAATCCTTGTTCAAAAGAATCTGTTCCTACAGTCTTCATTTGACTGTTTCAGCGTGAATGAGTGCAAGTAATTATTGAGACTGCCTATTGTTTCTCATTTAGTGTCACACACTCTCAGTGGGGGGATTGTAATTATTGTAGGACACAGACTTATTAACACAATATACAAATAGTTTTCTAAAAAAACTATTGACTGTAGTTATTTTCAAATGAGATTAATAATTTAACTACAGGTTATAATTTGGTAAATTGGTGTATTATTTAGTCTATACTCCTTTTTTTAGATATGTTTGTAGGGCGAAGGGTTCAATTATACATTTCTACTATAGAGGCACGTAAAGATCACTTACTAAGAAGCAGCTCATCTCTCTGTTTGCGACGCGGCTGTACATATTTAGCATTGAAGGAGTCTGTGATAAGCAAAGAAGGACGACTTATGCTGTCCAACACGCAGCCGTTCAGGTGACTAGAATAAAGAAACAGAGTTATAAAGGTTAAGAACTAATAGCAAATCTAGAAACGAATTTTCCATTTCTCATTGTTTGGTGTGTGCTCACATTTCTCTCTTGTGGTTGAAGTCAACAGCATAAATAATCTCCTCCTCTCCATCCTTCACTATTTTCCAAATAGTGCCTCCGATCATGTGACCAGCTGGAAGAGGAGTGATGGAAAGACCATGCCCTTTTCCTATTGGGTAAAAATAAAGATATACAAAATATGGTTATCTTTGAGACATAAAGAGGGGTGGATCCTGACTTGTAAAGGTCTGCAACTAACTCACCTTTCAGATTGACAATCTGAGAGTATTTCAGCTGCTGGATTTTATCAAAAGCACAGTCCACATCATCCAGGGTGAACAGTGTGAAATCTTCACTGTTGTTTCGAGACTAAGTGGAGATATGAATAAACATAAATGTTAGTCATGCAAACAAGCTCTCTTAATACATTACTTAACATGCATGACATTTCCTACATCCCTTTCTTACCTGAAACTGATCATACATGAACATCTGACCCATCTTGTAGACGGGGATTGTGGCATATATAGTGCAGTTTAGACCTAGTTTCCCCACAGCGTATGGCAGGGCTCCCAGGTGTAGGGGGTCAGGGTGGGAGAGGAGCACGGCATCAACTTGATGAACATATCTGAAGGGAAAATGGACATCACATAAACGTCAAATTAGCAGAACAAGGAGGCAACTGATCTAATAAGAAGAGGGACACCACACCGTTTCATAGCATCGATAATGTCCATTGAGAAAGTCTCATCCCAGCCACAGTCCAGGAGGAAGCGGAACTCATCCACCTGCAGCAGGTAACACAGGGCAGACTCCTCCTGCACCCCTGACACTGCTGTCAGCTTAATAATGGACGTCATATTTCTTTAGTTGTCTCTCTGGAAGTACAATATAGATGATCAATGATTAACACAAAACAACCACCCAAATAAACAATGCAGTTAAATCTCAACTACTATGGCTCTATTACTTTGTTTACGACTGAGAACTCATTCATTTAAATCTTTGGGAAAAAAAACCGTAACAAGTATAAATGAACCTATACGATGCAATAGTGTTATGCTGCATAAGTAAGGTCTATCAAATATGCGGCTGGCTCATCAAGCAGTGAGTCAATTTAAAAGTAAACACAATTTAGATTGCCAGCTACAGCTAGTTAGCAACACCGATAACAAAGTACCCTGCGATGTATGTCTTTTTAGCATGCTAGCTACACTAAACTTGTGGATGTAAGTGGCTTGGCTCGACGGAGAAAGGTGCAACGTACCACTTAATACGAGGAAATGCGAAATTTCTCCCGTTCAAATTGAAAAAAAAATAAGAAAATGTTCTATAATTGTAACATTAAGACATTTTGGCTAGCGTTTTCAGTACACACTTGATTAACAGACATGTTTGCCGCTGCATCATGTGTGAAAGGGCAAAGGACCGTACCAAGTAGGGCGGTGTTAGAACAAAATGAAAGTATAAGAAAATAAACCTTTTGATCATGTTATCAAGACAATTCAATAGATTTGCTTTAAAGTTTCTAATTCATAAGTGACAATTGATATTACAATCCACAGCCAGGGTGATCACTGGAATACATTTTATTTATGTTGCTCATGTAGCACTGTCGCCTTTGCACAGTTGGAAGAATCCAATGTCCTCTGCCTGGTGAGAGAAGAGCTGAAGGCCACGACGAGCGTCAACACAAGGTAATATCCTGCATATTCCTATATCGTGTCTTTTTTTTGGTTTTATTATAATCTGATATGTTAACTGTTGTAAACACAAAATACTTTAACTTAAATAACATTCTCAACGAAAACCTGACACACATTTCTAATGATAGCTAGCTAGCTGATTAGTTAGCTGGCGGCTGTGGTGCAGTGAGTTGTTTTAGTGTGCAGTTAAACTATTGTGTGGGTTGCTATAATGCATATATTAAATTAAGAAGTACATCATATGTGGTTTGAGATTATTTACTCTACCTGTTGTTTCATATAAGTTAACTAGAGATGTCATTTATTGAATTTAGAGATCACCCTCACCTACAAACCAATTAGCTCAGACACACATTAGCAACAATGTCATTATAAAAAACGATTCCCCTTTTGTTGTGTTTCTGTCAGCACAAGTAAGATCACCTTAAGTCTAGAAAACAACGTTTTGAAGAGTTGTCATCTGTCGAGGCTTGATATCTGTAGTTGGCTTTGTGTAAGCTTATAAATTCCCCCTTATGTTCATGCTGCTCTATTTGTGACACAGAATCAGACTAGTTTTGTGAAGGCCCTCAGATAAAGATGCAATTTCTTCAAAGACAGTGTAGTCCTGTGCCAGTCTTCTGTGTAGGGCGGATTGTTGCACCTGTTTTGCCCATATCTGCACCACAGAGAAGCTAAGGCAATTACACGATTTTACGTTTTCTATGATTCTGTCAGTATTAAGTATTTTGGTGAACTTATTTTTTGAAAGGACAAGCCACTCTATCACTGTGAATGTTAGCAAGCCGGTTTTAAATCAGTCTTTCATCAGTCCCACATAATTAACGTTACAATCTGTCTGTCTTTTGCTTATTTATGAAGAAACCATGGTCAACTTTATATCCCTAGCCCGTGAGCATTGGGCAAACCTCCTGGTGCCTATGGGCTTTGTTATCGGATGGTACCTTGACAGACAGCAGGACGCGAAGCTGACAGCGTTCAGGAACAAAAGCCTTTTGTTCGCCAGGTAAGAAAAACATTTCCTCCACATTTATCAGAGCACTTTCTTTTATGTTGATGCTTTTTCTATATAATATGCATTTCCCCCCAGTTTAAACGTAATGCTATGTGTAAAGAGGAAGATGGAGGAATGCTTAGTGATGAAGGAAAGCATGTATGTTTATATGAAGTTTACACGACTTGTTTTACTTCTGGTGTCTTTAGGGAGCTGAAGCCTGGTGAGGAGGTGACCTGGAAGTAGACCACCCTCCCTGCAATGTGTCCTGTCATGTGACCGTCCCTCAAATCCGCATATTTAAGATGTCATCTGTTTTTGAGTTGAATCCCCCAATAATCTTTAATAGGAGTTGTGTCAACCGATAATAAACCTGCCGTTTGTCATGAAAATCATTTTGTACTGGTTGTTGCTTTGGTTAGATGACACATGAGATTCTTTTTTTCTTAACTGGTTTATTTGATGCTGAACAGAGTAAATTAATAAATGGTTTGCTTAGCTTGAACGTTCCAGTAGAACCAATGAAGACTACATGGAACAAGAACTGTTTTTGCAATATTTTGGACATAGACAATCTTTTCATGCATGACTGAAGAATCCGTGGCCACTACAGAGCATCTGCAGTGTGGATAATCCCCCTCTCAAAAAGCAGCTCGGCCAAAGTGATCTGGGGGGGAAATGAAAAACAAAGAATCACAAAAACTGCTTATTTCACAAAAGATTATTATTATTTAGAATATTGCTGTAAATCAGGATGTTTAAATAAGAACATGCACATTTACAAAAGAAAATTGATAACAGGCCCAAAATCAGCAAATAATATGCACTTAAACAACATACCCTGTCTTCAGCAGAATCACACGGGAAACTCCCTACTGTCACAAATTTGGGATATGAATGGATCAGAAACTCAATGGCGTCGGTGTGCTGAAAGAAAGGCAAGCAGAAAATGAGGCAGTGGCCCCGGCACAAGGACACAACATGCAAAACATTTATTAACTTACCTCTACTTTTATTTCAAAACTCTTGAGCTGCTCTTTGTGGTAAACTCTGGAGTTTTCTGTTGTGTAGTAAAGATGGACAGCTTCTCCGTCACTGCATAATCTGTGAAGACAGAAAGTTACATTTTAAGATTGTCTTATTTTACATTCCTGCTCTAATGGATTACTGAATCAGGGGTTTCTGACAACATACAGTCAAAGGCAGGCCTGAATAGTGTGTGTGAACGTGCCGTTATACTCGTCAAAATGTTCCATTACCTGGCACATCCACCACGGAGAACTCTGACTCGTGTCTTGGCAGTGATTTTTGCACCTACATCCATAACCTGCCCATGCTCCCACCTCGCAGATGCTCCCAGTACACTGGTGGCCAATTCCTCTGAGATGGTGTGAAAGGGTTAAAATAGAAGTGTTAATCTCAAGCTGTTCTGTATAGTTTAAAAATCAATAACACTTAAATGCAATAATGCAATGTTCTTCGCAATTAAGTGAAAGTGAGTTTATGGCCACATTTACCTGGTGTGAGCATGGGCGGAAGGCAGTCATGCAGGAAGACTCTGGCTTTCTGATCCACGGCAGCATCGACCGGGGCGTAAGTCGTTAGCTTCTTCATCAGGTGCTCAACTCGTGAGAAGAACTTTGTCCTGCGGGGGTCATCCTAAACACACGAGGAGGAGGAGCGTCATTGAGGGGTAATCGGTAAAAAGACAAGGATGGGGACTGTGATAAATAAATAAGACAATGACTGATGAATTACTTTGTCAGAGTTCTGTACTCCCATGTATGTCAGGTAATCCAGAGGTAAGCCCTGTCTGAACTCCACATCCTCCTCCATCGCTATTTCCAGTGCTGCAGGGACAACCTGAAAGAAGGCAGTTTAAAGTGTTAAGACCTTTGGTAAATACATATTGTTTTTTTAAATTAAAGTGGTTAAATGCACTGTTAACCTACTGCAACACTTGTATCCAGAATCAACTCAGAAACATTGTACACCAGAAATGATTCGAACTATCTTTCTCGTATTTTATTGTCATGGTTTGTTACACCACGTGTGCTAAAACAGCTCCACTTCTTCTGCATTCCGAAACAAATATGTTGATCGAGCTGCACACAAATTATTCATTGCTCAAATATTTCTTCTAAGAAAATATAAATGTGTCTAGATCAGCAAATGTGAAAGCTCTCTCAAAAGTAGCTGTAGGTTCAATTCCATTTCCACCTCCAAGTATCAAGGGAAATGCTATTCATAATTACTGTATACATTATATAAAGAAATACATATTTAAATGCTAATCCTGTACTGCATTATAAATAAACGTGCCAATGTAGCCTGGCACTGATGCTGCCTTCTGTTCACTATGTAGGTTTGTGATTAGGGCATTGACCAGAAAGTCACCTTGTGCAGCAGATCCCCCCAGCTGTTCTTCTGGAAAGAGGAGACGGTGATGTGGAGCGAGTGAGCATCTGGCAGGCAGTCGCCCTGGTGGATGAATCCCCGGGGAAAGTAAAGAAGGTCCCCAGCCTCTAGCACCACTTCCAGGATGGGCTTCCCGATGTTTGTCTGATTGAAGTTTGCTAAAGAGGAAACCCAAAGGATTAACATCGGAGAATATCATTTTAAGATTTGTGCAACAGTAAATCTCCAAATATTGTTTCCGACCAAATTGAGCCAAATGCCTTTCTCTATAGATAATAATAACATGGATTGATATAGCCATAAGCAAAGCTACAAAGGACTTTACAAGACAACAATAAATATGGCAGACAGACAATGATAAATAACTATTAAAACAGTTTAAAAGCAATACAACATTTAGGAAATAAGGTTGTATGATAATACGACCTCAAGTGTAAGTAAAAGACAACAGTTAAAAAACAATTCAATTAATCCTTGGAACAAAAAGTTAACTGAATGTCTATGAAAACATTGTTCTACTTACTACTTGAGAGCACGGGTAAGACTTCATCTTCTGACCTACAAAAACAACCCAGAAAGAAACGTACATTGAGGTCATCATCCCTCAATTACTCAATCTGGTTAAGTGTGTCATGATTGTATTATGGGAAATGTAGTGCATAAAACTAGATGTTCAATCTCAAACCGTTACAATTATCTACCAGTTTCTGCATTGTTAATGTAGCCAAATAAAGTGTGAAATGAACTTGCTGCCGTTCTTTCAAAGGTTCCTTGCTGTATCTCACCTGGGGCTGTACACTCTCCAATGCTTCTTCCCCTCCAGCTGAACCACAAACGCCTCAATGTCGTCGTAATGTGGAGCGAAGCCTTGTGTTCCAGGTGGCGTCAGGTAACTGGTCAAAGGGAACAAATACATTATAGATTCTGAAGTCTGAGTCCTAAATGCTTCCAGAATAATAACTTTGCCAAATACTCACACGTTGGCTCCTGCCATGCTGCCAAACTGCTCTTGGAGGGTGGAGAGCACGTTCCACACGGTGGAAGAGAAAGCCTGAGGATTCAGCAAGCGGAGGGAGCAGCCACTCTGGGAGATGGAGGTACATTTCACTTTATAAGCACAAAATGACTTCTTGCTGGCAGCACAGAACAATAAAAAATGAATATATTGCTGAATACAAAAACATGCTTCTAACTGCTTTTTAATGAAAGTGGTTCTGGAATATTTCAAAGAGAGAGGAGACTGTAATGATCCCCATAGAGAGAAAACTGGGGCAGATAACATGCTGTCAAAGGATCCAATTATAAGGAGTTTAAAAAAGCTCAATCACAGTAGGGCTGAACGATTAATCGATTTGAAATCGTGATTTGAAATGATGTAATTATCAAATCGCAAAGCCTGCGATTTTTTTTAACTGTTTTTTTCTTTTGTTCTTCTTGTGTGTCAGTCATCCACACCAATCAGAAGTGCTGTGCTCCACATGTACCTGCCATTGTTAACCAATCAGAAGTGGCCCATGATAGAAGGTGATAGACAGATTGATCCAATCACCTGCCAAGTATTTTTGAAAGTGCCTGCCCTTTCCAAATGGCTTCCAATGGAGCTTTCCTAGATGGTTTCTGAGTCAGGTTAGTAATGCTCCATCACATGTTTCTATTACAGGGTGAATCTTAAACTGAAGCTCGACTTTAAAGCAACCCAACGGAAGTTTCATGTAAGTTTAGTTCTTTCACTCGTAGCTCGGGCTGCGGGGGTGCTAGAGACGGGAGCACGTTGATGCGACCTTCCTAGCCGGAGATATGGCCACATTTTACAATAAACCTCCGTTGGGTCGCTTAAAAACAAATATCGCAAATCGAATCGAATCTGTGAGAAAAATCGCAATTACATTATTTCCCCAAATCGTGCAGCCTTACATCACAGGAATGTAGCATTGCTAATAATCACTTTATAAAAATGTGGCCTTACCTCATAGAAGTCCCACACAGTGAAGGGCAGAGCTCTCCCCGGAGGATTGTGCGTCTCCCTCTTGCCATTCGTGTAGCTCGTGACATCGAGGTTCACTCCATACTGAACTTCATCCTTTGATTGAAAAATGCAGACATGTAGTCTAGTGTCACAGATTGATTTTCACACTTGGTTGTTGCTCTTCTTTTAATGATATCAACGATAGAAATAGCAATATGCAAACAGGCAAAATAACATATCAGGGTATTTGGTCACTAGAAATAAAAAAAAGAACAACTAATAAAGACACAAATTAATGAATATTTACTTCTCATTAAGTTTCTCTCTCTATATACATTTTAAAAAATTAAAAACAAACCTCATCAAACTTCCTTCGATTATTATAAGTCCCTGCAGTTACAGATTCAAAAGATCCAATATGCTAAATAAATGTTAACCATTAAACAAAGATTTAACTAAATAACCTATGTTATGCAGTCTCCCAATAAACACTATTTTTGTGATTTCAAAAAAAGGAAATGTTCTCACATTAAATAAAGGGAAGTACTTTTTATTATTTAATTATTATTCCTTAATACCCAGAATAATACATTGATAATAACTCTGTAGAATGATGTAGTGTGTAAAATATGTTTCTTGATGATAGCATAAGCGACAAATGTACCAACAGATAGGGGAATTAAGGATAAAGAAAGGATGGACGAGGTGACGTTTGAAACCCTTACCTGTCTTAATATGCGATCAAACTCGGCTGTGGAGAATAGTCCCTTGTAGTAATCTGGATTCTTTCGTTGAACAAGAATGGGCTTCTTCTCCCATGTTTCTCTTTAGAGACAGGAAAAAGATTAGCCGGTGAATGGTCCAAGAAATATGACACTTGAATGATTAACCAAATGCAATGCTTTGTTTAACCACAATGTTGCTTTACTGCGGCCCAGAAAATGTAACTTGTTTTTCACACTAGTTAATAAACACTGTGAAAACGCTCATGTGTACCTGAAGAAGGACTTGACAGGAATGGGGTTGATGAGCCACTGGAACAGCTTGCTCGCTCTCTCCTTGCTGTTGTTCACTTTTGTCAGATCGGCCAGCAGAGCATCCAGAGCCTCTCCAGCCTCACCATGTCCATTTACACACTCCTCATCCTGCAATACAAGCATAAACACAATGGAACATAACTGAACAGTATGGTCAACAAAATACAAATATATACTACTATTGTTAGTAAAACATATTTTTATAGATGCACATAATAGCATCCATCTTTGTACTTTGCAGAACTTACTTCTGTAATTTCGTTAAGGCTCTCCTCTCTTTGTGCAGACTTCTTTCGCATTTTCTTCCTTTCAGGCTTCCTTTCAGGCTTTATTTGAGCTTTAATTGGGCTGACCTTACTGGCCCCATTCTCCTTTTTCCTTTTCTTCTTATTTGACACCTAAAACGTAATATAACATAGCATACACACAGGTGAGATAGTTAGCAGATAACCTGGTTGAACAGCTAACTAGCTATCAGGAGGATGTGCTAGTTTCACACTGCCCCTCCTCCAGCCGCTGAGTATATCACAGTTTATAGCAACATGCAGAAATATTCTCAATATCATTTGTTTAATAATATCTACCTGCAGGGGCGACTTCGTGGCAGTAGGAGGCAAATCTGGTGACAACGTTTTGTACAATTCAAAAGCTGACATGTGTTTTTTCTCCATTTTCCTGATGAAGTGTCATCACCGTGCGACTATGGAGAGTCTTCTTCTGTGGCGATTTGTGCTCCAACGGACTCTCTGCTGCCACCTAGAGGGGAACTACACGTACAGCCCCTCAGGACATGAAGAGCATAGAGGGCTTTATGAAATAAAAGCATTTTATTTATGGAATTTTCCCAACAAGTGAAACAAATACATAACAATCGAAAATACAAAACGTAAAAAAAAAACACAAGAACAATGGGGCATGCAGGATTTAAGTGAAACATATGAAATGTATATATTTTGTTAAAGAATTGTATTGGCAAACTGGAATTTATTTTATGTTTTTATCAGATTTTTGTTGATGTTATTTTACATGTAGAATATAATTGGGGAGGGATGAAACCCTCTTTTAAATGGTCACACATGCAGAGCACACAGCACACACAGTGAAATTTGGCCTCTGCATTATGATTTTAACCCATCCTAGTACCAGGAGTCTAGCACTAGGAGCAGTGGGCAGCTATTGTACAGCGCCCGGGGAAAAATAGATGTATGTAGATGTATGTTCATTCTGTAAAATAAGTCATTTTATATCCGTTTTTTATTTGAATTGATTTTGTCCTATAATGTCCCCTTTTTAGTATGGTTTCATATTTTGTTAAGCACCCTGTAACATGTAAGACTAAATTACTAAAACATAAGAACACATAGTCGTATGGTATTTTTCAAGAGGAAGATGGATCATTAAGCCAAAACACATTAGGATTAAGATTTACCAATGACTGCATTTGATGATAAACAACATGAAATGTAAAAATGTATGTAAAAATAGAATAAGAAAATAACAATGAGCCAATAAGATAAATAACTAATGTAGTATTTTAAAAATTAAATGTTATATAATCTTCTATTTTAAATTGAGAGCAAGTAAGTACCCACACTGAACACTGGGTGGAGCATTTCCCCAATATTTCCATGTTTGAACGACACGGACAACGAACGCCATTTCCCACAATGCTTTGCAGCGCACTGTCGGCGCTGTTTGTCCAGCCGTCGCTCCAACAATGCAGCTTTTAATGGTGCTGTGAGCGGAGCGAGCTGAAAACGCAGCAACACCGCAGGCTTGTCCGGTGACTGTAGTCTTGCAAAATTAAACACAACGAGTTATTTAGGTTTTGACAAAGCCACCGGGCGGCCTTGACTCAGTTATTTGGACAATTCGGACTCTTCTGCTGTGGTGAGTAGCTACTGAAGCTAACGTTGTTGAGCCAGTGTAGTTCATAGCCAATGCATTTTGTTGTTACCGTTGCTGGCTAGCAGGCTAGCTAATTGGCCAGATGAGACATATGGCCCCTTGTGTCTTTCCCCTGCAAAGCCCCCTGTGCACATTTGATACCGTGTGTCTACTTCTCCTCGTTGTGTTTAAGATGCGTGATTAAAACCTGGTGCAAAGGACACATATTGGTGTTTTTCTAAAGACTTTGGGGCAGTTGGGTTGTTCTCTGTAGCCGCTGGAAGTCGTGAGGCTGTGTTGCTTTGATCTCGGCTCAGGCACACGTCAACCAAGCCGGTTTAGAGGGGCTACGTTGCGATGAAGTAGTCTGCAAATCACCTGCAAAAAAAATCTTGGGCATCTATTCTTCCTTAAATTATCAAACCCACAACTCCAGAAATGTGCCGATCTTTAAGTATAACCAAAATGTCACGAGTAACTTCATTATAAAACCTTTTATTGTCGACGTGTTAATGGAAAGCACACATACTGGCTTATGCAAATCAGTGCAAATTATTAATGCCATAATGAGCTTGCTTTTATACACCGATGTGTTCCTCATCCCGCTGTTGAGTGTCGTATACATTATTGCAAGAAAACTATAATAGCTGCTTCTGTTACTGTCGATTCAATTCTAAAACTACACATTTGGAAACGGAAGTTGGGTTTGCTTTTTGTTCGTATTATGTTTAGGGACTTACAAGTTTGAAATCTGGCTCTTTCAGTCATGTTGTACATTTCTCATTAAGCAATGTAGCATTCTCATTTATTCAAGATTCAAAAATGTTAATAGATGAAAAAACCACAATATATTGTTGCTGGCTTGACTATGTTTTGCTTTATTATTCAGCATTGTTTCACTATAAAAACTAAACTCACGGTGTGGTTACACTGTCACCTTCCCATCGATATAAGTAAGGATAGACTATTAAAAACATCCAAACATCTGACTATCTCAACCTTGATGAAGGTAGGATTCACTGCAGGGCTGCTTTAGCTAGGTGTTCCTGATTAACTGGGAACTAAATGCAGATGTTGCATGGTGTGCATTATGTTAATCAGCCAATGACTGATCAGACAGAGGAGCTTAGCACTGCTCAGAAAGTACGAGTTTAATTAGAGGAGTCTTGTAGTTTGGGGGAAAGTATCCCCAGTAGCCAACATGAAGGCCAGGCCTAGCATGTGGGAGCAAGAACAATTCATTATTTAATAGCTGCCAATAAAGAGTTGTTGTCCCAGAGTTATTTTGCCAGTTTATGTGTGGCTGTATGCATCATCAAAGCATTCCTTTGTGCATTTTTACTTGACAGGAGAATGCTTTTATCAAATCAAATCAAACTTCAAAGTTGATGTTTTTGCTATATGTGAGTAAAATGTCGTTGTTTCATTATATGTTATCATTTCTTGGTCTTGGTGAGAAAGCAAAGCTGCTAAGCACAAACATATGCAGTGTCCTGAATCTGATGATGCAGAGCAAAAGGGGATTGCAGGGTATTCTGAAACACTAAATAGTCCCCTCTGTGTAGAGAGAACTAAAGAAGAATCAGATTTCACATCTCTGTCTGGAGTTCATGTTCTTTCCTCAATTCAAAAACATTATTAATTCACTTTATGTTATATAATTACCTATACGTTTCATGTTTCTCTTATGTGAGTGACCGTGTGAGTTGTTGACTGTGCAGCAGTAACTTTAGACAGAAGTGTGCAGTATATTGTAGTTTGTGTAGGTCAGCTGCCTTTGAACGCATCACAGCAGATGCTAATGTTGGCTACTGATGGGTGTGTTTATTGGAGGCATTCTTCTCTCTGTGGTTTTATTTTCAGCACCGAGATAAAAACAGCTGTACGTTATTTTAAGCTTTGTATACTGTGAACCAAAAACAGTAGCCTATCTGTAAACAACAGAGGCTTACAAATGATTGTATGGATTTTCTATTGATCATTGAGTTAAAGGTGGGGTAGGTAAGTTTGAGAAACCGGCTCGAGATACACTTTTTGTTATATTCCATGGAATGCTCTTAACATCCCGATAGCAATGAATATCTTTAGTGCTTTGACAAAAAATCCATAAAAACATGTCATCTGTGGAAGCCGTGGTACTGTAAAAAGCACGACCACTCAATTTAGCCGGCCCGACTAAAGTAACTGGATGGCCTACCTGCCTGTCAGCCTTCCATCTGGGCACAAACTTATCTCGTGCCCTCATTGGTCATGTGCTCGTTCGTTGGAGGAGGGGCTCTGTAAGGAAGTGGCAGATTTTTCCGGCTGTGTATTTTCAAATTCTAGCGCACTCGAGCTGGTTTCTCCAACATTACCTACCCCACCTTTAATACAATGAAACTATAAAGGAGCCAGTTGTATGACTTTAACCTCGCCCTGTTCTGCTTACCTCGGGCCACAGCACGCTTTAATACGGACTGTACAGGGCACCGTGTATCCCACTGTGGACAAGGATATTGATCTTTCTCTCATAGAGCCATGATTACTACTCTGTCTTTGAGTAATTGTTTTTCTCTTGTGGTCACATTGTAATCAACGACTGCCACCATTCAGAATAATAGCAACATCAGCATTTCATCATAAAGGGACAAGGTGCTTGCAGATGGGCGGCCCCCAATAAACACTTGGACGCCCGCCTGATGCTCCAATTGTGCTCCCATGTGTACTGTAGTGGAATAATTACTACTCTTTAATCAATGTCGAATACTTTGGCATGAGACAGATGTTGATCATTGGAAATTGAGCTGCTAGATGGATGCAAATTAAACCTCACATTTGGAAGCTGGGGATGAAATACAAACAAGTGGCATTTTCAAATGAAATACACCACATTATTTTTGATATTTGTATAATAACATAATATCAAATTAAAGTGTATAGGCAGTTGTGGAGCTGTAGATTATTGTTATTGATTAATGCATCAGTGTTTCTTAGGGTCAAAAACACTAAACTCACAATTTAAAATGAAAGCGTTTAGTTTATACTCAAATCAAATAGTGAATTCTGATTATAATTAACCTTATTTGGTGCAGAATTTTGAATTGGCATGGCAGGAAAAGTAGAGGTGTAACTAATAACATTATTGACGCACCATTGAACTGTCCCAGTGAACCAGCATGCACAAGATTAACCTTTGCCCTCGAACTGTGACATCTTTTTACGTCATGACATGTCAAAATGTCCTCAGGGAATATCGGTTTATTGCGAGAATAGCCATTAAAACATGAGCTGAAAAGTCCTTCCATCTGTTGTCAAATGCAACTTAGTTAATACAGTGTTACATATGAACACTTCACCAGACTCCATCATAGCTTGTAAAAAGTTAAGTAGTAGTCATTTTGTTTTTTCTCCTAGTGCAAAGAGAGTTCTGATAAATAACTCTGTTGCTAAGCTCTATAAATGTTGAAAATGTGGACTGTCATTTTCTACTTGGTCAGGAACACTTAGTCCCTTAAATCCACATTAAAAAGCACAACTCATCTTATCTCCTGATGTAGAATCAAAAGCTCATCAAAGTCCTTTAACCTGAATCCTTTGCATCAGTATTAGTGTGCAGCATTCTGTTCCACACATATTACTTATTGTGTGTCCTTCTCTATTGCAGCCCTGATTTGTGGTCTAATGGCGCGTTTCCACTGCAGGCCTCGCTCGGTTTGGTTAGGCCTTATTAGGCCCGGCTCACTGTAATGCTGCGCTTCCGTTACAGTTTAGGAACTGGGGTAGTTACTATAGTAACGCAGTGTAGGCGGAGCCGTGACGTCATCTTCAATGAGAGCCCCAGAAAAACAACACAGCCGTTAGCTCTTAGCACTCAGAGCTCACAGCTCTTCATATCTGTTCAGAAACTAGACAAAAGTTAAACAAGTACAAACCACAGACTGTCTGTGTCATGGTGAATACAGTCGCTGGTTTATTTATGTCTGTATAGGCCGTGTGGACGGTCGGAGCATATATAACGTTAGCTTAGCCGATCTCCATTCAGAAAACACGCATTTAAAAAGGTTTTTCGCCTGCCGTCTGTCTGCAGACTTGTCAAAGCATTAATTTATGGTTTTTACTAACCGGTATCAGTATGTTGTTACTTCGGCATCATTTTGAAATGTGGATTACAATTAAATCACGGTCAAATATGTTCATTTTGTTGTAGTTGTAGCCCCCTTGCCAGCGATTCTCTCTCTAGTTTAGCATACTCAGCCCGACTCAGCCTGGTTGTTCCTGGCCCTAGAACCACGATTTTATGGGGCCAGAAAAACTGTGAATTAGGACCCGCTAGCCGGTACTAGGCCAAGTGGAAACGCAACCAAAAACGGGCCCCGCACGGCTCTGCACGCTTAAAGCGAGCTACCCGCTGCAGTGGAAACGCGCCATTAGTGTGATAACATTTCACAGTCCAGTGAGTGAGAGGATTTTGGCTGTGGTGTTGAACATCGAGGCTCGGACGTTAATTGCCCTGTCCTTGTAATGAGGGTTTGGATGAATCACAGAATGGAGCCGCCGACTCTCGACTCGCGTTCTGTCAAACTGTCCCGTCTGAGAAAGAGCTGAGGTTTAACTACTTCAATAGCTGAGTGTTCCTGAGCCCTTTGCACATCTGCTTTAAGAGGCGGGAAAAGTTAGGGTACATTAACTCAGGACAGCTTGTTCTGTATGTTTACTGAATAACAGCAGGACTTTTTGTTCCTCTTATTATTGCGCTAGGCAAGAGGGAAATTAATGGCGTGAATAGAAGTTCTGACTGGAACAGATGTGGCAGAAAAATGCAGAGGAATAAAAGAGAGAGATGGCAGGACTAGTTCTACTTTTGGCACGGTAAGCAAACAGCAGCTCTGTGCCATGCCTGCTAGTCAAGCAGCAGGATTTCTCAGCTAATTCATTTTCCAAGCAGCAATATTTTTTCTCAAATGCAGGTTCCATTTGCCTCCCTCCAGTGGACCTTAGTGTTTGTCACTGTCAAGCTCAAGGTAAGTGCCTTACGTGACAGAGCAGTTAAAAATACACTATGCTGCGAGGCAAAAGACATTTCATCAAATCAAATCACACAGCGGAATATGTCCTGTGGAAAGGATGCACTCTCTGTAAGAATCACTTTTTTCGACTCCAGAGATCGTGACCCTAAAGAAATCCTGCCATTTGTTGGTGTTGACATGCCGAGTTCAAGTCCAGTCCATTAATGCAGAACGGACAATATCAACATGACTTTAAGTAGTGTGAGTGAATGCTCCACGTCGACACTCAGGTGCGATCTCTTTTGGGGTGGTACATTGCAATAATTCTCCCACGTCAAGGGGCTAATCACCTTGGCTCCCTTCCCACAATCCATCAGTGTCTGGAGGACGAGGCTTGCGGGGTTCTGGCAGCTGTTGTCGCGGGCTGAGTCAATCTGTTATGGTCTGTGCCAGCATGCACGGAGAGGAAGAGCTCTCAGGAGGACACGGAAAGCCGGGCTGCTGCTGCCACTGGCATGGAAAGATAAGAGGATTTATTTGCTAGCAGGGCAGGATTGCACTGCTTGTGTGTTAATTGTGTTTCACTCTAACTGTTTTCACTGTCAAATATGTGCAGGGGAAGGCCAGGTTCAAGGAAGAAGTATTAATAAAGCATGACAATAGAACCAATGATATCGACGGAGTCAATAAGGCATAAAGGTAATAGCCAACAATCTTGATCATCTTTTTTTAATAGTTCTTTATGTTCTTCATCAAGTAAAAACATAAAGCAATCTTTAGTTGCCACCTCGTTAATTGGCTTCTTTATGACCTGTTTAGATATTTTGTATAAATTCAATATTTTAGTTTTGTCCATTAAAGTTAGGGTATGTAAGTTTGAGAAACCAGCTCGAGTGCGCTACAATTTACAAATACACGACCGGAGAAAATCTGCCACTTCCTTACAGAGCCCCTCCTCCAACACACACGAACGCGCACATGACCAATGAGGGCACGAGATAAGTTTGTGCCCCGATGGAAGGCTGACAGGCAGGTAGGCCATCCAGTTATTTTAGCCGGGCCGGCTCAGATGATTGGTCGTGCTTTTTAAAGTACTACGGCTTCCACAGATGACTTTTTTTTATGGATTTTTTGTCAAAGCACTTCAGATATTCATTGCTATCGGGATGTTAAGAGCATTCCATGGAATATAACAAAAAGTGTATCGAGCCGGTTTCTCAAACTTACCTACCCCACCTTTAAGTTGGAACAACAAGACATTTAAACGTAGCGCTCCTTACATTTTTTTTTGTGACTATTGTTCTATTTTCTCAGATTTTGTAGACTTAATGTTGAAATAATTGTAATCGGAATATTAATAATTTAATAAATGCAAAATGTACTGCTTCAGCCATATTTGACAAAAACAATACTATTCATTGCAAATGGCAGGAAACCCAAAATATACGTCAGTGCATTGACTTTGTTCATAATGTCCATGTCAGCTCCATGTTTTATGTCGTGCCAATATGTTCTAGTTTTAACAGTTTTATATCTACAAAGGAAATGCCAGTGAATTTTAAGATACTTATTCTAACGGCATCAAAGTGATGTTTAAATTGGCCTTATTATTGAACTAGGACAGGTCTCAGTGGATTTAAATAACTTTTGAGTGTTAGCCAGACATAGGCTATTTTTCCGTGTGATTATCATGGCTTAAAAACGAGTCAGATGTGTGATAGTGTGGGTCTGGCACAGAGTGGGTGTTGATGCAGGGACAGGGAATTGGCAGAGGAGGCCTCCACAAATGAGATTCAGTTGTCAAGGCAAATATTAGGAGGGGATACTTCCATTTGACTTTTGGGAGAGCACGGCTGTTCACCAGTTTTGGATTGAAGTCGAAGGAGAAATGCACAAGGACTATATATTTTTTTACATTGAATACCAGATTGAAAAATAGTTAATTAAGAAGTGAGAGTTTGCTGCCTACAAACCAGCAGGTGTTCTTGACGACACTTCTTGTCTAAATAAGCCCTTTTCACTGTAGACTTTATAGCAGGAATAACACAGGTGTTAGTAATTACATTAATGATGTCTCCCTTCCAATTAGCTGTGCCAGTAAGACATGCATAATGCCAGAGCCCTGAAACATTAGTGTCAGTTTTTGCACCTGTGTTTGACAAGTTAGAAAGTTTCCTGGTAGAAAAAGATGGATACATGTTGCTATTCTGTGGCAGACTTTACTCATGAGGAAATCAAAAGGATGATACTGTGGGACAACAGTTGTTAGTCTCTCATATAAAGACAGTTGTTCCACGCCACATGCCCATCCCCCGGATAAAGTCTTGGTTATATTTGTCTCCAGTTGTCCATGTGTCTACAGCTGAGGGTACAATAGAACCACTTTACTGGTACTTTCATCTGTAAAGTATTGCCACCTCATCTGTGAAGTATTGTCCCAAGAAGGAATCCCTAATGAAAGTAGTGTTACATTGCCTTCCTTTCCCTCCTCAATATACCACATCCAAAAAGATGATCTGATGTAGTGTACAGTGTAGCAGACTTAATTAACTTTTAAATATTTAGTATTTGTATGAATCTGTATTTTTATGATCTTTCCAACGTAACGGTACGTCCACACAGCGGCTTTGGAAAAAGCTTGCCGGCGGGCGTGTCTGAAGCTCGACCAACAACCATTCACATGAATCTCCCGCCCCTGACACACAAGCAGCTGTTTGATTGGCTAGAGCTTGTTCTGGCATATGATTTGATTGGCTGACGCTTCCACCGAAAGCTTCAGAAGATTCAAAAGTTGAACATTGCTCAACTTTTGAATCCTGAGATGCCTGTAAATCTCCGCTTTGCTTCCCACAATGCAGTTTGGCGAAAAGTGAGGCAAAGTGACGTCACCCCATTCAAAGTGACGGCCCGTCCACACAGCGGCGTGCGTTGAAAGCTTCACCATTCACTTTGAATGGGGTGACGTCACTTTTCGCCGAACTGCATTGTGGGAAGCGAAGCGGAGATTTGCTGGCGTGGCTCGCTACAAAAGTTGAGCAATTTTCAACTTTTGAAGCCTCTGCAGAAGCGTCAGCCAATCGAATCATATGCAAGTACAAGCTCTAGCCAATCAAACCGCTACTTGTGTGTCAGGGGCGGGGGATTCATGTGATTGGTTGTTGGTCGAGTTTCAGACACGCCCGCCGGCAAGCTTCAACGCACGCCGCTGTGTGTACGGGCCCTCAATGGGCAGAAGCGTTGGAAGATTTTTTTAACGCTGCTGTGTGGACGTACCGTAACAGTCCTAGGGCTGAACATTGTAAAAGAAAGTAATCCGAATGATGCCAGATTATATTTGAGGGAAATTGCAAAAATAAATACACAAACGAACAACGAAAAAAATCCTCATCAAAGTACAAAATGTGTCTGATTTATATGTGATGTAATACCACCTGCGGTATATTAATGCATTAAAAAAAGCTTTGAAAAGCGACAATAATGCTTTTCCGTCAATCTCCAACAAAATGTTTTACCTCAGTGCTAAGGCTCATTGGGTTGGCTTCAGGAAATAAAAAAACAAGAGATGAGTTGTTTCATCTCTGCTTTTCCATCCACCCTTTTTAAAATGTATTCCCACTTTCATGAATAAGCCCAAATAGGGCGGCAGGATCTGGTGGACACTTCGCCTTTATTCAGCTCCACCTTCAGATGTGGCTCCCTGAGAGAAAGAAAGAGTTTCCTTTGAACAGTGGGAGCCTCTGCTGCAGTGAGCTCTTAATTAATCACTGAAGCGGCTTCCACTCTTGAATACAAAAATACTCCTCGTGTTTTATCCTGCCCTCATTCTTCTTCCTGTCTTAGACCATTTTTTTTGTAACACTGAGCTGTTGTTGTAATTGTAACCTGCTGGATTCAATTTGCTCCAGATAAAGCGTGATTATAGCCGCGGCGACTCATTAAGGTCTTCCCTGCCCTTCAACAATGTGACTCCCCGGCTTGTGAAGTATCCGAAGCTTTTTAATTAATGAAAGGAATTTATTTTTAATTTAATCATTAACAAGACCTATCTGATAGGCATCTGGCTAGGGGAAAAAACAGACCATAATCTAAGTACGAGGCAATAAATGCTTACATTCAATCCACAAAGGAAAGACAAGTGAGCAGAGGGAAATATCGGGATGCCATTGTATAAATCTCACACCTTAAAACACAAAAGCAACTGAAGAAGGAAATGTAAAATGATAGATGGAGCCCTGTTCATGCATTTCTTTTGTAGGTGAGACTTTACATCTCTCTGGCAGGCTGGACAGTGTTTGCAGGCCTGTTTGCAGCCTCAGAATCCTGCGTCCCTTTTCATCTCTGCCTAAAGTAATTATGTAGACGCGAGTGGGGAAATGAGAACCATGTGGCAGCCTGTAATTCGATTTTTGGTAATGAATGGGTCAAACACCAGTTGCAGGCAATTTAGCTCAGAAATTCCCTCTGAAGACGGAGCTCGGCAGTGAAGTGCGTCACAAGGAGCGTGGGCATGCACCATTACAGGTCATGGATGAGAAGCTTGTTTGAATTTATTAGCCAGTCAAAAATGTTTTTAGTTTTCTAAATTCAAGCTGTTCAGTAAATACAGGCCAGTCACTTATGCTCGGAAATTACGAGTGGATTTTACACAACTGCCGTCTGAAAGAAGTGTAAATTAGCTTCACATAGGAGCTGTTAACCCGAGTGTTATTTCAAAGGGTTTGACACTCTGCAGAGACACGAGACTAGACACGACGTCTATTCAGGCCACAGTTTGGACCTTTGGGGAACAAACTGACACATTTGCCCTCGCTCCGTGTCCATAAAATGATACTCAAAACATTTGTCATGCTTGTTTAAAAGACATTGGTCCCATATATGGTAGTTATGTTGTAGTTTTCTTCACCCTGAATATTCTGCTTATCAGCACAAACTGTCACGAAAAAGCTGTGTCAGCTAGTTTATTTGAGTCAGAGCCAAACTCTAGTCTACAACATGTGCACGAACAGATGATTAATGATTCGGTCTCTAAAAAAGATGATTTTTCTCTTCCCTTTTTTGACCCTCATGTTCTGCACATTTGGATAAAGTGAAAATGTATAATCAGGGCTGCACATAACTGGTGCGCAGGTGCGCATGCGCACCTCCGCCAAAAAAAGAGCACCGGGTCATTTGAAACAAAGCGCATTTGCGTACCAACATTGAGAGAGGGAGAGAGAGAAGGGAAAAGAGAAAATAGAGGAGAGAGGAGAGAGAGAGAAGAGAGAGAGAGAGAAAGATATTTGCGAGTTGCATACATGTATGAACCATGATATGAACTCAGGGTTGGCCCGTAGCGCTGGCTAGATGTTCGCCTAGGGCGCCAGATCTGTGGAGGCGCTGCGTTGGCAGCTCTGGGAGGGAAAAAAACATTTTGACCGTTGGGGCTCATCCTAATTTTCGGCCTTGATGTAACAACATTCATAATTAAGTAAATGTAACACCCTTTTCACCCCGGTTACACGTTTCATTTGCCCTGTACGATGGGCGCTGTAAGTGATGAAAATGGGGGATGTTGGCTTATCTGGCGCCCGCAGCTCACAGCCAAAATGCGAGGGAGAGAGGGAGGGTGCACCGGTACCAGCGCTGTTGTTATTAGAATCTGGTGCCGTGCTAGCTGCTCTAACGGATATAAGAAGAAGATGTTTCTACAATAATGTGGAGGGAGAGTCCTCTCCAGTCAGACTGATAACTACAGCTCAGTGAGGTAAAGTCTAAGTTCAAACGGTTTGGTCGCAATTTATGTAAACACATATTTCCAAGGCACTCCTTTGTAATTATTGGGATAAACAGGTTTGAAATCATTCCAATGTATACTATAGGACAGTAACCAAAAATATCCTTTAAAACTGGAGAGATAAAAAAAAAAGCATAAATAAATAAATGTTAAGGTAAAATAAGATATGAATGAACAACACAAATAAAATAAGTTACATTCATTTGTTATTGGCTATGGTAGGTTATTGGTTATGTTCACATACTTATTTGATTACATCCACTTGTCTAAGATGACAACAGAGACTTTCAACCCAAACCCAGCTGTTGACTTGTGGATGCAAGCATGCTAATCGCAGACTCAACCAGAGAGAAAGAAGTAGGCCTACATCATCAGCTACCATGTCTGACAGAGAGGAAGACAGTGAGGAGAACAGTCAGGAGGGGAGTGATGACAGCTTGTAGGATTACTGGTCGTGCTAATGTTGTCTTGTGTTCACCTCTGCATGTGTGTTCTGTGTTCACCTCTGCATGTGTGTTCAGTGCCGTGTGTCTGGCAAATAAAGTCAAGACCCCTCAAAAGTTAAGGTTTATTTCATTTTAAGGATGAGCACCAAGCAACATCTCCAGGTGCTCCTTTGAGAACCAGGGCAAAAAAGTTATGTGCACCCCTGTGTATAATCAATAGTGTCCAAATGTTCCAGAGATTCAAGGAGATACAGACTCTCTAGACACTTCAGAAAGATAATTAACTCTCAGTCTTGCACAATGTGAGCTCATATTTCTGTTAGATTACCTCATTTACAATCCAGGTCATATTTAACTAAAATCTAAAATAGCTAAATGTATTACCAGATTGTGCAAGAAGTTAAAAAGCTTGTAAGAACACCAAGAAAATAGTCAAGTGCTGCTTTTCACACCACATTAGGAGAAATTAGCTTTGCTTCATAAATATTTGATATGAAGCACTTCCTGGACTCATTACAAGTTTTGTTTGAGGTACTCTTTGAATAACGATACAAGAGTTTCTTGTTTTATGTCATAGTGCTATAAAATAAAGGCAATAGTTGTGGTTCTTGCCTAGAGTCTGCTTATTAAACTCATCAAACATCTGTATTTTAAACAACAGAGATTCAGTCTGAACTGTAACCCTCTTCATTCTGATGCAGACTTAATTGTAGTTATATTTAAATGTTAAAGTACTTACGCAGCGTCCACACGGCGGCGTGCGTTGAAGCTTGCCGGCGGGCATGTCTGAAACTCGACCAAAAACCAATCACATGAATCTCCCGCCCCGGACACACAAGCAGGCGGTTTGATTGGCTAGAGCTTGTACTTGCATATGATTTGATTGGCTGACACTTCCGTCGAAGCTTCAAAAGTTGAACATTGCTCAACTTTTGAAGCGAGCAAAGCGAAGTGACGCTCCCACAATGCAGTTCGGCAAAGTGTGACGTCCACCCCATTCAAAGTGAATGGGCAGAAGCGTTGAAGCTTCAACGCACGCCGCCGTGTGGACGGGCCGTTACGAAATTGTCTGGACTTTGTGTCAAGGTTTATCCCAACATCAATTAAGATACAAGTAAACAATAACAAGAAAACCAGCTGCTTACTCACTTCTTTGTTTCCAGGAAGGGCCACAGTTACAATGCTAACAAGCCTTTTTTTAGGAAACTAAATGACACATAATTACATTTGTTGTTACTGTGTGACTTTCTGGCAAAGGAAGAACAACAGGCATCCTATCTTAAAGAGGTTTTTCTCAAAAGTTAGAGCTAATGAGACAAATGTGCCAGCTGAGGTGTCCTGAATAACGGGGGAGTCCTGTGTGTCTGTACGTCCTCTCTGGCTCTAATTGGCTGTCACATTCTCAATTCTCAGCGACACAGTGAGCGGCTCCTCGCCTCACCCCTGTGGGTTCAGCAGCTTTACAGCACAGTGACAGATTAACTGCAAAGACATTGTGATGCACTTTGTTTATCACATAACTGGAGATTCTCACAGAATTTGCCATAAGAATCTTTTTGTTTGGTTTTTACCTTGGATTGTCTTTTGTAATGTGCCACCCCGCAAGGACATGAGCACCGGTTTTTTTATTAGTTGCTCTCCTGAGTAATCCTTGTCATATTGCAGGAGCTTTAGAGGCTACCAGGCCCATCTGTCATTATGAACTCATTCCTTCTCTTTCTCTTGTTATCTGCCTTGCAAAATAGTGCAAGTTATAAATACACGCATCATCGAGTCGTGTGTCATTGTTTCTAAACACCAGGGCAGCGAGGGTGGACTTCCTGTCTGCCTCTTTGTGTTCTTTCGCTGCTTTAATGCACACACTGAGAGATAAAAGTCAACACGCTCGTATATTTTGCCGTGAGTAGGAGGTGGTCCACATGGAGGGCGATCATAATTGCCGCGCCGGGTCATCAGCACACACATACTCCTGATGATCATAATGGCCTCGCTGTCATCTCTTCAGCGATATTAGGCATCACCGGGAAGTTTTCAGTGCTTATACAGGAAGCGGTAGGTAAAGTTGAATATCAACACTGTACTAACAATATTTCTAATGTGGCCTACATGGCAACGTGTTTGGTTTTCCAATAGAGCACATTAGGGTTGGATTAAATGCCACAATACAACTTAAAACTATACATTTGAGATACATTGTTCTAAAACAATGATAACATGGAAGCTAATAGTGTTCTGTGGACAATGTTGCTAATAAATGAGCTGGATACTTGTATGGCAAAATCTGATGTTTGAACCAATACGATTTTAAGTACCTCTGTCAAGTATGTACTTCATTAGATCAGACAGAATTGACCTTTTGCATGCATATTTTTAGATTCCTAATAGTATCCCAGCACTCCAGCCCTCAATTTTCTCAACATCGTATATAACTAATACTAAAAAATAAAATAGGGCTACACTGGCATCTGAGCTAACATAATTTTTGTCTATTTATTTGTATAGTATTTGTAAGAAAAATATCACTCGTCACTGAGTTTGAGCTTCAATAATCAGGATTGATTATCCTTGCAAGAATGGAAGTAGTCATCACATACAGAGCTGCATGGGACAAATAGTTCCCCCAATAGTGTCTTTCACATGCTTAAATACAAGAGAGGGTATCACAGTCACAAGATGCAGGAATACCGGTTCAAAGCCGTATTCATTGTTTAGTTCAGATTAGCTAAGGCCGACGTAAGCAATAAACATGACCGTCATATGCCTATCTCCATAGGGGCTGAATCATCATGTTAATAGCTATCATATGCCTAAAACAGTGTGTCCTGACCCTGACGCTCTTCTGGGTAATCATACATCCTGTTACGTAGATAGCTACAGTTGAGCCTTTGTTATCATGGGCTACTCTGATATTGGAAGAGTATATTCAGTATTTTCCCAACAGTATTAATCACACTAGATCTGATCACATGAGTTATTTATCTTAAAGGTCCCATGTCATGCTTTTCCGGTTATTACCCGTCCCCTTGTGTGTTATAGCTTTTTATGCATGTAAACGGTCTGCAAAGTCACAAACCCCCTTTCTATGCTGCCCCAGAACGCCTCGTTGGACATTTCTCTTTTTCTATTGTTTACTTCTTGGGTATAGTGACGTAACATAACGGCTCCGCGGATTGGTCCATTTGTTATGTTACGTCCGCAGAGCCGTTACGTTTGGAGCAATCCGCGGGCTTCCTCACACACACACACTCGGCGGGACGTTGCGAGGCTCGCTGCTGCGAGGAGCGGGACACTGTGAGCTGGCTCACTGGTGTGGGGTCGGCCAGACAGCGAGACACCGCGGAACTCAGCCTGGGCACACACACAAACTCCCAACCAGGCTGTGGGTGTGTGTGTGCCCAGGCTGAGTTTCGCGGTGTCTCGCTGTCTCGCAGACGGCCACTGGGCTCACAGGGAGGGGGGGGGCAGGAGCTCCAACAAGCCGTTTGGGACAGAGTGAATACACATACTACAGAGATGCTGTATGAGAAACCAATGTGAGTTTGGAAAATTGCACAATATACATTTATTTTAGTATACCTCAACAATGGAATTATGATCAGTAGAAATGGCCATGACATGATGGGACCTTTTAATAAAGAGTCCTTTTTATTTTCTGACTTTGTAACCACGGCACAGCCCTGAGTCTCTTGTGTGATTCTTCAGTGAGAAAGGTCCTTCAAACGCTCAGTCAGCCGTCTGCAGATGAGCTGTGATCCATGGCTGCAACAGCTGCTCCCCCCCCAACACAGACCCATGACTGTGCTTTCCCCTGCAGCTGCCTCCATCTTTTCCCCCTCCATCACTTCCACAGGGAGCGCCCTACCTCCATCCTCTCTATGAAATCACAATTAATTATTTGAAGGGTTGGCATCAAGCACAATGACCCAGAGACTCCTTAAGGAGAGAGATACATCAGGATATACAGGAACCCAGAGGCCATGATGAGTTTAAAGTGAAGTAACATCTCCTCTAGAGGCCGGTGCTCACTGCTGCAGTCAGATATTAGGATTTAAAAACTCACATGCTACAGTTTGTACTAGTATCCATTTTCTTCTGGAGCTACAACAAATATTGCATGCAGAAAACCCACACATGGGAAAAGCTGGGGGAAGCGTTTGGTGTTTTTTCAAGACTTAAATGACAATCAATTTTCTGTCAGTCAAATTATAGGCAGCTCTAATGGCTCAATGATAAGGACAGAACGGCTCGATAAAAAGAGCAATTTATTACTGTATGAAAGCTTATTCACATCCTTCACCAGCTAAGAAAATCCATAAAAAAGGTTAAAAATACAAATAGTAAACACTCTTGGTTCCTTTTAGCTCATATTGTAATGTTATACGTGTGCAGAGCATTTATTTACAGAGTGAAATAACAGTAAGGTATATTCCGTATTGATTTCTCTTAGGATAAGTGGGCCCAGCACTGCAGTACATATAACCTTCGTACTGCTGACTAGAGAAAATACTACTGTTGTTGTGGAACATTGTAACACTGCAGTTTCTGAGTTTCTAATTTTCTGGACACAGCTATTTTGTACCACAGATACATTAATACAATGTGAGAATATTTGTTGCGTTTAGAGGAAAACATTTTACTGACATAAAGAGGAAATATTATGCTAATTTCCAGGTTCATATTTGTATTTTGTCCTCTACTGTGACATGTCTCCATGCTTTAATGTTCAAAAAGCTCTTTATTTTTCTCATACTGCCTGTGCTGCAGCACCTCTTTTCACCCTCTGTCTGAAACCAGAGTCGAGTCTGCTCTGATTGGTTAGCTGGCCGGCTATTTTGTGATTCGTCAAGTGCTTAGAGATGTCCCGCCCAGTGTTTCCGCCAGACCAGGGCTGAGAGGGCGTCCACCCCGAGAGGGGGTGTGGGTGTGACGTCACGTTGTGTCACGTGACTTGAATTTTGAATTGAGCCGTCCCTTTTATAGATACTATCTCTTTACGTATTAGTGATGGGAATTCCGGCTCTTTTTAGTGAATCGGATCATTTGGCTCGGCTCACTGAGAAGAGCCGACTCTTTCGGCTCCTAAACGGCTCTTCATGTTACCACAGTTTACCATGGAGCCTCAGTTTCGCCGCTGCGAGGCTCAGGCACTCGCAGTTCACGTGCGTGCTCCACTAGCACCCCCCCGTCAAGGCTCGCCGGCAGTACACTTTCCGTCACAGGAACATGCTTTGCTGGCGGTGAACATAATCCCACCAGACTCTTTTGCCCCTCCAACAGAGGGATGTCCTTTTTCCTTTTCGTCATTTCAAGCGATAAAAACTCGATCTTCTCTCGAATTATAATTTGTTTTGTCATTTGTCAAATGACGGCAAGACGCCCCCTGGCGGAAACGCTGGTCCCGCCTCTTAGCCTATCACGTAAATGTGTGGGAGAGGTTTTGTTTTTATTGAACTATCCCAGCAATCCCTCACGTGGTGATTTGTTCATCCCAAAGACTGTAAATCTAGAAAAGCAAACTGAAAGCATGATTCTGAAAGGTTCTGAGTCTGAAAGGTTCTGAGTCTTTGGTGAGCAGAAAGTAATGAATTATTCAAATATCGTGACAGCTTTTGAGTGGATTGCTATGAAATGTGTTACGGACGTTTATGTTCGCCTCAGGGTGATTTTAATGAACCTTTCTGACTTTTCCCGTTGCGCCTTCAACATTTTCAGTTTGTCTTGAATTTTTGTCAATTAAAAGATACCTACAAAACTAACAACTGATTACGAAGCTGGCTGTCTGACGAATCAGAGATAGCTTTGTGACAGTTTGTCTTTGTTCATATGATCTAATCAGGTAGTCAAACCTAAAGCACTGGAAAGAGAGTGTTTGAAGAAGAGTGATAAAAAACTTTAATTCTTATCGTTAGACTTCTTAATATTTCAGTCCTTGCAGTACTTCTTCTTGAAGCCTTGCTACCCGGGGCCTTATTAAAAATACAAGCTGTGGGATCTTTCTGTCGGCCCTTAACTCCTTCAGTCCGTCTCACTTTCTGTCAAAAGCTCAGATGCCTCTTGGACAGTCGGAAAAGACTATTGGCCTCACTCTCAGTTTTGCTGCAGGATATGTCTCTACCTTCAGCTTTCTCTCATTCACAAGCTGCTTTTCCCCACATGACTCTGAAGTGGTCAAGTAAAAACCTGTTATAGTTGGACGTCTATAGTATAGAGGACTGCTTCAGAAAGCCAGTGTGCAGAGAGACTGTTCAAACATTTATACAAGTGCTTGCCCTCAAATGTCTGGAAACGTAAAGGCAGTGTCCCACTTCCTCACTGCTCAGCACCTGCTGCTGTTATTCTTCTGACTTCAGATGAAAATATTCTGCTCGGACCGTCTCGGTGTATTAGTCACAACATGATGCGTTTCAGAGAGCTTGCAAACATGACATGCTTTCATGCTCTCTGACTTGGCAGATTGATATTAAAGCCTGTGTTAAAAGTCTGTTTCCATATTCCGAAATAACTGACTGCTAGAGCAATGCAGTCTGCGTTAATCATCAACATGACCAGTTATTTGCAGTCACTGCTTGCTCACCATTTGTAGCAGCATACGTTTTTCTATCTGGGTCATCAGAGAGGCGGCTGTGCTTTAGCTTCTTCTTTCCCCTGTGAACACTACAGACCATTTGATATGAAAACGTCGCAGGATATAGCCTTCTCAAAAGAGACTGGGTTGTATTTCGTATTGATTTTCAGTATGATCGCAGTGTTTCCCACAGATCTGAAATATACTTGGGCGGGTGGTGGCAGCGGGCGGGGGAGGGGGGGTTGCGCAAAAAAAAAAAAAAAAGTTTTCATTTTGTATAATCATTTTGCATAAAGATGGCACTCAAGGGCACACTAGTGGTGGTGTTCCTGGCGGGATTTGAACTCACAGCCTTCCGATCTTCAGCCCACCTCACTATCCATTAGATCAATCACTACCCTCTCAAATGGAAATATGTGTTTACATAAATGGTGACCACACCGTTTGAGACCCACTGAGAACTTAGACTAAGTTAACTATCTAAACACTCAGAGTCCTTTACCTCACCTGAGCTGAGGTTATCCCGAGCTTGAATGACACACAGAGACCAATCAAGGGCTTTGATTTATGATCTCTATGACAGTGGCCATGTTGGCAGGCCACATCATGTAGACAGCCAGTCACCACCCTGTGTGAGGCAGGCCACTTAACGAGGCGAGATCAGAGCAAGGGAGCGAGGGATCATTGTCCACAAGTTAATCGATTGCAGATGGCGTCGTGGTCACGGACGAATAAAAATTAAAAAAAAAAAAAAAACGTATATAAAAAAAAAAAAAAAAAAAAAAAGGGTCGCGAAATATACTTGGGCGGCCGTTAATATACCTGGGCGGCCCGCCCAAGTATAGTCTATGTGTGGGAAACCCTGGATCGTAATGGACTATTTATACCACGCATGCAGAGACTACTCATCATCTGTAAGGAAGAGATTCAACATTAACAATCTAAAGAATAATAGAATACTCTGTCCCTGCAGCCATATACAGTGACTGTTACTCAGTGGCTTCAGGTTATATTTTAACTGCAGACTGTGTAGTATAACGCTGAGACTGATGAATATTTAAAATGAGTCTGCCCAATATTACAGATCTAGATTTGTTGGGCCTATGTAATGTCAAAAACAACTGAACAATGTCAATCCCAGTGTCTTAAAGTCCAAGGTAACATCTTTAAATGTATTTTTTTTTGTGTCATATTAAACCCCAAAGATAATCAGTTTATATGACGTAAAGAAACAGCAGGAATATTTCATACGTAAGGGGCTGAAAACAGCATTTTCTGCCAACTTTGCTTGAAGATCTAAGATTAAAGGGGCCCTATTATGCTTTTTTGGTTTCACTTTCCTGTGGCTTTCGACTATGCGGCTGACCAATCACAACAGAGCCGGCCAGCTAACCAATCAGAGCAGACTGGGCTGTGGTTTCAGACAGAGGGTGAAAAAAGGTAGATTGAGAAAGATATACTTTGTTTTGTTTTTTTCACATTAATGCATGTAAACGTGTCGCAGAAGAGGCACAAAATACAAATATGAACACTTTAATGAATGATCTGAATAGTGGTTGTTTATTTTACAGTCGATAAACGAATAGATTAGTCGTCTAATCGTTGCAGGAACGGCCATCGTGTCAGTATCTCTCTTTGAGTGCAAATATACTTTATAGCTCACTCTTACTCTTCTGCCACCTTGTAAGCCTAATGCCTACAAGTGAAAATGGCTTCAACAGCAGCCCTTAAGGTGCTTAACACCAAACAGCCTCACAGCTCCACTGTAGGTAATGATGGCATTATCATTGATCCCACAAAGTAAACCCGGAGCGATCAATGCTCTCCTGTGTGTTTTCCATGCAAACAGCTCTCAGATCAAGCTGAGTGCTGCGCAGAGAAGACATCCTGCAGATTAGGAAGCTACAACTGAAGAGATAGAGATTTAGTTCCCATCCGTGTGGTGTTGCTCTGACTCCCAGACTCAGGCGGGCAGAGCTTTAAGCCATCTTGTTTTTGGCTCCAGATTAGGCCGAGCGACAGCGTTTGCCAGCATCTGTCTGCCATTAGCCCTGTGACACTGGCAGTCCGGCTGCAATTAATCAGAGAGTTGTGATGTCGCCACTCGGTCACTCTGCACCTCGGGCACATCGCTACGCAGCAGGAGTAGGGTCAGCGTTCAAAGGGTCACATGGCCTCGCAGTTTTTACTGTACACGTTCTGAATAAACCAAAGATCACTGGTTTGTAGGTACTTTGTTGGACCAGAGCATTTTGTCTAATGTTAACCTGAATTGATTCACATTTGGCTGTGGCTGAAACACATATCACTTATTTTATCTAATACTGGTGCACTGTAGCTTTGGACAATTCAGCCTCTGGTCAGTATCCTGGTAATGTTGTGTTTGGTTGTAAATCCAGAAGTATCCAGGTGGCTCTGTGCTTAGTGCGGCCGGATAATGACTCTATTCGACAAGACTTTAAAAAAAAAAACAAGCTTAACATTTGCAATTTTCATCTCTTCAAATGTGAAGTTTTGCTCCCTTTTTTCTGTTTCATATCAACATAGATTGTCATGAACTCACATTTCATTCTTGGACATTTTGATAAGCATTGCTCACAGTTTTTCGACCCTCAATCAATAATAACATTTCAAATTGAATTGACTGATTCATTTTCTGCCCATAGTTGTGATCGATTAATTATCCAACTGTTTTTATATCAGTCTTTACAGCTTTGAGGTGCATTGAGGCACGCAGCTGAAAGGAGACTGTCGGTCATTTTGAGCAAGATGAAATCACGTGTCTGTCATGTGATTTGCCAGTGCGTTTTCTCATTCCTCTCCTTGACAGGCCCACACACACACACACACCCACCCCACACACACACACACCCACACCCACCCACACACACACACACACACCCACCCACACACACACACACACACACACATACAGTGTTTCAGGGTAGACGGGGGAGAAGTAATCTCTAAACATCAGAAAGGCCCGTCACGTGGAGGCAGCACGGAGACATTTTTACTTGACAGAATGAAAGATGTTTATTTTTAAGATGGTTATCTCTCTGTGCTGTGATCTTAACCGGGCAGTAATGAAACCGTTACAACCGCACAGGCTTAAATTCACCAGTCGTAGGAGTTGTATCCTTATCAAGAGGAGCTGTTATGTCGGCTTAAGGTAAACAGCACCTGCGTTCCTTTTCTGCCTCTGGTCTGAACCGCATTGCTTTATCAACGCTCAGTGTTGTGGGTTTCTGTGTTTGATAAGGATTGTTTGGCACTTTGTGGACATCCTCCGGGCTTGTGCTGTAGTGATTTAGCTATGAAGCTCAGAAAGTAGACTGTCTGCTGCCCGTGGAAAGAAACAATCTGTTCTGAAATGTACACAATGCTCATTATATAAGATTCTTTCTGAAAGGTGACCTAATATTACTTTCAGTTTGGTTTTTGGTCTCGAGCTATCTCTTTAAATCATCTGCACACTTCAGCTTCCAAGATCTTCATTATTTCTTGCATTCTTATATTTTCTAACTAGCTCCAAACCGGGAGAACATGATCTGAGAAAGATGTATGTATGGTTATTCTTGCATTGATCTTAAAGGAATGCTCCACTCATTAGATAATTAATCAAAACTTCAGTATTTAGTGAAACATTATGTTTAAACCATACCCTGAAGAAATCAGCGATATTCCCCGGTAAATAATGATTTTATAGCTCTTTTTTATCAAAACCTGTATATTCCGTCAGGCCGCTGCCATTTTGCCCATTTTCAGTAGTCACGTGATGGTCGTGACGTCATCCATGCGTTCACTTTGTAAACACCATATACAGTCTATGGCAGGGGTGCCCAACCTTTTTTGAACCGAGAGCTACTTTTAAAGTTGCCAGTCTGCCGAGATCTACCAGTCCAAATATAGAGGCGTAGCCATTACTGACAGCCTACTACCAGGTAAATACACATTTCTACTTGTATAAAACTGACCTTTCTACGATGAATACTTCATAAAATACTGCAGATCCTTTATCTTACCTCTTTCTAATCTACACACATACAAGTATTTAACTGAAGTTACACAAGTGTTGTTGATACAGAGTTGGAGTTTATTCACACGTCACTACAGTGGGTAATGTTTTCAAGAAACATTGAAGTGCTGCCACATATGACACAGGAAAAAAGAAAAGACGCTGAACCCTTTCTTTGCCATGATATAAAAATAGTGTTGCTACAAAAGTATAAATGAGGCTTACTAATAAGACAACTCAGATCTGAAGCTACACAGGAATCTGCTGCCAAAGTGCAATAAAAAAGACAACATTAATAGAATCAAACCCTTTTTTTGTTGCATTTTAGTAGAGTATAAAAATAAATGCCTTTAAAATAGGATGCAAGCAACACTAGCTTCTTAACCTGAATTGATAATAGACTAATCAATTTAAACAGAACAGATCTTAATGTTTGCATTCTTATACCATGTTGTACAATAATTATAATGAATAAGTTCAAACAAACTAAAACTTACAGCTGATTAATAACGGTATCTAACTTGAGTTTTTATTATATCAAAAACCTGTTGAAATGCTACCGTTTTTTACTGTCCCCCAAAAGCGTGTCGGCAGCCTCCAGGACTGCTTCTTTCACAACTTCGCCATCTTTGAAAGACTTCATGTGTTTGACAAGAACGTGACTGACACGTAGCAGCCTTGCTCTTGTTGTTGGGCCTGGTGAAAATGGACTGCTGTGCATTTAGCTGTGCTTTCAGGCCCCTCCCCTTTTGGAGCGTAGGGCAGAATTAGGAGGGAATTCCGTCTCGTAGCGTTTGTGCAGTTTTGAAATGCCGCTCCTAAATTACCCTTCTTCGATAAAGCCACGCTCGCATTGCAGATGAGAGACAGATGGACTTTGAATTGGAATAGATACAAAAATAATCATCCTCCCACTCGGAGTGAGAATTATATATGTTTTGCTTCTGCCATAATTGCGGTCTTGTGTGTGTGCGGACTGTCACTCCTGTGTTGACACGGACAACATTAGCGAACTAGTGCAGTGCACACTGCCATCTGCCATTCGGCGTGACCCCATGTGTCGGGGCGTGGCTGGTGAGCAGTGGCTCACCAGCCACGCCCCGACACATGGGGTCACGCCGGCCAATCACAAAGCTTTGATGCGTTCAAGTGCATTATTCTGGCACAGGAAGATTATGTTACAGGACATTAACGATAAAACAGAATATTGTTGTTCTATTTTTTGACACATCTCGCGATCGACTGGGAATCTCCCGGTCGATCGCGATCGACTGGTTGGGCACCCCTGGTCTATGGTAAACACACGAAAACATGGCGAAGTTTTGAGCAATATGAAGAGATTGGAAGGGGGAATTCAGCCATACAGGTTCGAGCCTACTTAGTACTACTTAGTAGATACAATGATTTTGATTACTAGATATGTATGCATGTAGTACCACCCTTGCTAGCGATTCCCTCTCTAGTTTAGCATACTCAGCCTTGTTGTCCCTGGCCCTAGAACCACGATTTTATGGGGCCGGAAAAACTGGGGGGAAATACCCACTAGCCGGTACTACGCTATATGGAAAGGCCACCAAAAACTGGCCTGGCCTGGACGATAAAGGACGTTTAAACGGGGCTACCCGCTGCAATGGAAATGCGCCATAACATACCTTATTCTTACTCCGAGCACTACTTCTGGTCCTCCGTCGCTTCACACTTGCAGAGGGCGATTTCTCAACTGGCCGAACTGGTGTCCTGGTCGGTGATGACACCAGAAAGACCGATGGTACTGCATCTCCATTAAGTAATGGTTGTTCAATAAATCCCATGTTATGTTTTATCATACTCTCAGAGTAGTCCGGAAACTTGAAATGTTCGCTGCATACATGCGCCTGTGGATCTTTCGGTTCGGGCCGGCCACATTTCGCTAGCCACTGCCTCCGAACGTACTTCCTACGCTTACCTTTTGGCAACAGATGGAACCGAGCATTCCGTGGATTGTTCCTATCAGAATTGTGGCAATGTTTCGCGATACAATGAGGCATATTTGAAGAGAGTAACTACAGTAAATAACATGAACATCAACGTGTCCTCGAAACCAAACGCATGGTTTACGTCACGTCCGGTAAAATGGCGCCGCCCACAGTGTTGATGTTATTTCGGTAATTAATCAGTTTAAAATCACTGATAATGTCATCGGATTAAAAAAAAAAAAAGAGAGACTGGCAGAGACTGGTCTGTTTTATCGGATGATAATTTTTTTTAAATGAGTGTCATGAGCATACCATTCCTTTAAGATAAAGCACAAGCCATCGGGAAGAACTTGAACACTTAAAATAAAATTGGCATGCGAAGTGAAGCCTTCTGCATCAGAAGGGCAGCTGGTTTCCTTTGTCGAAGCCTTTTTCTCCTTTGAGCCAATGAAGATAATTCTACCTCACTTCTTCAGATGGACTGTTATCAGGGATGCTGGGTAATTTGAGTCAGTGATGAGGTCAGGGTGCAGGAGGAACCCTTAATGAGATGTGTTGGCTCTCCTACTGTGAGGGCCATATTAAGGATGGCAGCATTCCACCTCCAGCCTCTGTTATGACAAAATAAACGTTATCTGTAACATCAAGGCAGTTTCTAATGAGCCTGCTTTACTAAATGCAGCTATCAGTTCCCAGTCATGAGTTTCAAAATATGCATGTAAAATGTTTTGGGACATAAAACTTGTTTGTGAGCTCCAATAGTTACTTTGATCTTGCTTTTAGAATTTTTTTTTAATAATCGGCACTATTTTACTTTTTTCTCTCCCAGGTTCCTGCTTTGAGAAGGACAAGAATATTCCAGAAGCCAGATCTCCAAAAGGAATCCCTGGAAAAAGTGACCGAAAAATGAGCACAACCCGGATAGAAGAAGCTGGCCCACCCACCCGTCTCTCTGACCTGTGAGCGGCCATGCCCTCCGTGCCTCACCCATCGAGGGGAACTCTCCAGACACCGGAGTGTTTTCTGGAATAGATTAGGAAAATAGCTTAACCCCGCAATAGAAATGGTATTGGTTTGTCTGAGCTATACCACATCAGAGGTTATTTTAGAATACAGGTGAGGCCGATCCTCACCTTGCTGACAAGGTCGTATCATGGCCGCTGCTGATCCCCATAGCAACGCTTCCTTGGCAATGCAAGGAGCAGACTGAGAGAATCAACAATGCAGCGTAACGGCGGGGGGGCGGGCGCCGGTGGCCAGCCATGGGTGTTACGGCGCGTGCGTCTCACCTGGCTCAGTTTCATGCTCTTTTTCATCCTGGTCTTCTTCCCACTCATCGCCCATTACTACCTCACAACCATCGATGAAGCCGGGGGTCCCGAGAAGCACATCTTTGGCCCGCGGCCCGGTGGCGAACTCTGTGAGGTCAAACATGTGCAGGATCTGTGCCGGATCCGCGAGTCGGTCAGCGAGGAGCTGCTGCAGCTGGAGGCCAAGAGGCAGGAGCTCAACGGGGAGATCTCCCGACTCAACATGCGCATCGAGGCCTGCAAGCGCAGCATCGACAGCGCCAAGCAGGACCTGCTGCAGCTGAAGAACGTTATCAGCCAGACGGAACACTCCTATAAAGAACTGATGGCCCAGAACCAGCCCAAGCTTTCACTGCCGGTCAGACTGCTGCCAGACAAGGAGGACCCGGGTTTACCACCGCCGAAGTCTGCACGCTCCTGCCGCCTACGCTCCTGTTTCGACTACGCCCGCTGCCCTCTCACCTCTGGGTTTCCAGTCTATGTCTATGACACAGCCTCCTATCCATGGGCAGACTTTATTGACCCCCTGGTGAAGCAGGCGTTTGCAGCATCAGTGAAGAGCAACATTTATATAACCGATAACCCCAGCATTGCCTGTCTCTATTTGGTTTTAGTCGGGGAGCTGCAGGAGTCCTCCTCCCCGCCTCCACCTCCCTCAGAGCTGGAGAAGCAACTGAAAGCTCTGCCTTACTGGAGATCTGATGGACACAATCATGTTCTGGTGCATTTCTCTAGAATGTCAATGACACAGAACTTCCTGTATAATGTGAGCACAGGACGGGCGGCAGTCGCTCAGTCCACCTTCCTGGAGCAGCAGTACCGCGAGGGCTTTGACTTGGTTGTGTCCCCGCTCGTTCATGCCCTCTCAGAGCCAAACTTTTTAGAAGTGCCCCCTCAAGTTCCTGTAAAAAGGAAATACCTCTTCACCTTCCAGGGGGAGAGGGTGGAGTCACTAAGGAGCAGCTTACAGGAAGGACCCCCCCAGACTTTCGAGGAGGAGATGGAAGGAGACCCACCAGCCGACTACGATGATCGCATCATCGGCACCTTAAAGGCGGTGCAGGACAGCCACCTTGATCAGGTGCTGGTGGAGTTCACCTGCAAGAACCCCCGGCCGAGTCTGCCGACTGAGTGGGCTCTGTGTGGGGAGAGGGAGGACCGGCTGGAGGTGCTTAAGGTTTCCACCTTTGGCCTGGTGATAGCTCCAGGGGACGGGCAGCTGGTGGCCTCAGCAGGCTGTGGGATGAGGCTCTTTGAGGCCCTCGAAGTGGGGACCATCCCAGTCGTGTTGGGGGACCACTCCAGACTGCCGTATCACCAGCTTATTCGATGGAGCGAAGCTGCCATCATAGTCCCTAAGCCTCGTGTCACAGAGCTACACTTCCTGCTGCGCAGCCTATCAGACAATGACATGCTGGCCATGAGGCGGCAGGGCCGCTTCCTGTGGGAAACGTACTTCTCTACCTCGGAGAATGTTCTAAACACCCTCCTGGCCTGCATCAGAACCAGCATCCAGGTTCCTGCTGCTCCCATCAAAGAAGAGCCGGCTCACGAGATTCCCCACAAAGCAGGGAAGCTGGCAGGAACTGATGCCAACCTGGCTGACAATGGGGACCTGGATCTGGGTCCTGTTGAGACGGAGCCCCCCTACGCCTCTCCGCGCTTTCTCCGCAACTTCACATACACAGCTTCAGAAACATATAGAGCATGGAACCGGGCCCCGGGGCCTTTCCATCTGTTCCCTCACACTCCTCTGGACCCCGTGTTGCCCTCTGAAGCCAAATTCCTCGGCTCTGGAACTGGCTTCAGGCCCATCGGTGGAGGTACGGGAGGCTCAGGGAAGGAGTTTCAGGCAGCTCTAGGAGGGAATGTGCCCCGAGAACAGTTCACCGTGGTCATGCTGACCTATGAGAGGGAGGAGGTGCTGATGAACTCTCTGGAGAGGCTGAATGGACTGCCGTACCTCAACAAAGTAGTGGTGGTGTGGAACTCACCCAAGCCTCCCTCAGACGACCTGCTGTGGCCAGACATCGGCCTGCCCATCGTGGTGAGTGCTCCTAATGTCTAACACTCTTGTTCAACAAATGTCCAATTCATCTCAGTGATGTTTGTTTGTATTTGTAAGGAATATATCTCTGTCTTATCTCGTCTCTTTGAAGTGCAAAAGAGTAACTCAAAGTGTTTTTGAGGTGGTGCAAAGTTTGATGCGGTACATTACATAAAGTTGTTTGGATCAGTTCTTCTTTGAAACTCTGCAGGAGTCCATACAAATTACTAGACGTCTGAGAAGTCTGACAATCATGAATAATACAATGTGGGCTTTTGAATTAAGTTGGAAAAAATTAAATATTCATGTGATTCATATTCACCCCATTAGTTTGTGACGGGGACAAGTGGTAAGCTGTGAAGAGAAACTAAAGAATTAGATTCTGTTTTTGTCAGTGCCTGCCAGCAGAGTCTTTGCTGCCACCTGGCACTACTATTTAACAGGCTTATATAAACTGCTTCTATACGGATCATGTATAACTACAACATGTTGGGAATACTTTTGTGCTAAAATATATCTTATGGAAGAATCCGAACTTTGTGATTTTAGTCTTTGCAGAACATTGACATGCACATAAACCTATATAACACACAATCCAGCCTCTTTATAAAGTATCACTTCTCAGGATAATGACTGAAAGAGTTTGTTGTTGCGCCTGCAGGTTGTCCGCACAGAGAAGAACAGCCTCAACAACCGCTTCCTTCCCTGGGACGTCGTGGAAACCGAGGCCATCCTGTCAATTGACGATGACGCTCATCTCCGCCACGACGAGATCATGTTCGGGTTCAGGTCAGTGACAGTAACAGAGTGCATGAGATCTTAGAGATTCATACATAAAAGAGAGAAACCCTGTAAACAACATGTGTCATCACTTTGGGCTCTTGGGTTTCTCACATCACCCGAAAACACATGCATTTGTCATTACTTTTGTGTGGTTCAAAACACAAAGCATTTTATTGTCTTATAACATTGAATTCAAGTGGATTTTCTACGGGGAAAAACAAAGATATGTAGAATTGAACACAAATCTCTACTAATTTAATTACAAATGTTTGCTTAAGTACTCACTAGGCCTGTCACGAGAATTAATTTTGTTGGACGATACATTTTCCCGGAAATTATTGCGATAAACGATAATATTGTCGGCACCTTTGTAAGACCATTTTAGACCACTGACATACTGATCATATATAATAATAATAATTCAAGTACATCCTTTCAAACAGAACTTTGTATTGAACATTCAACATTGCAAATGAAATGTGAAATAATATTCAAATATATAAATTATATATAATAAATACAATTAATACATTTAATTATAACAAATTAATTAAAATCACACACAACCAAAACAATCAATTAAATAGACTCAGGCTGGAAAACCGAGCGCTCTCTCTCATATATATAAATAAATATGAGCACACATTTTATCACAAGCAAAAAAAACCTCCTTAAAACAACAGTCAAGTGTACAGTCCACTGTCCATACAAAGACCCAGATGCCTCAACAGGCCATATCCAAATCTGTACAGTATTTAAAAGTTTTCGAGCAAGGAACACCAACATGTTTACATTGTCGGGCAAATGCATCTTTGATTGCAAACTGTCAGGAAGGTGGGGGCTCTCCATCTCCAGCTGCCGTGTTTGCTCCCAGCTGGGAACACAGAATGGGGTGGTTGTGTTTCAGATGCAGTTTAAGGTTGGTCGTAGGGCTGCTCGATTATGGCAAAAATCATAATCTCGATTATTTGGGTCAATAATTGATATCACGATTATTAAAAACGATAATCCATTTACTTTGAAAACATCAATTTATTGGAGAAAAAAAATATGAACAGTATGTTTACCCTGAACAGTAAGTATAATGCAACTGAAAAACCAATTTAAAAAAAAGTAATAATGAAAAAATAATCGTTTTATTTCGATTAGGTTGTTTTCGTAATCGTTGCAAGCCATAATCGTAATTGCGATTAAAATACGATTAATTGAGCAGCCCTACTTGGTCGTATTGCTAGCTTTTGTTGCTACCTTTTTTTAAACAAATGCGACACACCGCCCGGCTCATTCAAGTCCGTAGTTTCGCCTCGTTGATTTGGCTTAAATCCAAAATATTCCCACACCGGAGATGTGGTATTAGGTTTTGCAACCACTTCCATTTAACTTCAAATTCCCCTCGAGTAAGTCACACGTTGTCTCCTGCTTGTCTCTATATTATTCATTTGGCTGCTACACTGCTGCACGTGGAGTGTCCTTGGCTGTGTCATGGGCTGTGTGTGAGCCCCGCCCCTCACAGCGCGCCGGGCTGGCAGCCATAGCGCTCCTGGCTAAAATGCTGGTCACATCCTTATGTAAACAAACACGCATGTAAACGGCAATTTATCGAGCTCAGAAAAGTTATCGAGTCCATTTTCATTTATCGTACAATAAGTCAATTTATTGATTATCGCGACAGGCCTAGTACTCACATTTTGAAAGGCACTGCATTGACAAAACAATTACCTTTAGTGTTTGATGATAGGCATCCAGACGTGGAGGGGAAGGACAGGCAATTAAAGGAAATCTTTACAGACCACAATTTTCGCTTTTTTTCCAGTTATTTTGAAAAGAAAAGGGGTTGTGATTAAAGAAATGTGTTTTTGTTTGTTGAACAAACCAAGTTTGATGATAGTTAAAATTGTTCTTTCTCAAGAGACATGGCGTGAAGAGTCGAAAAAATGCAGCGTAATTAAACGGAAAGCTTCGTCTCCAGTGGGAAGGGAAAATGCCCCAAAGAATGCAGAAGCTTCGCATTCCTGAAAAATTCTGAATTCTACAGAAAAACTGAAGCCACCACTCGAAACTCAGCCAGATCAATTTAAAGGAAAACATGCTTCCTTGTAATTATGATTTATTTGTTAATACTTTACTTGGATAGGCAGATTGTGAAGGCCATGTCTAATCCAATTAAAAGAGCAGATCTTTTTTGCACCTTCCCCTTCCCTCTCACACACTCCTTTACACCACCGTGCTGCAGCTGCGTGTCCAGGCAGGCAGAAAGTTTGTGTGTGTGTGTGTTAGCATTACTATACTTGTGGGGACCTAAATCTGTTCACACAGTCACGTGTGGGGACTCGCCTCCCTTATGGAGACAAAATGGGGGGACTCATTAATTTTAGGGTGAAGACTTGGTTAGGTTTAGGGTAAGGCTTAGGGTTAGGCATGTGTTGGTTAGGATAAGTCTCCAGGAAATGCATGTAAGTCAATGTAATGTCCCCTGAAGTGATGTATACATGGTATGTGTGTGTAGGGTGTCATTCGTCATGAAACATCTCAAACTTCCCCAGAATTACCTACACTACGGAGAAGCTACACTTTCTCCAAAGAGAAACATTACGCAGCAGCTGACTGTCTTAGACATTTAAGTGGTCTCACATTAGCTCATTTAAAACATTAGATTGCTTTTAGAGATTTCTTGATTTGTCTGTCTGCAGAAGGAATTCCAAGTATCTAATCTGATAAGATGAAACACAGATTTATCTCCAAAACCTTCCCGCCGCTATAGGGCTACATTATGGTAGTGTGAAACTGATAAAAGACAAGAGGATAATTACTTAATTATTCCCAGGAGGAAAAAATGCGTCACGTGTTTTATACAGATAAGTTCAAACACGGCACTTTTAAACCAAATTAATGACCATTTAAAAAAATTGGCAAACAACAACAATTAAAAGTTCATTAAACATTTAATAATTCTGCCCAGTCATGTCTTAATTCATTCATTTAAAATGAGGAATTATAAACTGGATTAGAGCAACGTTTCATTATGAAGGAAATCACGTAGCAGCTGCATTAAAAATGTTTTAAATGTCATTGAGAGGAAGTGATGACATATATTATGAGATCCGGCAAACCTTTATCAGCCATTTATTTTATTAGCAGTGTGCTAATGCTTCATCACAAAGTAGCATGGGCACTATCGATTATTTTCAACATTAAAATACTTTTTAATTTCTCTGTTCTCTAATTTTCCTATTGCAAACTAATTGGTAACAAAAACCAATTATCCTTTAAAAAAACTAATGTTTTCTACGGTATTTTTCACTCTACAATTCCCACAAACAAGAGTTGTTTTAAAGGAGAACTTCTGCTGACTTTGTCTCACAGAGTGTGGCGCGAGGCCAGAGATCGCATCGTGGGTTTCCCCGGGAGGTACCATGCGTGGGACGTGAACCATCAGTCCTGGCTCTACAACTCCAACTACTCCTGTGAGCTCTCCATGGTCCTGACCGGAGCTGCTTTCTTCCATAAGGTCAGACCTTGAACTCATCATCCCCCCAAAAAAAACATACACCATGCAGCCAAATGTATCTCGTCTCATAGCCACATAATTGACTTGTCCCCTGGTGTTTGTTTTGATGTAGTACTACGCCTACCTGTACTCCTACGTGATGCCCCAGGCTATCAGGGACATGGTGGACGAGTACATAAACTGTGAAGACATCGCCATGAACTTCCTGGTTTCTCACATTACCCGAAAACCTCCCATCAAGGTCAGTGACGGGGCATGCAGTCCAGCATCTGTGATCTTTGTGTCTCCTGCAGGCACCATGTATTTATATTTTTTCCCACTTAGCCTCGCCATTACTCAAACTGACATATCCAATATTGCACACAAATGATAAATCAAGAAAAAACAAGATCGAATTGGTGCGCTATTCCTGATTTTCAACTGGATTTTTATCGGAAGGACATTTATTACCTTAGGGCATATTTATGGCTAGACAAATAATTATAGCCATCACAGCATGGAAGCTGTTGGAGCAGAAATGTTATTGCAGCCCTGGGTTTAAGTTATTTTTGATTTAGTGGTGTTAATATTCAGGGGTGTTTCATTGGGGAATTAAGGACTGCTTTGATGGAGTGTGTTGTGCATGACAGCAATTCGCTGCCAGGAATAAGCCTTGTGAATAATGAATTTGGGGCAAGTTTTAATGTGGAGTCAAATAAAACAGAAAATAAATGACTTTTTATGAATCACTGCTGATGAATTAACATTCAAACTCAGTTTTTAGGATTTATTTCTGTATCCTGCCCCCTATTTGCATTTTACATATGCAGTTAACAGCTACATGATAACTGGGGCAGATTTACTACTTAAAATAATGATTTACCTTTTAAAGATATTGTTCCATCATTTAGACAATGAAAGACAAAGGCATGACATGTTTTGATAGCTAGCTGTTTTTACTAGCAAAGCAAAAAGCTGTTGAGCTAATCAGCTCCCTAATCAGTTTTAAAACTCCACCTCTGGCTGACTTTTTAATTTTACAAGCTGATCCATTTTAGTCTTAACATTTTTTTAAATTTAGAATAATAATAATTCATGGTATTTATTTAGCGCTTTTCCAAGTGCTCAAAGTACAGTATATTACATGTTACTGTCTTGCCCAAGGACACAGTGACATGCTGACGGTGTCATGGTGTTGTCTTAAAAGACTGAGGCTTATGCTGATGGGTCCCAATCAAGAAGATGGCATCCTCAACTCATGCTCGTCCATGAAACTAATAAATGGCATTTTTATTTTATTTTGTAGTGTATTGTAGATAATTCTAAGGAGTGTTTTTGTTATCCTACATTGCACCATCTCTTCCTACAGCAGCATTAGGCGCGTTCACACCGCAGTACTTTTCCCACTTTAGTTCTGATATAGTTCCGAAATGTTGCGTTCATACCAAAAAGAGCCGGAACTAAAATTAGTTCATGAGAACCTTTTCACCCCCTTTTCCGTCCCTGCTAGAGAGCAGGTACTTTCGTGGGAGAAAAAGGTTCCTATGTCTGATTGGCTGGGCGGATTGCAAACCACGCCCCGTAAAACTCCCAAAAAGTTTTGTGAAGCCGCCATTTTATTATCCTCGCATTAGCATTATTAGCATTAGCCCAGCGCAGAAACGCAGAGAGACTAACTTATGGCAACACAAAATAAAACATGGGAGCGGTGGAGATGAGGAGGTGTCGGCGTTCTGGCGATTTACTCGGAAGGCTTCAGTAGAAGCTGCTGGGACTCCCAGCAGCTTCTACTGAAGCCAGTCCCCAACTCCGGGGACTTCCGGCCGGGGACTTTGGGCGGCAGTATACGGCGTGAAGTGGTTTGCGGCCTGCCAGTAAACCCAAAGCAGAAGAAGAAGAAGTGACGTCAGCGGCTTCATTTGCCTAATCCTCCCCCAGGGACTTATTCCGGTGTGAACGCGATCTGTACTTAGTTCATGAGAACTAAAGAGTTCTCATGAACTAAGTTCTGATTAACCTTTGTGGGAAAAGTACTGCGGTGTGAATGCGCCTATTGTGCTGTGAAATACTGCCTACACATATGACTATACTGTCTCTTTGTCCATCTTTAGGTGACGTCACGTTGGACTTTCCGCTGTCCCGGCTGCCCTCAGGCCCTTTCACACGACGACTCCCATTTCCACGAACGCCACAAGTGCATCAATTTCTTCGTCAAAGTGTACGGCTACATGCCGCTGCTGTACACACAGTTTCGCGTGGACTCTGTGCTGTTTAAGACTCGTTTGCCCCACGACAAGACCAAGTGCTTTAAGTTCATATAGCACCGGGCTGAGTGGCCCAGCAAAGAGCCAAAAGCAGAGAGGGTTGAAGGACTGGAAGTATTTAAAAGAACAGCAGCTCCCTCTGCACGCAGTGATGAAGATGGATGGACTGCCAGATAAATGCACAAAGGAAAAGTTGGTGGTGAGGAGATTGCCCAGGGGGGAGACAAGACCTTTAAAGCTGTTGGCTGGGTGGTCTAATCCACAACTCTACTGGAAATGTGAAGAGTGGAAGCTGAAAGGGACGACTGCCAAGAAAATGAGCCTTTTCAGTGGATGTCACTCTTCCTTTTTCATGTTCTTCAATGACGCTCAATCATCAACCACTACAGATGTCTTTTGCACCTCTTAACGGTCGCCGAGGAAAGAGGACGGTTGTACAGACGAGTGTACATTAACTCTACCTTACAATGGAGCTGTAGCTGCTTCACTGACGGACTGATGTCATGCTGCGCTCGCCAGCCGCCTGTCGACAGCTTCAGCTGGGAGGGCATCAGCAGCACATCGCTGACACTTCGATTTTTTTCATTTTCACAGTAACAAACTGTACTTGTACGCAAGACGAGCACTGAGGGTCAGAGGTATTTTATTGGAAAATCTTCTTTTAAATCTAAATGTGTAAATCTTTTTTGATGGACAAACTTTTTCCAGATCCTCCGCCTGTTGGAAATCAGACACAAACTCATTGGTTCGAGAAGGAAACGGGGGCTCGACTGAAGACTTTGGCCCAATCATGTTTAGTATTGTCACATGTTCAAGAAGGAATTCACTTCAGTGGTCACCATAATGCCTCAAATCTGTCATGGAAACCAGCCACCATCTTGTCATTTTGTTATGCTTACAGGATCCGCACTCTGCGACGAGTGTTTGAAAATGGCCTGTTTTTTATGCTATAGGGTGTTTGTAAAACTGGTCTGAGATTCAAGTAGTCATGTTTTAAATGTAATAATGATAACCAGCCAATGGTTACAATGTCCCTTACTGAGGTGCAACCAAGTCATGAATCACTGCTGCCAAAATCAGAAAATGAAAATGTTTGGATGTCTAATTAAAGTTGTAATTGTAAAGAAGGATACATTTAACACAATTAGGATAATATACAAATAAATAAAAAAGATTAAAGGGAGTAGCTTGACGTTTTAGGAAATACAATGATTTGCTTTCATGTGCAGAGTTAGATATTTACAGCTCTGAAATCTGTCAACTTAGCTTAGCCTAGCTTAGATTAGCATAAAGAATGGAGACTGGTTGAAAAACAACTAGCCTGTCTCTGTCCTTGACTCGTACCAAAATCTGCCTCAGTATCTTTGAAGCGCACTTACTAATGTGTTTGTTAAATCCAAACAAAACATAAGGTGTAAACATGACAAGCTGTTTAGCTGTTTCCAGTTGTTGTGTTTTGCTAAGCTAACCGGCAACAGGCTAAAGCTAAGCCTTATATTGAATTAATAAATAGTATCATCTTACTCACCAGACCGTAAATAAGTTTTCCAACATTTCAAACTACTCTCTTTAATATATTTCCAGTTATAGCGCTGCGACAGATGTAATAGAAATGTCCCGCCATGTTCATGCCTCCTGTATAGATCTCTCCCGGCTCAGACAGAAACGTCACTTTAGTGTCGCCATATTGGTTCCACTTTGTTTGTTTTTTACCATTGCTTGATGAATGTTTTCTTTGCCAAATAGGTACGATGTCTGCTGCTTCAGAGCATTGTTTCGGGTGCAGCGTGTAAGTGGTTGCAGTCTGGTACATCCATTTCCACTCTGCATGGTACTTACGTTCAGAAGGCGATCCATTGGAGCCCTTTCCATCATGTATTATAAGTCCAAAGTCCTTTATTTGATCAGACTTTAAATCGTGTAATCTGAACAAAACATTAACCTAAAAACATACCTTTTTAAAAAACAATTTAATGATGCTTTCCCCCAAATAAGATTCTAACTGTGAGGATGCTTTTATGAAACAGAAACTCTCACAAGTCCATGGTTCCTGTATATTTATTGAATATATTATTAAGAAAGATTTTTTAAAACTGATGACACATTCAATAAAATAACAAAACATTGTAGTTCATTATTCCTTATCCTTAAGAAGTCCCAACAGGACTTAGCCGTATATCTTTATTACATTACCAAGGAAAACTAGCTTGTGCCACTAAATGCTTGAGAGGGAACCTAACAGACCTGAGAGCAGCACTCAGGCAGGAAAGTGTTTTATGGACGTCAAGATGTCCTGGTTCTTAGGAAGGTCAACTTGAAACAGAATGTCATAAAATGAAAAGAAGCTTCTGGCACAGTCCTAAAGTGTCTTTGAAGCCAAATCTCTACCTGAACCAGGTGGCTGCTGCTGCTGCCTCAAAACCATTACATTAGGCATGTTAGGTAAACAGGGTAACGAGCCAGATTCCTAATTACACAAGTCTAAAATGGAAATGTGCACTCGTGCTGCACCAGACTTTAAAAACCAGCATGTCTTCTCACCTGAACGCTTTTATTGCAGCTCCTAGGGGCCTCATAATTACCTGTCCTGGGGCATAAATGGGATTAGATGGTATTTTTTTGGAAGTCAGTACCTCCCCCCTCTCCTCCAGGATATGTGGCACAGCTGGTTTTCCATGGCCTGGGGCAGGATACTTTCCCCCTGAAGGCTGCGGTCCCTCTGCTGGGTGTTGGGTGAAACTATGTGTGATCCAGGGTGAGGGTCCGCCTCCAGCCCCTTGCAGCGCTGCCTGAGCTGTGATGACAGCGTCAGACATACCATTGAAGGCCAGATTAATGGAAATAAAAACATTGTTAAAACAGTATCTGACGTATAGCCTCGTTCTTTTCTTAACTTTTACAAAACACACTCCTGCACGTTGAGTATTTGATATGTCCTAAAGATAGGAAGAGGGAATCTTGAGTTTTTGGTAATGTTTAAATCCCCCCAGTTTCTTTGATGAAAGGATTGATACCACTGTCTGGTCTGGGTAGTACAAATGAAACTGCCTAGCTTATAGCTACTGAGATAAGTCATTTTAAGAAGCTATCTCGTAATTTTTGAAGTATTTTTTGGGCAGAAATGGGCTTCCACAGTTGACTTAATGCTAAATAACCCAGCTGCTGTCTGTAAGCATATTTATCATACTGGCATGAGATTGGTCAGTCGTTTCCCAAAAAGTGGAACTAAAGGGTTGTAAATGCTGGTAACGCACACATTGTGCTTAGAACAAAATGCCATTCTAATGAAAACACTCCAGTGGCTGTGATTCCCATCTCTGCAATCAAAAGCCATGTGTTTATCTCTCAGGAATGCTAGACATCTGGTTTATATCTTATAATGAATTTAATTGAAAATGTGGCTCTGCAGGAACTGTCAGAGGGAAGTGTAGCTGCAGGGCCCCGAACCCAGAGGACGGGGTCATGTCTGACATCACTGAGACGAGAAAAATGCATCCCACACCCCTCAGCTTCAGCCAGAGGAGAGAAGAGGGAGGGCTTCATGCTTCAGCTTGAAACTCGGGGTGTGGCTGTGGAGTCTGCACTGATGTTTTTGGGGGGATTTTCTGACTCATAGCTAATGAAATTGGCTTTGTTCCAGATGCATGTAAAACCAGATTCCTCCCACTCCTGCACAATGTTTTAATTTATTTCCGCCTTTATTTAATTATCCTTCTATTCCCTTGTAATCAGAAAATGTTCCTTTTTAAATGTAATTTCATTCTGCCACTCCAGCTCACTTCACTGCTGTCAGCGGCAGCCCGGTTTATTGGACTGCGCAGGCTTTTGCATATCCCTCCTCAGCGGGAAGCACCATGTTTCTACATGAATGAACATGGCTGAGTTGTCAGAAGGCTGAATGGTGAAACAGGCTCAATCTGTACTACACAGGAAAGGAAGCTGCTCTTTGATACAGTGGCATGCAGGGCTGTGTCCAATTCTGAAAGAGACTCAGCGAGCGGAAGACAGAATTTCACTCCAGCTTAAAGTGGAGTTGGATGCATAGTGTAGCGAGTTATGCAACACCAAAATAAATCAAATAATAAAGTGTCTTTTTGTAGCACAAACCCCAGAGAGACACATAAATCTAGTAAACCATTTGACTGATAATCCAAAAACATAAAAGAGGGGAAATGATAAATGGATCTTGCATAATGTCATGTGCATGTAAACAATCTGTACAAAGCATAGCTTGTAAGCATAGTTGCAGCATGTTGTAGGCCCTTTTGTAACAGTCTTTTCGTTGCCTTCTCTTTTGTCAATGGCTATGACTGATAGAGAAATGTCTGGTATGCTGGTGGCAGCTTAAATCCAGAGAAGAAGAACAAGAGACAGGGAGGAGTCTGCTAGTCATGGACCGAGCTCTTTGGTCCAAGATTCAGAGACAGAAAAATGTGTCCTGTAAACAGTTACATGCAGACCTTGCTGTAGGCAGAATTACTGGAAAAAACCACTCCTTCTTTTAAGTTCAGTAATGATAATGTCATTCATTCTCAGTCTGCCTGCCTCTGCATTTTTCTCTGTCAATAAAAGGCTGGCGCTGAAGCTTCCACCTCCGCCAATAAAAGTCTGTGGCAGATTAAAGGGTATTCATGCAGTCTCTGGCAGTGAAACCCTACACACCTGTACGCAGCGCACACACATCCCTCCTGGTGCTTCTGCTACCCCCCCTTGAAACTCTGGGAATGTTGTAAAATCTCAGTCTTCTCGAATCTTCCGCCCCCTATGTGTTGGTCAGTGTGTGCCAGTGGCAGACCTGCTGCCCCTCCGCCTCCTTCATCTCTGTCCAGTGGGCCTGCTGGTCCTCGCTGGTGCTGTTGAGGCCCAGGGAGACGCAGCCCAGCCGCTCCCTGGGCCTCATGCTGCTCCGCCGGCAGAACACCGACAGCACCAGAGACACCTCGGACAGCTGGAAGAGCGCCACCTGGAACAGGAAGGTCTCCTTGTAGGTGGGGTTGGGCTGCCCGCGGCACACGGCAGTCTTACACTTGGACATCTCCTTCCCCTTGGAGTCCAGCATGGTCAGCTTCACGTAGGTGTCTGAAAGAGAGCGGGCAGAGAGAGCCATCCAGTGGAGGGATATCAGTACTGCAACAAACGGAGGCAGAGGGTTTAAATATTGATTTAATATCTTGTGATTTAATCGAGAGTTTTCAAAGTGTAAGACGGGTCTCCCCAAGGGGTCTCCAGACAGAGTCAGAGAAGCAAAAATATTACATAAACTATCCAAAAATAATTGAAATTACCCTAAATGTGATTAGATTTAAGAGATAACCCAGAGATAGATCCGTTTTGGGGAGGTTTCTCCCACCTTCCAAGGATCAGAAACTAGTAAATTACCTTTTTTTTTTGTATGACATGTAGTGTAGAGATCATTCAAACAGCAATATTAGGCTGTTTTTCCTCAATTGCTGAGTATGTATAGGGTCCAATAACATAGTCATGGTCCCATAGGCAACCAGAAATGTAGTTAAGAAGAAAGCTCTGGATGGGTGAGGAGGTTTCTTTGTCCAAGCTTTACCTGAGTGGAGGTCTCATACTTTGAAAAGCCCTGCTATAATCAAAAGTCAGTGATTGTACATTAACATAATGTTTTGTTTTTTTTAAAGAGTCGGTTTAAACAAATATATTTATCAATTACCCATGTTGGTACCTATGAAGAGAGAGTTAACTTTATTTGCTAGATTGTTTAGATATCTCTGTCTTTTCCATTTCCATTGTGGTGCTTACAGCATTAACAGTAACATTTTAAACAGATCCACATACTTTCCTTTCAAAATGAGTGTCCTTGTTACTCTAACAATCAACATATATCACTGTGGACAGTTTTCAAGTCCTTAAACCTTTTTAGAACAAAACCTGAACATATACCGTTCACATATGTCTAACCATGATGTCTAACTACAAGTCATTCACTGCTGACTTACCTCTCATGACATAAAGCTGCCCCCCAACAAAGTGTTTAACACAACAGAACAGACCGTCTGTGGCACACACACCACGGCACACACAGTTAGAAGGAAGAAAGAGAGGAAACAGTTTAAAGATCGAGATACACCACAAGGTCAGCTTCATGGGAACTCTGACACACAGCGATTGTTTCAGCATTATGGCTTTAAGCACTTTGGTTCTTAAAAAGCAGTTGTTGTTGCCAGGAAACATTACAAAATGTAATGGTGGTAATTAGTTTTTTTTAACATGCTGCTGGGAGCCTTGCCCATCTGTTTTGCCAAACAATTGCTGAGTGTGATCTGCACACTTTGGGGAAGCAACATTACATTTTAAAGAAAGGAAGTTGTCACAGAGTAAAAGGTTTAACGTGGAAGCTTTTGTACGCACTGACGGGTTTTTCCGACGCCGGGGTTTTGAAGTGGCTTCCCTGGACGACCTCAGCAGATAACTGTCCCGTGGCAGAGTTGTAGAGCAGACCCAGCAGGAGCTCCGGCAGGGAGGAGTCTTCAATGGAGCGATAGGACAGAGCTCCTGCGCTGCGAGAAACACTCACCACAGAGCCACAACCCTGGTAACAACACACACACACACACACACACACACACACACACACACACACACACACACACACACACACACACACACACACACACACACACACACACACACACACACACACACACACACACACACACACACACACACACACACACACACACACACACACACACACACACACCACACACACACACACACACACACACCACACACACACACACACACACACACACACACACACACACACACACACACACACACACACACACACACACACACACACACACCCACACACACACACACACACACACACACACGGAGTTACTCAGGAGTAGACAGAAGGCATCAGTGGGATATTTTACAGTATGTTAAAGTAAGTCTTCTTTCATTTGGCGCTTCAACCAGGATAACAAATTACATTAAGAACTTTTTAGCCGAATGAGCAGCTTCGTTCTAGTAACGGAGGTCAGGCGTTCCAACACTTTCATTCACACAGAAATATCGAGATTTATTACCATGACAGTTTTGTACAGAATTTGCTTCTAAACCCTACAGATTTTTGTAATCCTCTAATTGTGCTTCCCGTGCCACCATTTGGGGCTTCAAACAACATTTCTACAGATAATTATTGGATAAACTATCATGATATTTGGTACAGATATTTATGTTCTCTTCAGAATTTATCGCAAAAAATGTGTCGATCCCCAGACGTTACATTTAAGGACTGGGCCACCTTGACCCAGTCCTTCATTTACTGATCTCTATCGTTGATATTCGGATAAAGGAGTCATTGCAGTCAAATGTAGCAATGAATGATGAAATGAAGCCCCTAATCTTTAACACAAGAACTGAACCTTGTTTAAATAATGAGAAGACTCATTTACAACGTATGATTAGTTGACTAATAAATGTAGAAACAGCAACTATTTTGATAACGCAAAAATGCCCAACATTGGTTGGTTCCACTCCCTCCTCCTCCTGCTTGTCTTACATGATGTTATATTGATTGTTAATCGGGCTGTTGGTGGAACAAAAAACATAGACGTCACATTGGGCTCTTAGAAAATCCAATAAGTATGTTTCACAGTTTCATAATTTTATAGATCCAAAAATGAATTGACTAATAAATACATTTTCAATATATTCTCAGGTCTTCAGTTGGGATGTTCGTTGTCAAACTAAATCCCAGTGCTTCAGATGAAACTGTGCCTGGATAGAAATGTACAAAGTGTTCTCACCGTGAGCTCAGAGCCCTGCTCCAGGGTGACAGGCAGCGCGATCTTCCCCTGCAGGTTGAGCTTAGTCAGGTAGAAAACCTTCTCTCCCAGGACCTTCTCCTTTTTCATCCTCCTGATGCTGTACAGGCGGAAGCGCACGGCGTAGTCCCCGAGGGCGTCCTGCTCCACCCTGGAGAACTTAAATGTTTCTGTGAAGATGGGACACGGCCCCTTCTGCACGCCCGTCTTGGCTCGCTGCTTCTTGGTGGGCAGCAGGACGAGGTGGACCTGCCAGGCGATGTTTCCCGTCTGTTTCAGAGCGGGGATGTCTGTCGCCGCGGTGACCGTGACGGCCAACCACTGCTCCCCGGAGTCGTACTCGAAGGCCACGTCCAAGGTGCCGTATTTGGCGAATGGCTCCGGCTCGTAGGCGGTGGGGAGGTGAGGACCGGAGCCGTCCTGAGCGAATGAGAGAATCAGTAGTAAAGACACGGTTAGAATAAAAGAGGAGGGAGTCTGAAGTGTTAGAGGCACCTTTATGATCATCCTCCTCTTCCTGAATAGTATAAGGTCAGATAATATACTTACTGTATGTCACTCAAATATTTTTAGATAAGAGGTGAGATAACATTGTCACAAAAAAGACTCTATTTTTGCTACTGTCTTTCTGTTTAAGGCTTGTAGGTGTTTATGGATTTCCTTCATAATAAATAAAAAGAAAAGACGGATCTGACGTATTTTTCTCCCACATTCAAAAGCTCTTGTGTTCCCTGATGCAAAACATATGAGTTCAGCACTGTTTGCGAGAAGTAGAGGTCAGAAAAGGTTTTGGCAATAGAAAGAAAGTAAAAAAACAGAAATTAACCTTGAACGCCCCTCACGTTAAATAGTAAAAACAATTAAGATAAGGAGCAAATTTGGGGATTTTTTGTCCTATAAGATGTTTTTAGCTGTTTTTTATTTTCTAAATAATAACCCTAAACAAGTTTCCAGATGCACTTCTGAAAGATATAGAATATATAATGATACTTAGGAGTCAGATTTGAAACGCTGATGCTGGAGCATCCCTCATCCCCTGTCTCCTTATGTTGAGATGACCTGAACTGTAACTGACACTGTAACCTAAGTAACATTTTAACAGTAAACAAACCATGTAATTACAGTAGTGCTCTTAACATAAATATGTTATAAGCTGGCAATAAGGAGGGCTTTAACACTTCAGTCATGGTGAACTACAGGGCAGTTAAAGGGGTAAATATACAGTATATTACTACCATTAAAAGAGGTGTAATGTGCTGCTTAAAGGTCCTCATCAATATATTATAGGTCTCAGATAAATACAGAACATGTCTCTGAAGTGTTTGGCTCCAAACACCAAACAGATCATTGCAGCATTACCCATAATCCCCTCTGTTTCAGCCCTGTTTCCAAAGTGCTGATTCTCAGTCTGTTACTTTAGATGAAAATAAGGAGCCCCTCCCCACGCCCCTCTGAGAGAGATTTGGTTAAAAAGAACACAATGGTGCTCTAGGAGGAGATTCAGGTGATAAGGTGGGGGGGGGGTTACCTCAGTTGGTGATTGGCTAATGGTTACACAAGCCAAAAAATTGTTATGACATCATAAAGTGGCCAAAATCTGATCAGCTCATTTTCAGACAGGTTTTATATAAATGGATCAGAAGAAAAAGAGAGAGAATATCTTTTGCTGAAACGTTCAGAATCTCTTTCCACAGAGGGGACACATGTTGATGTAGAAAATACATGATAAAGTGGATTTTTCACAATAGGTGACCTTTAAAGGCACAGAGAGCGTTGGCCTCACCTCTGGTCCCAGAACAGCCGTGCTGTCACTGGGGATGTCCTCCTCACAGTTTTTGTTGAGGTAGCTCTCAGTGTCCTGGTCAGCGCTGGCCTCACTGGAGCGGGGGCTGTCGCAGCGCTGCGCCGAAGACCCCCTGCGGACCCCTCGCTCTGACCGCGATCGAGAGGACACGCGCCCCCCCGAGCCCTCGTCCTGGTAGGGAGGAGGCCGGGGCTCGCCGAGGGACGAGTTCTTCTTTATTCTCTGGATGCTGTTGGCTACTTTTAGGACAGTGACAGAGAGAGAGGGGACGGGGGGGAGTAACGGGATACGAGAGAGCGGTGTTACCCGAGATGTATTGTGCTCTGTGGAGGAATTCATTATGTATGCAACATACAGTCCACCAGAGAGTCAGGTTAACCTCTTAAACTGTGCCGCACACATGGGTGAGCCCATCTTTTTTGAGCTAATACAGCCTAGATTCATCAAACTCAAACAATCGTTTTTATTGTTAATTCTCCAAAGTTTTAATGGTTTATGTAATTTAACGTAATGATGAAGCAACAACAAATCAACTCATAATGTATGTTTGTTGGAAAAATAGACAATGGTTAACTGTATAATGTTACAATGACAATAAAAGGAATAGTCAAACATCCCTTGAAATGTGGTATAACTCTTCTCCTCTATCTCACTGCGGGTATTTACCACAATGTGAAACTATTGATTTAGAATAACACATAGAAGCAGTAAGATAAACACATATCTATCGGATAATAGTGTTACATCTGTTTTTATATTTCTTATTGTGGTATATTACTGCCCCCAGAATTAAACTATCTGTATGTGTTATATGTTTGCAGTCCTTAATGGTTTTCTTTATTTTCTATTTAATACATAAGCAGTGTGTCTCTTATGTAGTGTGACATATATGTTCTTCACCGTATGTGCTCAGGTTAAATACCATGTTGCCCCCCTCTCACCTCGTCCGCTGGAGGCTTCACTGCTGTAGCCCCCCTGCTCTGTGGACTGTTTGCTCTTGTTGCTCCACGCTGAAGTCTTGTTCTGTGGAGCCGCGTCCTCGGGGCCTTTCTCCTCCTCGCTGTCGGATAAAACTCCCTCTGGACAGAAAACACGGAGACTCTTGTTCAAACATTACATTTCTCTCACAAAACACAATGTTTGCAATGTTTAAATAAATGCAGGAGACAGGAACAACGACGCAGATGCTGAAACTGGCACTCAGCACGCTGGAAAGTTGAAGAACTTCAGTTAAAAAATCTAAATATTTAGTTTGAGAGAAAAGTAGAAACGGAGGCGGTGACATAGAAGCAGCACACCATCTAACCTTTGTTTGCTTTCTTTTTCTTCTTGCTCTTCTTCCCTTTCGCCTTCTTTTTCTCCACATCCGAGGCTTCGTCTGAATTCCTCCCATCATCTTTCGTTTTTTTCTTCTTCTTCTTCTTCTTGTCTGACTTCTTCTTTTTCCCTGTTGTTGAAGACTTGGTCACTTCAGCTTCTTCCTCGTCATCTCCCTCTCTCTCAAGGCTGTCCGCCACCTCCTTCTCTTCTTCTCCGTCTTCTTTTTGCTTTTTCTGTTGAGGACGAGGTGATTCTTCACAGTCATTCTCTTTTTTCTGATCGATGGAGTTGTCTCCGCCATCACTCCCCTTTCGATTTTGTCCACAATCAGTTTTCTCTAAAGCATCCTCCTCTTGATCTCCGTCTTTGTCTTTCTGTGCCTTGGCTTCTTTCTCCAGCTGCTTTTCTCTCCGTTCTCTCCTCCTCTGCTCTTTCTTCTCCTGCTGCTCCTTCTCCTCATTCTTCCTCTTCCCTTCCTCTTCCAACTCGGCTTCTGTCCTTTTAACTCGCCAGCATCCGTCCCTCCATTCCCACTCCGGCTGGTTCGGAGCGGACTCGGCCTCATTGTTTTCCCCGGATTGGTTGGTCTTTGATCCGGTGTTGCTGGCCTTGCTTCTTCCTTCCTGTGCTGTGGAAGTCTGACCCGACTCCTGCCCGTTGTTCTCCCCATCGTCCACCTTGTTGATGATGGTGGTGACCTGCTCGGTGAGCTGGTCGCTGACGGCGTACGTGGCGTCGCTGACGGCCGTGGCCAGGTCGTCCACGCGGCTGGTGACCGAGTCCAAGAGGGAGGAAATGTTGACAGTGGGGAGGTTCTGCTGGAAACTCTTGAAGAAGGCCATCTCTCAGCCGGGGACGCTAGATTATCTCATCAGAGCGCTGATAGGACATGTGGTTGTTAGCAGGGTGTGGAGCCAGCATCACAATGTGAGCTGAGATCAACACGTATATACTAAACAATACTCCTAAGATTGTTATACTTTTTTTGAAGCAAGAGCTATCTTGTTTTCTCATGTTTAATTATTTAACCACAATAACATTTACATTCATTTATAAACCCGGCGTAGCTGCAGTTCAAAAAATGTTACTCAACTTAAACACGTTTTTTCTCATTCTCAGTGTTGCTCCCCAAATTCTAACTGTTTATTTCAGACTGAGTGTTTCCTATGCTGCCCAGTACCTTGCAGATATATTCTCATTTTTGATCCTGTATATCAATCTTTTGGGGTTTATCGAATAGCAACGCACTTTTTGATCACAAGGTTATTGATTGTCAACAAATGAAGCTCAAGTTCAACCAGGAAGACCGTCTTTACTCTTCATGTATTTCTATTCCTACGCAACTACTCTCTCTCCTCTCAACAAGTGACCGGGGGCGTCACTCTTCAGCTTAACCAATCACTTCGCTCTATTCCCAAGAGCCTATCATAACGCTCTGTCAAACCTTTTAAATCTGCTGACAGCAGCTGTCATTTCAGGTGACTCGACGCAACCCTCCTCCACCCTTTTCACCTCCTGTCCCTCTGAATCCAGGGTCAAGTTAAGCCCCTCCCCTTCAGAACGACCCAACTATCCATTCACCACCACCAGTGTCTAGACCCCAGGGGGGTTTCATCGGATCGGCTCTACCCTCCCGAATGATACTTCCTGCACAACGGGGCCTAATCGCCAAAATCACCATTACATTCATTTGTGTATCTGCGCAATAAATATGTATTCTTACATCAACACCGTCCCTCCTGATTGAAGCAGCAGCTGATCTGTTATGGAGACAGATACATTAATATTGATACTGCATTATTTGTAGGCCTACTGTAGATATGCAAACCACCTGCAACAACAACACCAACAGTGGCTCTAAAATTAATCATGTTTGTTCATAAAAACTGAATTATGAATGAATCACAAAATCATTTGCGATCCATTCATAGTTCAGATTTAGCTTTTCACACATCTTGGCTTATTCAGGACAACTATACAGCTGCAAAGCTCAGCATACAAACACATATGAAACCACTATTGGGACACATTGCACGCAAAAGTCCAATAAAATAAGTGTCAAAACCCACTTCTTTATGTGCGTATTGGATTGGGTCTTATTGCCTTTACGCCTACACAACTGGAGCTTATTTAATGTTCCTCTATGAAAGGATGGGGACCTTACGGTGGTGCTCTGAGGATGCAACTGAATAAGAAATAAAGTAATTCGCTTATCATGATCTTTTTGTGTTTGATGTTTCCTGTTTTATTTTGAAATGCAATTGAAATGTTTGCCTCGTCTGCTTTTAATTCCTGTCTTTGTGTGTTTTGCTGCCTTTGTAATTGCCCTGATTCTTTCCACCTGTGTGTGAGCTCCTTGCCTCCCCTGTGCCTTTACTTGCCCTCAGCTGTTTCTTGTTAATGTAATTAGTCATGTCACTATATACGCCTGCGTTGCTTTTTCAGTCCGTCGGCTATGTTCCCGTCTGTTTTCCCTGAGGTCCTTTTGTTCCTGATCTTATTCCTCCAGCTCCCTGGTCTGTACATCTTCAGTGTTTCTTTGGAAGAGGACATGTTTTGCACAGAATAACTGAATTATCTTCCTAATGTGTGTGTAAATGCAGCCACTGTGGTCGGTCTGTGTGTGTGATGAGTACCTGGATGTCTGTTCTTTAAACCTGTTGAGATGTGACAGGTCGTCAGGACTCGCCACTGACAGCTTGTTGCTGAGGTAAAGAAAAAACAGAGCCATCACCGCCATGAAGGCTGTAATGGAAGACAGGACACCCAGAAGCTCAGGAGAGACTGAGGAGGAAACAGAAATAAAGGGAAGGGAGGCGAGGCGGGGGGGGGGGGAAGGAAAGACAGACAGGAAAAAGAGATAATGTAAAAATTAGACAAACATAATACTGATTATGGAGATATGTAACAGTTACATTTCTCGTGTTCTTAAGAGAAATGGCTGTTAATAAAAACAAACACAGATGGCTTCAAGTTTAAAGTAAAAAAAAAAGTACATCTTTCTGATAAGCATCTTATTTTGGAATCAAACTCCTTAAATCTTGCCCTGTCAGTGGAGCATAGTGTGTTTCTAAACAGTCAATGGTTGTTCCACTTCAACGGCACCACACAGTCTACTGCAGTGTATGTAGGCCAACCATACTGCATGTAACCATGCTGCTCTGCGCTGCTGATGTGCTATTTTTATGAGAGCCTCAAAGGAGCTGTATCTGAATTAAATGTGGACTAAACCAGCCAAACCGCACTGGGCCTGCACTTCATGTGTTAAAACGCAGACACACCACATCGCAATAGCTGGAGAAAAGGGGAAGTTTTATGGATAATGAAGCATGAACGATATTTCTAAAGACCAAATGCCCCAGTGGAAAGGGCAGCTTGTAAAATGAATACCCATAATATGTGGTGTCTGGTTTTTCAACACCAGTTTTTATGATCCCAGTTGACATTTTCAACAATGAATCCCTCAGTATTTTATTAGGGTCACCAATCTTGAAGGCTTTGAACACCCACACAGGTGTTTATTATTGACTGTTTACTAAACCTGTCCCCTGAGCAACCATGTTCTAATCGTAACTTAGCAACTGTAGGAGTGCTATAAATCTCCACAGTGCTTTGGTGGACCAAAACCAAAGAATAAAAGCTCTAAGAATTGGATTTGTGTGTTTGTTTGCTCTACAGGCCGCAGAAGATAGCATGTTCAGCTAATTAGCTTACTTGTCGCAAGAAAAACTTCGTTACTTCCAAGGCAGAGAGTTGTCATTGCTACATTAGTTTTGTTCCAGGATACGCTAGAAAAAAATGATAGTGATATTTATTTGCATCGTTCTTTGAATCAGAATTTAAATTTTTAAGCAAAACTACCAGAAATGTCCAAGTCCCAGCTTCTTCGTTTGAGTTATTAGAAGTTAATTTGACAGGGATCACATTCCATAATTTAATTACAGTAACATTGACAACATCATACAGTAGCTCAAAGCTTATTTTTCTCCTCAGTCCCCTGGCAGTTGTGAGGATTTGCTGTCATTGTTTTGCCTTATGTGTTGAACATTCGTAATCATAGTATTAAAAAAAAAAAAAAAAGACATAACTCTGGGAAACATAAGTTGACTTTTTCAAAAATGTTTGATGCTTAATAGATATAGTGAATTGACGGATTTAAGAAAATATGCAGCTGACAACTCGATTATCAAATGATGTGTAAGTAGCAGCCCTATAATAACATATATATTTAAAAAAACCAATGGTAATGCAGGCCAAATGTTGTACCATGTGTTTTATGGCCGGGGCTCATTTAAAAAACAACCATCACCTGTCACTGATTAAATTGGATTTCCCAGAGAGCACAAATGAGAAAGCAGGAGAGAAACATAAGAGTCATAGTTTCTCACCCCTCCCGACTACAGATTTAACTTATGGACTTGTTTCACCATGGCAACAGGCAGAGACCACTGCAGCCTGACAACTAGTGCTGCCGCAGAACTGCCAAAGTGATGAATGCTGAGAAGATGAGAAGTAGGAGTGAGATAAGAGAGAGGCGATGTGGCGGCAGGAGCTTACCTTTGCTAAATGAATATCCTCTTTAACACCAGCTGTTCCCAAAAAGCACTATTCTGCTGCTATAGAGAGTAAAAGATCTAAGACGAGGGGGAAAAACAAAGTTGTCCTGCTCTGAAGTAATCCGACATGTAATAGATCCCTCACACTTAAGTCCGTGCCAGCACTTTCCAGGCGTACGTATCAACTCTCACTGCAGACGGTGGTGGTGATTGAGCCAGAATGACCTCTGCGGCCATCGGGAACAGCGGCGACTTGTCAAAATGATCAACTCGTGGCCCGGAGTGTGAAGACACTTCATACGTGGCCCTGCTCTGTAAATGTCAACAAGAGCTGAATCATTTAGGTAACCTGAGGTAACCTGAAGCCTCCATCCATGTACACTGGCAAATTGAGTCATAGCGAGCAGCTCAACCATCAATCAGTTATTTCTCTGCTATAAAACCCATCATTATTTCTTTAAAACAGAGCACATTGAAGTCGTTTTCTTTTTTTCCCTCAGCCACTTTCCTTTCTCTCTATCTGTCTGAACAGAATGATCAAGAACACATAACTGAGTAAATATGTTGATTTGTCATGGCGTGTGAACTGATGCTGAACTCAGGATTCAATCTGCTCTTTTTCTACCAGGTAATGACTTCAGCAAGCAGACTAACAAACAACAAACACAGCAACTGAACCATTCAAAGTGCAAACAAGCAATGAACAATACCCTCAGAGAAACTTGAGTTCATTAGGATAAATAGTTTTTCTGACATAAAAAGAAGGGAAAGAAATGACTGTTGTTGTTATACATCTTTGCAATACATATATCCTCATTGTGGGCATAAATTATCCATTCATTTATAAATCTATTTACTTATCCAACTTTGAAGCTTTTGGATCAGTGCATGTTTAACTTTGAGTTTATAGGGTGTGCTTGTTTAAAAAAGTAGGTAGGCAATCTGGAAATGTTGCTTACACATGGACTTCTGATACGAAACAAAACCTTGATGCTGAATAAATCATGAACACAGCTGCTGCCTTTTGCTGAAGTAAACCTAAACTTGATACGGCGTGCATAATTCACAGGCGGTCATTATGCTTTCAGTAGTTTATCTAGAAACACTTTGTTTCCACCAAACCTCAGGTAAAACTGGATATAGCAATTGTTTTACTTTTAAAGTCATGTTGTGAAGTACTACAAAGCACGCACAGCATTATGCTCGGGATCAAAACAAACACACACAAAGTGATACAAGTTCTTGTTGTTTGAAGCAGGGATTAATGAGGTATTTATCCACAGTCTGTGTATTTTCTACGGTAGATGGCGATAAGCAAGCCACCAGTTTGGAGAAGCAGACAGGAGCCCCCACTGGACTATAACTCCCCACACACACTCAGATACTCAAATCCAGCACACTTTTTTTAGGCTGCTATGGACAATCTGCAATAAATGCATATTTTATGGACTATCTTGCACCAAAGATATTGATATTGAAGTGACTGTTATTTTGTATATATTGATTGTTGTGTTTTTTTATCTTAATGTGTGCATAATGTGTCTGTTGATTGAGTATATAGGATATACATATTTTATACATATTTGCATATTGCATAATTTTACATTCGGGATTGTTGGAAACGTCATTTCGATATCTCTGTCTGTAAACACGAACTGAGTAAGATTGACATTAAAGTTGACTTTGACTTGAGTACCAGCACATATGTAAAGCAATGGGACAGCAGTAAAACATATTTTTAAATAAAGGCCCTTCTTAAAAGAATATATATCAATTTAAGTGTATGCTATAATTAATATCTTTGTATAGCTTTACCTTGCTGTCATTTCTTTTTATAGGAAACTGAAGTTGTGAAGTGCTGGTCTACCCTTGCCATGTTGGTCAGTTTATTAGTGTTTTTTCTGGGTGTTTAAATGTTAATATTCTAAATATAACATACAGTTCCACTAATATTGTTTCTTTTAGGTGGCTAAATTAGATGTTGCTGCTGCCCCCATCCACAGTACATTGCCTAGCATCTGTGTTGTTACTTTGGTCTGTTTCTGCAAACTGAAAGCGTTACATCTATCCCCTGCAGGTACAGTAATACGCTGACTATGGATAAGTACCTCCTACAGAGCTGCTTCAAACAACCTGAACCATCCTTTTAATGCAGACACACAAGTGCAATGCTCGGTTGTAAACATGGCTTTACCTTTTCTTGCACAGATGAGCTCGTGAACACCACAGTTCCTCCCCCCTCCTGGGAGAGAGAAAGAAAAGTTGGGAGTCAAAGGTTATAAAGATGATTCCATGTACTGTAGAAACACATGTTCATTGCCTCAGGTTAGTGAAGCTGGCAGATGGTGCTTTGAATACAACTGATTAGCTGGAAAGAACTGAGAAGAAAAACTCACATTCAAATGGGTATGCAAGAACATCACATTAATATGAATGTGCCATAAGAAGGAGGTATTTTGTGATAGTAGAATATTTGTATATGCATGTTTGAGGGGCCTAGCTAAAGACTAATAGTTAAATATTTTGTATTCACTGTTTAATGTGAGTTAAGTTAGAAGATTTCAGAATTGGTTTTATTACCAAGTAGGTTTACTAGGATAAGGGCTGGGGACATCTCTAAGCTGTAGACCAATCACAATCGAGCCATCCAGCCAACCAATCAGAGCAGACTGGGCTCTGGTTTCAGACAGAGGGTGAAAGAGGTGCAGCACAGGCAGCCCTTTCTAAACATTAAAGCATGTAAACGTGTCACAGTAGATGCAAAAAACACAATTATGAAACCTGAAAATGATAAAAGGGCCTCTTTAAAGTCTTAGATTAAAATAAGCAGGGTCATGACCTAGGTGACCTCGATGCTTGAACCAGTTTGAACACTGTTACTATGAATATATCATCAGTTTAAGGCATATCTCACCTAATTATCACCAATTATTCAGATCCTTTTACATTATACAGAAATATGTTGAGGTTTTACTACATGTCACGATTTCCTTCACAATCCTCCTGAGCGCTAAAGG